>NC_140202.1:28469462-28496962 GCF_965226575.1 Pagrus pagrus
TCAGAAGGAAACACCTTCAGCCTAACAATACTACTTCCTCTTCAGAGCTTTAACTCGCTGTATTTATGTCTTGGAAAGAACGTGTGCAGAGTTCAACAGAGGAAACCTGAGAGAGAAAGAATGGAGGCTGTGAGGTGTTGGAGGAGAGTTATTGTTCGGCTCGCATGGCAGCAAATAAAAACAATAAAACAACCAAAACAGCCTCAGACAGCGGGGGGACGTAGAGGCTACAGAGGACGCAGCCCCTCACCGTGTGGACAGTTTACGCTGCACTATAACCTGCTCTCATGCCTGGAAATGTGCCTGGTCTTGGCCTCCTTTGAAAGGTAATAAGCTTTAAGTGGATGTTTTCCCTGCAGTTAGACACTGTGTAAGTGCTTCTTTCATTAATCAATAGAAGTTTGAAAACACTGAATTAATTATTTAATCAGCCTGCAGACGAACTGTAACTGCCCCTTAGCTGGAAAACACATCATATCGTCTGACTCGCTCCAAGTTCACATTTAATAACAAGATCACTGAAAATAGACACTTAACACATGTTTGAGGAAATATTCAGCTGCCTGGGGAAAAAACAGAAGCTGTCTATGACCTCAAAATCCCCCTGACTGAGAGTAACAGGAGCACAAACTCATTATACTTCTTTATTTCCTTATTTACACAAACACTGTGCATATGAAGTAGTCAAAAACAGGTGCTGAGGTGGGAAAACAGCCATAAAACTACATAAACCTGCATAATTTCAAAGTGTAGGGCTTTAAAAGCTGATATAAACTATATATTACTGGATTTGAAATCTCAATGACTACATGATGCATCAATCATCCGGAGGCTGGTGTGTAAGAGGCTCAGGAGAGAGGACGAAGAAGAGGGAGTGGGTCACTTGTCTATGCAATAACTCATTGGCTGTTGTAGGCTCTGGGGCGGGCATATACACAAGTCAAGTCAATCAAACAGCGGCCATCTCAGAGGGATGATGTCTTTTTACAGATAACAGCTTCTGTGTTATGTTACTGAAATGGATCTGGTGGACATTTGCGAATAAGAGAAGATGTTTTTTTGTAGATGCTAGTTTGTTAGCTCATTTGTTTGTTGATTGTACTTTGCTGATGTGGTTTTATCTTGAAAGGGTTTACATTTATAGAAACACAAGAGTTTAATCTTTCTAACGGTGTATGACGTGAATTGAAATTAAATGAAGTTTGGCGAACTCGCCGGACGTCCATGCTGCATTTTCATGTATATTTCACTTGATGCCTAAATGTTGCTACTGAATTTCAGTGGAGAGCGTATTGGACTGCCATTTTTTATGTCAGTTCAGTACAGAGCTGGAGCTTTAACACGTGGTTAGCTTAGCTTAGCATAAAGACTGGAATGAGGGGGAAGCAGCTTGCATGTCTCTGTCCACAGTTCAACAACATAATTTACAGAAATGTTGAACTGTTCCTTTAATATAAATTAAACCTAATCCACGCAAACAATGTCCGCTGAGACCAAGCACTCGTCCTCCCGCTGTAGAGCAGTGATGTCATGTTGGTCACTGAGTTCATGTACTGTCTGATGGCGATGAAGCCGACCAGTGAAACAGAAACCAGGACCGGGCTGAGTCAGTGTGATGACGGAGGACAGATTCAGGGGAAGAAGGGAGGGATTATTGGCTGAAAGCTCAGGAGGACAAACTTCACTTCAAGTAAGAATCAGATCCAGCAGCGACTCACTGAGATCCAGAGAGAAGGAGAGAAATCCAGTTCAGGGAAATGAAATGAAGAAAAGAGAGAAAAGAAGAGCAACAAACAACACATGGACAACATTACAGCTGCAGCTCGACACTAACTGAAGGGACGGCTTCGTCCTCGCTGACGCTGCAGTCACACTCCGCCTCTGATGGCGGAGGACTGGCAGCAGATCAGTCCAGAAACACGCCAAGCGGGCAAACAGCAGCTCCACCCTGCAGACAATCTGCTGCCAAACATGCAACTGCAACGCCTCCATGAAACACTTGACACAGCTCAGAGACTCACTGCAAACACAAAGAAACACAACATATCTTTGATTCCATGTTTGTAGTCTGACAAGACTTTCACGGGCCGAATCCACACTTTCCTGAATCGTTGCTGCCGTCTTCACTTTGTCGTCATCAACTATTCACACAAACTGTCGATCTCAGCAACACAATCTTCTTCCAGTTTCAGGTGCAATTCATAAATCTCTCAATCTGTTGTTTAATCCAGGCCACCAGCCTTGTTTCTGCTAACAACTTTATTCATAGTAAGTTTGTTCTGCATTAGAGAAGTTGAACTGAAACAGGAGTTTCAACGAGAGAAGAGGGATGAGACGCAGCAAAGAGCCGCAGGTCGGACTGGAAGCCCGGCCTGCTGCAGCGAGGACGAAGCCTCTGAACTTTGTAACGCCAGTACAGCAGATATTTTATCCACATGTCCTGCTTCATTCCTACAGTGAAAAACACAAGAATCAACATCTCTAATGAGGCACATGAAGGACGTCGTACACAAAACACCCAGACTGACTTCTACTGGAAGAACAAAATGTAGGAGCGCCACAGAAACACAACGTACCAGTGGAGACGCCTCTCCTGGTATTTACATGAGATTTGATGATGATGATGATGCAGATACAGGTACAGGTGCTTGTAGTTATAAACTATGCAACTAAATGGTCGCACCTGACAATATTTTCTTTTCTTTTCTTTTCTTTTCTTTCGGTCGACTAATGGATTCATCCACTCATCAACAAACATGCAGGTCAACACCTCAACACATCAGGAGGTGTTTGTTGTGAAGCAGCTGCAGGACACACACACACACACACACACACACACACACACTGACTTCATCCAGACTGCTGAATGTTGATGACTGATAATAAAACTGATCAGTAGCTGTGATCTCACTGACCCTTCAGGTGGAGTTTCATCCGTCAGTGATGCTGCTGACGTCAGCCTGCCTCTGTGTGTGTGTGTGTGTGTGTGTGTGTGTGTGTGTGTGTGTGTGTGTGTGTGTGTGTGTGCGTGTGTGTGTGTGTGTGTGTTGAGTCACAGTTGGCCTGGTGAATGTCTTCAGGAGGAATTCAGCCTCAGCTGAGCAGCTCTAAATGCTTCCAGATGGAGGGAACGCCCCACCGCCGCTTCCTGTGGCCCTCCGTCCCTCCCTCTAATCCTCCCTCCATCATCCCTCCGCCCTCCACCCTCCACCCGCCCAGCTGAGGCTTTAAACTGATGCTGTCATCCAAGCTGACTCAATACAAGAGCAACAGGGACACGATGCAGCAGGAGAAGTTTCTGTACAGTACGAGAGGAACATACTGTACGATAGAGAACCTCAGCATCAACAAGAGCGCCTGCAGACACGACTGAGGGCTCAGAAACCTCCTCGCTGCGTGGTTTTATTAACAATTCATATTCTCATTAAAAAAAATGCTCGCAGAGGTGCAAGCATTCCTCAATTAACTGATTAGAAGACTGAAAGAAAATGAATCTGACAATTTCCACAATCGATTAATCGTTTCAGTCATTTTTCAAGCAAAAGCATCAAACATGGTCTCGCTGTGATGTGAAGATCTGCTGCTTCTCTTTGTTGTTTCTGACAGTAAATGAAGAGTTAATCAATAAATGTAAGAGGAGAGTACCTCCAAACAGCTCTGAGGCAAACTCTTTATGACTATTAAGATGATTTAGTGTCACAGCGGGGTCATGTTCATGTTTCAGCATCAAGCGTCCGTCAGGGAGTCTTTCGGATGTTTGAAGGGAGAATAAAGGCATGTCAAAGTTTAGAGACGAGTGCCGTGAAGTTTTTTTTAATTATTTCTGAGGTTTTGGACGGTGGCTTTTAAGACGCCACATTTTTTGCAGGGTATTATGATGTCACAGATCATTTAACCTCTGACCTTTTGGATATCGAACGTCGTAACTTCATCACTTCATCCTGTCAGACATTTGCACGTCAAGTTTCATTGTAATTATTGTACGAATTCAAGGTGTTCTTGAGATGTCACGTTCATGAGAACGGGACAGACGGACAACCTGAAAACATGAGGCAACAAAGCAAATATAACAATTAAAGGTACAGTTGGTAATCCTGTTCAGAAGCACCTTGTTATACTGGGTGAAATGGTCTTCCCACCCTGACAGTAGTCCAAACATAATGTGCTCAGAAGAAGGACTGAAATAAGTCAGACCTCTGTGGCAGCTGCAGGCCTGTAAACACTGACCAATCCCTGCCTCTCGGTCCAAGTGCCACTTTCAAATCTTGCAGCTCTCCAACATTACCAGCTATACCTTTAATGGATGGATTACTTAATTAATGAATTAATCATGAAAGTAATCAGCGTGAGTCGAGCTGCATGATGATGGAAAAAGCTGACACTGCGATAGTTCGGTTTTCTGTGACATATATTCTGATTCGACCAGAATACTTGAATATCTCTAATCAGAAATAATTAATCATTCTAATGTGATTGGGGAGATTTCTACTTTGTTTTATATAGATTGTGATCGTATGCAGACTCTGCATGACACGCTCCTTAAACTGGACTAAATGAGGTCGCATCAGACGGACGTCTCTTCTTATTGATAACTGAAAGTCCAGCAGCTCTGTGTTTCAGTACAGTAAGTACTGCACATTGATCTAATAAGCTACATCTACAGTGAATGAGCTGCATCCTGTAATTAAATCATCTGCATCTGTACTGTGATTATAACAATGATGCCAATCAGCTTCAGAGTTCACAGCAATCACACGTGTTCAACACACCTGTTCAGGAGTTATTAAAGGTTTTAAACTTCAGTTTGTTTGCAGTTTCAGCAGCTGTGATCTCCTGAGAACTACAACTGAAAGTAAGTGACAGTTCAGAGCAGAGCGCAGACACTGGACCAGAACAAAGCTTTTAAATATGTTTGAAAATACATTTTAGCTTTCATGCATTAAAGGAACATGAAGTATCTTCATCCACAGTTACTACACATCTGTAACCGACTGATTCTCAGGATTAAGAAGTCTTAAGAAAGATCTCTGACGGTTGGTTGATGTGAGGATGCTGATGATCAGTTTCTCTGGTTTCAGATCCTCAGTTTTAAACTCTGTGGTTCTTCAGCGGAAACAGACCGAGAGACGAAACAGGAAGTGAGAGAAAACAGGGATGAAGAGTTTCACAAGGAGACGTGTGACAGGACAACTCCAACTGCCGGTCACGTTTGTCCTGACAGGGGAGTCAGAGGAAAGGCCGGGGGGTCGTTAACGTCTCAAGGGTTAAAGGTTATGCTCAAAATCACAACGTTGTTTTCTGGTTCGAAACTGTGACCACGTATAAATTCAGCATTATTTCCTCATATAGGATGCTGAAGAAACGACCTGCAGCCAGGTTACTGTTGTTTGGTCCTGTAATGTTGCTCTGTGGGTTGAAGCGTGGGACATTTCTCTTTCATTTCATGAGTGAAGGATCTGTTCAGCCGTGTGACGCCAGCAGAACGTCACACCCCGTCCTGCATTTACGCCTCTGTAGCTTTCATACAGGCGGCGAGGAGGAATAAAGGCGCAGTATTAAGTCCAGCTGAGGCTGATGTGAACGTGTTCTGCAGGTGTTTGGTCATAAACTAAAGGATGTGGACGATGGCGGCTGATGAAACGTCAGAGGATCAGCAACTGAATTCACAACTGAGAATGTCGACATTCACAAAAATGTAACAACCATCCGTCCAATAGCTGTTGAGATGTTTCAGTCCGGATCAAAGTGATGATGACATCATCACTATCGTCCAAACAGCAGCAACATCAACACGACTGACTGACTGACTGACTGACTGACTGACTGTTGGCTGATGTGTTCCTGTGACCTCTGGAGGTTTCCTCACTGCAGTCTGAGTCTGACCAATGACTGACTGATGCCAGCAGGCGCACTTCATACAATATGAGGAAGTGAACACGTCTCAAGGACTATTACACAACACACACACACACACACACACACACACACACACACACACACACACACACACACACACACACACACACACACACACACACACACACACACACACACAGATCTTACCTCTGCTGATTCGTTGTTTCTCTCCAGACAGGATACCAGGAGTGTCGATGATGCTGATGCTCTGAAGAACCTCATTGGGCATCTGAGAACAGATGAACCTGAGCACACACACACACACACACACACACACACACACACACACACACACACACAGGAGAGAGAGTGAGACAGGTTTCCATCATTTCCTTCTGCTCTACTCACTCCGGTCGCTGTCAGGATTTCAGACTGTTAATTGAGTCAATTCAGGTTTTTGTTTCCCTTCAACACTTTGATTGAGTTTAATTGAAGTTATTATCCATCTGCTCTGATCTGATTTGTTATGCTCGTCTATGAAACAGAGACAGACAGACAGCATCGCTCACAGTTCTTGTTGTATCCGTACATGAACACACGGTCTCACCAGAGGAAATCTGACTGTTCATTCCTGTAAAATCAGTCCCAGGAGATCATCGTAATCATTATGGTGTTGTTCAGTCTGAATCGCTCTGACATCATCTTCCTGTTGTGTGTTGTGATGACAGCTCGTTCACAGATCAGACATGCTGCAGTGAGTTATTAGCCAGACCTCCCGGCTCGCTCTATTGTTTCAGTCAGGAAGGATCCGGCTCGTTTAACAGAGGTGAAGCGCTCTCGTCTCTGTTGTGTAATAAACTGGGCGTGATCATCACAGTGGCAACAGAGTCATCTTATCTGGAGGATTTACAGACTGTCGGTGGCTGCTTCTAACTATTATTGTCATTATCAATCTATTAATTTGTCATATAATGCAGACTCCAAGGTGACGCCCTCGTCACAACCAGAATTACTTATTTTAAGACGAGACAGAACGGGATCCATCCTGAAGGAAGTTTGACTATCAAAATTGTTGACAATTAGTTTTATGATTATTCTTTAATCTGTTTCATCCACTAGCATAGCTACAAAACATCATGACTAAAGACAGAGCCAGAGCTGCTCTATGTGCAAATAAACATCAGTGAGACGAACAGACTCCATGTTTCTACTCAAAGACAGAAAGAAGTTCATGTAGAACATTTGCTGAATTTACAAGAAGGAACAAATCAGTCAGAATCAGTCAGAGACAGAGTTTCACACAGTTTATAAAGTGTCTCCAACTCAACAACTCACTGAACTGACACATTTGTTAAGGGAGTCTGGGGACAAAGAAGTCGCCTATACTGGTTACTGTTTAGTGTATTTGTAAAATGTGACATGTTTAGATCAATAAAATGTTTCTTCTTTCATAAATTGAGTGTAAATGGTGAAATCAGTAGTCGAAGCCGTTTCACAAAGTTTGTTAAGTTTCTCCTCATTCAACAGCTCCTAAAATCACTACAATTGTTGAGGGAGTCTGGTGACGATGTGGTTACTACTTCAATGGTTGGTGTGTGTATGTGTGACCTCCCTGTCACCGTGTAATAAATATAAAGTTGAAAGTTAAATTTAGCAGACAGTCTTCAGCCGCTCGAGGCGGGAAAAAACAAAAACGCCACGCCGACACGTGGTGACGCACACACACTTCCCCTGGAAACAATAACTTATTTTAGTTCCTCCATCACATCAGGACAAGATGGGATTCCTGGTTTAAGGAATGCCAAGGGTACACGCTAACACACACACCCACCAACACACACACACACACACACACACACACACACACACACAAAGAGTTGGAGGGTTCGTTTCCGTGCTGCTTCTCTTAGAAATATTTCTGGACGGAGGAAATACGTTTGGACCCGAGTGTTTTTAGCTAAATTTAAACCCTCAGTATGACCTGTCAGGTCTGACAGCGTGTGTGTGTGTGTGTGTGTGTGTGTGTGTGTGTTTACATGTCAGTCAGGGGGTGGAGGGGTCATTTCCTGGGTTGTGAATGTTTTGAGGAACGCAGTGACAGGAGTGTGAAGAGCTGCCAGGATGAGTGTGTGTGTGTGTGTGTGTGTGTGTGTGTGTGTGTGTGTGTGTGTGTGTGTGTGTGAGCAGTTTCACCTCCTGAATCAGATTTCAGCCTCAACATTTAAATGGAGGCGCTGCTGTTCACACTGACAACATCACTGCAGGGCAACACACACCTCTGAGTGTTTGTGGACACAACACAACACACACACACACACACGGCTGTACTGACTGGTGGAAATCGATTCAAAAAGGGAGTGAAACTGTTTCCCACACTAACGTCTGTACGTCACAAACTGAGCTGCATCCATCAACTGTTTGTTTTGTTTTTACAATAAAAACAAAATGAACTAATAAAAATATGATGATGCAGAATAAACTACCAGCAGTATATGAAGTCATTAAAATGAGCTCCATCTTTACCAGCTGTATCATTAAAGAGATGAACACATGAATGCATCAATAATTATAAATCAATATTATTCTGAAATGTGTCATTCTGCTTACCGAGTACTTTTGGTACTTTAAGTGTATTTTGATGCCAATACTTTTCTACTTATGTAGGACTTTAAATGCAGTGTCCCTGGCAGTGTGATCAGACTTTAAATTCAAACTAAACTAGATGAAGCTCTGCAGCTCCGTCATCAGCCATCATAACAGCAGAGAGTAAGAAAACACGATGGAGCTTCAAACTAAATGGATTAACTGAGTGGAGGTCTTCAGGGCCGGGTGGAGCTCTGAGGTCTAAAATGTCTCATCAGTCTGCAGCTTCGTGTTTCTCTAAAGTCTCCTCTGAGTTCTGCATCAATTAAACTCAACCAGCAGCCTTTAAAACGCCGTCAGAACCACAGCTGGAGCTCCTTGTGGAGCAGAAGGTTCAGTTTTCTTATAGAAAACAAAGATTTGATGAAAGAGGAGATGAAACTGCATGACCAGTGATCGAGCTGATTGATGATCGTGAAGGTCGACATCGAAACATTTTCATCTTACAGATCCAGGTTTTATAATTGTTTTAGTCTAGTTTTTACCCTGAACTAATTTAATTAAATGCTTTCTAAGAGTTGTTAGCTTGAGCTAAAACATCCGATTATATATATATATATATATATATATATATATATATATATATATATATATATATATATATTTCTTTACTGACGAGACGAAGGCTGGCTGTCACTTGTGCTGCAGCCAAAAAGCTGCACTTGAATGCACCACAATGACTACAGCGGACGGCCAACTAGCTTGTACGTTCAATGCTTGCGTGCGAGGAAATTACTCTCCATACCAGCAGGTGGCGGTAGTCTGTATTCACTGCTGAGTCTACACACCCAAAAGCCACCGACAAGGATGGACTAGTTGTTGTCCAACACAGGTGGGTGGAAACAGGGCTTCAACATCGTGGGATGCTAAAAAAGAGGCTGAACAACTTCCTGTTGTCATTGGTAGTCGTGTGTGTGTGTGTGTGTGTGTGTGTGTGTGTGTGTGTGTGTGTGTGTGTTTACCTGTTGAGGAAGGAGTTTCCAAACGCGTTGAGCTTCCTGAAGGGTTTTTTAGGGTCGACCACCAGAGCGTTGCCGGGGACAACGCCCTCGTTCTCGCCATACATGACCGCGATGAAGCCGTCGGTGGTCGGCTCCGGACCGATCCGCATCCCTGGAAAATCCTGCTCCAACAGGTACCTGAGGAGAGAGAGAGAGAGAGGTGGTCAGTCAGGACGGAGATCTTTGTGTCTCTGTCGTTTCATCTGAACATCGTCGACCTCTCACACAGTTTCCCTCGTTAAAGAAAAGTGAGAAAGGAAGGAAGAGATGGAAGACGGCTGCAGCGAGTCCCTGTCCTCTCACTTCCTGTTGTCTCAGAAAGACGTGGACATCAAAGAGAAAACAGACAGAGCAGGAAAACTACCACTGACCCCACAAGGACTGCATCACCACTGAGCCTCTGAGCCAGGAGGATGAAGACTTGTTGTTACCAGACTGACTGAGTGAAGCGCTGCAGCTCTGACCCCTGGACCATCACCATCAGAGGCGATACAACCCAGACCGACTGGGGCACCGGGACAGAACAGCACGAGAAGACAGAGGCCAGTTTGATGAAAGGAAAAACAGCACTGGGGAGGTTTATTTCAAATAACAATGCTGACTTGCTGCACGGCTAAACGAGCTAACTACTTAACGGCATACTTGAGACATTAAAAAATAGCGAGGGTAGTTTCAGAGACTTGGTTTCCTGCACTCGGCTGACTTTCAAAGACAGTAACAAAACAATAATGCAGAATAACTCGCCCCTCTGGCGTGAACATTCATTCATTCATTGAGAGTCTGTGCATCCTGATGGTCACCAAGGTTGGTGCAACAGAAAAATCGATCACATTGGCCACAAAATGCACACCTGTTTCCTTTGAAACTGAGTGTAAGAGAAGGGAACTCTTCTTTCCAGGGTCACTGAGGAGATCGAGGCACACTAGACACTAAAAGGGAAAAAAGATGTGAAAATATGTTATAAATCGGGAGAAATAGGAGAAATGTGACCCTGAGAGGAAACTGGGAGTCTCCAAGGAAAATCAGGAGGGTTGACAAGTATCGCTTAACAGCAGCTACATTTAGCAGCAGTTAGCGGCTGTATATACATATATGTATATGTATAAAGTATTTCTGATTCTGATTCTGATTCTAAAGCAACAGTCCAAAACTCAAAGTTTACAAGGATAAAAAACAAAGAAAAACAAGATCAAAGTCAAACATGTCAAGACCCCAACGAAAGTCACGCCAAACTCCATTGAAAAATCTGCATATTTAAGCCCTCTTCTTTGATCTGTTTGATAAGGCAGTGACCCGCAGCTAATTTTTGACCATGAGCAGGCTAATCTGGCCCCGATGACACCTTCATTAAAACCTAGAAACTTTATTGACAAAGCTCCAGTTTGTGATCTTTAATTCTGCTGGTTTCACATCAGAAGAAGAAGAAGAAGAAGAAGGAAATATGTCGACTCTGCAATTTACTGGCAACCTGTTCCCATGATTCATTGCATTCTTTTCAGTTCCCATGATTCATAGCATTCCTCAGGGCAGGGTGGGGTCTCAAGTTGTGGAACACACACACACACACACACACACACACACACACACGAACTGTAGCTGCTGCAGCAACAATCACTCTGCAACTTGTGTTGAACGCAAACTGATTGCAGGTCAGTTCTGCCGCCAAAACGCATTCTCTTAGTATCTGACACACACACACACACACAAACACACACACCTTCTGCAGACATGAGATAAGCTCAGTAAACTGTTAAATGCAGTGTGATGACCTCAGCTCTCAGTCAGTCTCACCACTTGTTTTCTTTCCTTCCAGGACACCGTACAAATCACCTCCGTTTCTGAAAGATCTGCAGACACATGACACTTGTTGGAGATCAATAATGCAGTGAACCTGGTCCAGCTACAACAAGCACAGATGGTGGCTGTGGTTCTATCTGAGGCTGGCGTAGCTCAGAGTTGTGATTGAGTCAGACTGACAGGGTGTGCAGGTCACAGCTCGTCTGTGCTGTCAGAGATCCAGGTGAAAACTCACTGTAACTCTGCTTCACAGTGCAAACAAAGACAAACTCTCTGCAGCTCTGCAGTCCTGACACACTGAACACTCAGTCTGAGGACGGCTGTCACCTATAGGAATAAAAAATGTAATATAAATGTAGCCACATACTATTCATGCCTTGTCAGCCAAATTCACCACCAGACTTCATTCGTGTGTTTGACATATTTTATGAAGCTCTCCCATGTGTATAGTTTCTGTGCTAAAGTAGAGAGCTTAAAATATGACGATTTTGATATGAAGTCTGGCTACAACCTTCTGCAACCGCAGTCAAAAAACTGAAAGTTCAACATGTCAAGGCCCTAACAAAAGTCACACCAAACTCCATTGAAAAATCTGACAACTTAAGCCCCCTCACTTTAAATATGGCTACAACCTTCTGCCACCACAGTCAGAAACCTGAAAGATCAAAGTTTTTAAAGATGTCAAGACCCTGACAAAAGCCATGCCAAATTCCATAGAAAAATCTGACAATTTAAGCTACTTTAAATAGCAAGCTTTTGGTATGAGGTCTGGCCACAAGCTTCTGCCTCCACAGTCCACAACTCAAAGTTTAAAATGATACAAAACAAATAAAAACAAGATCAATGTTTTTTTTTTTTGTTTTTTTTTTTTTACATATCAGGACTCTTACGAAAGTGATGCCGAACTCCAGTGAAAAATCTGGTTATTTAAGCCCCCTACCTGTTGGCTGGTGAGAGACATAGAAGCATTGGGAACCAAATTAAAAACACGTCACTCTCTTTAACTATACACCTGCTTTTTGATTTTTATGAAAGCCAAATTTACTGTAATACCAGATTCATTTGTTTGACTCTGTATATTTTCTACCTCTTGTATTTATTTACTGCTAAGAGAGAAAGCTTTAAATAGGTACATTTTCATATTAAGTCTTGCATTGGCTTTCTTGGAGGCGTTACCTGCCCTAACCCCACAGTTCAAAAACCCCAAAATAATCGATTTACAATAACGTGAGACTCACATTGAAGAAACTGGAACCAGAGAGTGATTGCATGTTGAATCACCTCAACAATAAACCGATTATTGATTTTATTGTGTATTAATTGACTCGTAGAACCACCGGACCGGTGAACAACAGTGAGGGGAGAACACACACCACCAGTATCATATTTCATCTTCTGCTCATCAGACCGACAGACCAGCCTTCAGTCTGAATCAATCACCCTCAGCACCAAAACAGGATGTGATGTCACAGGTCTGATTAAGTAATCAGGAAATATCAAGTATTAACAGACTGATGTAAACAGTCTGGGAGAGAGAGGCTGGAAACTGATGAGGTACAACTAGAACTGTGATATTGTTGCTGCTGTATGCATTCTGTGTTTGTGTATGTCTGTGTGTGTCTCTGTGTGTCTCTGCGTGTGTGTGTGTGTGTGTGTGTGTGTGTGTGTGTGTGTGTGTCTCTCTGTGTCTCTGCGTGTGTGTGTGTGTGTGTGTGTGTGTGTCCCTGGCAGTGTGTGTGATCAGCTCTTTAACTCGTGACACATGCCAGCCTCCAGGATTTTAAAGGTCATGAGTCCTACATGAGACTTTTATGGATAAAAAGACATTTTAACTGGTTTGTTGGGAGAATCCTTCACTAAATGTATGTATGACACAGTAATAATAACGTAATTCATTAATTCATGCAGCACTCGAACATTTGCACACATATTTCTGAAGTGACGAAAATATTAATTTAAATGTAAATGATGTGAAGGAAATTTCAATGGTTTTCATACAATTAATATATAATTCATATAATTAATTTATATCTTTCAATCACATTAGGTCTCTGTGGCCATTTTCTTATAAACACACCAAAAATAATTAATTATATGGTCAGACTTGAAAAGAATATGGTGGAAAATAACAACCATAAACTGCATCTGTGGTTTTCACAATAAAGATAACACTGGATATTTCTTTCAGCTTGTCTAGATTAAACACCCTGCCAAACTCCATTGGAAAAGCATCCAATTTAAGACCTTTTGCTGTTGCGCCAGGCTTTGCACACTGTAACGACAGACTCAAGAGATTTTTTATTTACTAGAGGTTCACTCTTCACTTCAGCATAAACCCAAGTCACTAAGCAATTAGGGATTTAATGAGATCTCAAGGTTTTTGCGTGGCTTCCATTGCTGCCTTCTACAAATAAGCACCGAGGAGATTCCAAGCATGCACTAAGAGCCCAATCACACTCTGCTACTTTACAGACATCCCATCCCATACGGATCGGCTGTGGTGGATTTTATATCAACCGAATTTACAACAAAACACGACACATTTATTTGACATCTTAGATCACATGCTGCCACTTCTGTATCCTTCTCTATAATCTTGAGAGCCTTAAATAGGACGATTTCCATACGAGGTCTGGTATTGACACAGTGTAGGGGGTGTAAACAGATTTTAACACCTGATAAAGGTGGTTTTAGCACATGTGGTGCAGGTCCCAGCACACTTTACAACTATTTACGGTGATTTTACGAGCAGGCTCACGCACGCCCAGCGGGTGGTGGTGGTTGGTACCTGATGAAGGTGGTTTTCCCGGTGGAGTACTGGCCCACCAGCAGCACCATGGGCTTGCTCTGGAAGTCGGCCGGCTCCAGGGCCGGGGAGTGGAAGTCATGGAAGAGGTAGGTCTCCTCCAGCGGCAGCAGCTTCTTGGTGTACAGAGTCTGCAGTCCCTCCGTCACCGTCTGGTACATCTCTCCTTCCTTGTTGCGTCCACCTTGCTCCTTGTTCACCCAGCTGAACATGCTGATCACCCGCTCCGCTCCGCTCCAACTTCCCTGTTTCGATATTTCCAAATGTTCCGGCTGAAAACAGGCTGCTGATCGCTCCGTGCGTCCTTCAGGCTGACCGGAGGAGTGTGTGTTGTGTGTGCGGGTGTGTATGTGTGTGTGTGTGTGAGTGAGTGTGTGTGTATTTGTGTGTGTTTGGCACCTGGGAGTCTCGGCTGCTATGAACACACTGCCCCCTCTGTGTGTGTGTGGGACTGGGTTTGACTGTGTGTTTGTGGTGATGTGACCGCTGCTGGTGCGCCTACCTGGGGGCACCGCCCTTCCCCTGTGACGCAGCATGGAGCACGCACACACACACACACACACACACGTTTGTTTATTATTAGAAACAGATACAGCCGCTGACTGTGGAGTCTGTCTCTGAATATGTAACAGTTTCATAATTTGGCAAATTCTGAATGGACATCAAATATTTATTTCTTATTCTCAAACAATTCTGAATTACTTTGTGTTTTCAGAGCTTTCAACCAGATCTCGTTGTCTTCCTCAGAGGTTGGAGATGTTATCTATCTATATTTATTTTATATTACAATCTTAACTCAAGGTTCCCTTACTAGACAGTGAGATGTGGCTGGAATTACTTTATTACTTAAGAGACACCTGCTGGAGTTCACCTGGCTGATGAAGACCGTGACATGCGAGTGAAAGCTCAGATGAAGCATGCAGGTGAAGCTCCACTTAAGATTTTTTGTGGGGAAAAAAAAGAAAACACTTGATGTTTAGTGAAGAAGACCATGAGATGCAGTTAAAAGCTGCGAAAAAGGCTCAAGTGATCTTAGATCTTTTTATTGTCTTTATGTACATATGGTATTTTCTCATGTGAGCTCACCTGAGTCAGCTCCATTTACTGATGAAGTTGTGATTTTGTTCATTTAGGGCTCATGTTACCATCTCTGTGTCCTGCACCGCCCCCTGCTGGATGGAGCCTGACCTACACTGTCGCTATCCTGACTGTGACTGGTGTGCACAGCATTTTGTAGGTTAAACTTTTCAAGACCATGAAAAGAAACTCATGCCAAACCCCACTAATAAAAGTATCATATTTAAGACACTTGGTATTTTGCAATGTGTCTCATTTTGTCAAGACAAAAACAAAAAATAATAATTTCCTAAAATACAGACTGGCCTGGTTAATTTTGTATCAGCCAAATTTACCGTAAGACTACATTCATTTGCTTGACATCTGATATTAAGCTCTAACACTTTTTTAAACTTGCTGCTGAGCATGAGATTTTAAAAGAGGAAGATTTCCATATGGAGTCTGGCATTAAGTCTTCAGCAAAGATCATGTAGATGCAGAAACTGTTTTCAGGCCTGATAAATGATGGTTTTCCCTGCATGTGGTGTAACTCACATCCATCCCAGCCCATTTAACATTGAAACAGTGATGATGTCATCATGATGTAATCGGGTAGTCCGAAGTGGAGGAGGAGGAGGAGGAGGAGGAGGAGGAGGAAGAGTGTAGTGATAAAGGTCTGTTGACATGCAAACAGGAGAGTCTGAGGGTTAAAGTCTAAAGTTTAACAAACTATTCTACTTTTTCATACAAAGCAACACTTTGGAATGAAACTCATCTCAGTATGGAAGAACATTTGTGCCAGGAAAAGAAAAAAATACTTATAAATATATGATAAATCAATAAATTAAATCAAAAATCAAAATTAAGTCCAAATCTCTTTCTGCATCAAAATGAAGAGATGGTACTTTAAAGTTTAAGCTTTAAAGAGAAACATTGTAACAGACCGTAACAAGTACTTTGATCTTTTTGATAAAAAGGATGAGAGAATAAATACATATTACAGCTTTTAAGAGTCGCATTATTTGTGATAATAATAATAATGTGGTTGTTAATGTGTTAATCACCTGAGAGAGGTGTCACCTGCGAGGTAATAACCAGCCGGCCACGAGGGGGCGCGAAAGCAGCAAACCGGATAAAGATCGCAGCAGAACTCCTGCAGCCGCAGAAGAAGAAGAAGCGGAAGCGGAAATGATGTCCTTTTGTTTTGAAAGAGGGAAATTTAAAACTCGACGGCGTTAATCACAAATAAACACAAACTATCGGAATAAATCTCCACAAAACGACACGAAAATGAGCGAAGCCTGACACTCTTCAGCCCTGAATGTAAAGTAGGTTCTTAATTTAAAGTTTTCCTGACAACATGTTTTCGCTTGTTGTAAGTCTGCCGAAGAAAAATCCGACATTTTCTCCCCTAACGTTTGTTTCATCAGCCTCCGAGAAAGTATAACTACACGTTAGTCTGTACAGTTGATGTTTGTACGTTTTTATCACTTTTAGATAGCTACTTGTAGCTACTTGTTCATATATTTATGATAACCATTTTGTATCATAACGTTAACGTCACTTCGTTGTATTCAACGTTATGTCACTTGTCTCAGTTTATACTTAACAGTTGCATAACTAGTTAGATTAGCATAATATTAGCATAGCTTAGTTTATTTTCTTTCATTCATTCACCATCTAGTTCATCTTAATTTAACTTTCCGGAACCATTTTGATCTTGATTAATCGATCAAGCCAAAGCTAATTGAAAATATTGATTATTAGGACTTTCTGTGTTTAATATCACAGTAAACTGAATCTCTTTGGGTTGTTACTGAATACAAGACATTTAAAAAACATCCTCTCTCTCTTTTCCTGTTGACGTTTTATAGACCATACTATTGATTGATTAATCAAGAAAATAACAGATTGTTCAATAGTTGTAGCCCTTTATGACATTACAGGGTTGTCTAGATGGTGTTATGTTTCAAAACTTTCATCTATAAATATCTATTTTATTGATCTTCCACACATCTTCACAATATTGTTACCACACTGTTTCTACACAATACAGTTAGTAAAACTATCATAGTTGTACATTTTCTTATTGGAGGTGATAATAATAATAATATTTACCAAACCTTTTAAAAATAATCTCAGTCAGTGTATAAATAATTACCTGGCTGTGCACTTTTATACTTCAACCTTCAAATTATTGAAGTTATAAATGTTTACACTGTGCGATATATATTTGTTATTTAAATTGAGCTTTTTTATGAATTGTTTAAATGCAATAATGTCAGAAAATGGTGAAAAATTCCGAACAAAACAGAAAATCCTCACATTAAAGACATTGACACCAGAGATTTTAAGTTTTATTGGCAACTAGTCGACTAATTGTTTCAGAATGAATTCAAGCCCCCCGGCTGTAAATAAATATGAATGTGTAGATTTTTTTGTACATAATTTTACAAACTTTCTCCAAAAAAGTGTTTTGATCTCCACTAGAACTTAAAATAAAGTTCCTGCGAGTTTCGACAAATCTGAATTTCAATGGATGGAGTTGCAGTTGGACCCAGCAGGGTGTCTTAATGTTTTTGTGTGGATGAAAAGCTCAATAGATTTGACCTCTGACCCCTGCAGGGTCACTTCACATCAACATGAAGAAGAAGGCGAGGAGGTTGTCGGGCTCAGACGGCGGCAGCAGCAGCCCGGAGCAGTGTGAGTCAGCGACAGCTTCACACATCTGACTGATTTTCGCATGATCACTATAATCAATGTTTTACTGGAGCTTCTGATGCTGCGGTCTGTTACAGAACAGAACAGGTCAAAATGAGCAGCACAAAGGTCTTTAATCTGAAATTACAGTTCACGAGCAGTGTGTAATTAAATGTTCCAAAGATGAAGCAGTAATATGTGGAAAGGGAATTGTTAATGTTATACAGGTTGTCCAGAGTGAAGGAAACACTGACAAAATTACATTTCCCAATATTTGTGACCAAATATGATAAAAAAATATTAATGTGGCAAAAGATTGCAGGTGACTGTTGGTGCTTTGAGAAGGTATATTCTCAATAAAGTAAAGTAGTACAGAAATTATTATTAGTCAAACATTTCAAGACATCCAGATGATGATGTCTCATATTGTGAATAATTAAATGATAAGTATATATATAATATATTGATATGATGTCCTTCCCTCCAGGCTGTGCCCTCTGCAGGCTCAGTGATGATGATCCAGCCATGTTTGGAGAAAAAGTCACGCTCAAAGAGCACAAATTCTCTGTTCACTACTTATGTTTGGTGAGGCCTTTTCATAGACTTGAGATCATAACACTTAGAACGACCAACATCTGAGTTCTTCACACGAGTTTCTGTGATCATCTGTGTGTGTTTCAGCTGACGTCCTGTGGAGTTTACCAGCGAGGAAAGGAGGACGAGGGCGTCTTTGGTTTCCTGGTGGACGACATCAAACAGGAGATCCGCCGCTCGGCTCGACTGGTGAGAAAAATGTATTTTTATCATCAACACAGAAGAACAACTAGTGAGAAAACCAGTAAGAACCAAACCACTGAAACCCGATTGTGACAATCACCCTTTCTGCTTCTTTTCTGTTTGCGGTGTGTGTTTCAGACGTGCTGCTGCTGTAAGAAGAAGGGAGCGTGTGTCGGCTGCTACGTCAGAAGCTGCAAGAAGATGATCCACTTCCCCTGTGGGAGGAAACAGAAGTTCATCTCTCAGTTCACCGGACTCTTCCCGTGAGTTCTGCTTACGACACATTCAACACTTTAATCATCATCTCTTCAGTCTGAAGAGTATTTGAGACAAAGTAATGCTGAGTGGTGTCTGAAATCACTCCTTTATTCATTTATTTCCAACACGATAAGAACTCGAACTCGAAAAGTAGTTTGTTGTAAGTATTCATTTGACATTTCAGGCACGTATGAATCATTTTCATCTTCATTATTTCAAGGTGTCACATAACAAACACATCTTGCAAAATGAAGTATTGTACATTTGGATTTTTTTGCTCCATTGATCTAAATCTCTGATTGTTACATTTAACTTTTCATTTGCCTTAAAATACAAAATGTTACATTAAAAATGTTCAAACTTGCCAGTCGGAAAACTTTTGAGGGAATGTAGTCCCAAAGGAAAGGCCTGTCTGACCTCATACAACCCCACATCAAGACACCAGAGCTATGAGTGCCTGCAGGTCCTTAAAAAGTCTTGAAAAGCCTTAAATTGTGTTTTATAAACATTGGATCTTAAAAGTCATTAAATAGTCTGAAATTTGAGTTTCTGAGGTCAGATTGCTACAAACCTTTAATCTAATTTCTTTCATCCGTCTTGTAATTTCTCGTCTTCTGTGAGAAAATCTTAAAACCGACCGCTGAAAGTTATAATGTCTCTTAACTTTATACATGTACTGACCTGTTGGCAAAATGCAGACTAACCAAACTCACTCTAATGACCACATATACACTACTCACCCTTATGCTTGCAATGCTTGAATAAGAATAAAGATTTTTTGTCTTTGTGTCCAGGTCTTTCTGTCCAGATCACAGTCCCACTCAGTCTCTGTGTGTGGGTTCAGACCTCAGCCTGCCTCAGTCCTGCTCCATCTGTCTGGACTCCATCGAGCCCGTCCTTTGCTACTCCATCCTCAAATGTCCGTCCTGCCATGCCAGCTGGTTCCACAGGGACTGTGTGCAGGTACGCTCGCTGTGTCACCGTGGTGTTTATTTTATTAAGTCAGTTGGTTGTGCTGTGTTCTAAAGCATCTGCCTACAAAAAACATATTTTCCACCTCACCTTGGTAACATGCAGCCACACAGATAGTTAAATATCTGGGTTACTGTGGATCATCCACAGACTGCAGACTGTCTGCATTAGTGTTTAAATGATAAGTAGAGCTGCTAGTAAAGTTATGCTGGATGCTGGAATTTTGTGATTTGGATGAACTGACCCTTAAAACCAGCAGCAGCGTGTACGGATGGTTAACAGCATGTACATGTATCTACTCTTGTAAGTTTTCAAGCGTGTCAGGTTGTGTAGAGTTGACCATTGTGTGTTTGTGTGTCTCAGCGTCAGGCCCACAGTGCCGGCCTCTTCTTCTTCAGATGCACTCTGTGTAACAACAAGGAGAACTTCCAGGAGGAGATGCTCAGGATGGGAATATACATCCCAGAGAGGTAACATCATCAGTAATGCTAACAGTAAGAGAGACCACAGAAGACAAGGGGATTGTGGGTAGATGGAAACAGAAGTCAGGGAGAACAAAATGTTTTCTAATCCTCCATATGTTCCTATCTGCAGAGATGCCTCATGGGAGTTGGAGGCAAACGCGTATTCAGAGCTACTGGAGGTTTATACGCGCTGTGACGCTCTCACCTGCCTCTGCAATGACGGACGCACACACTCCGCCAAGGCCGGGTACGAGATTTCTTTCACTTCCTTCACAATCTAAATACAGATTCCACTTATAAGATGAGGTCACATGTGAAACTGTTCGCTTTAGCGGTGCGGAGAAATATTAGGAATTTAACAAGCCTAAAGCTCCTGTGATGCTGAATCTGTGGAGGACCCTTCTTGTTTGTTTCAGTTGGTTTGAGGTGATTCGCTGCCGGCTGTGTGGATCTGGAGGGACTCACAGGAAGTGTTCGGGGCTGAAGTTGGACACCAGAGACTGGGCCTGCAGTGACTGTCAACAGGCTACAGACGGGAAAGGTCCGAGTCACTGATAGACGGACTGATCCGCTGGTTTATGACTCTGCTCTGAGTTCTATCATAATTATTTATAAACACAACATAATCCACATCATTTAGGATTACCGTCCTTATTATTTGAAGTTATTGATACTGTTTAAGTATGCTGTATGTGCTTGTCTTCTGCAGCCTCCCTGGTCGCGTCTCCTCAGGGAGGTCAGAGGAGGAGTCTGCTTTCTAAACGCCACCTGTCCTCCAGCCACACCCCCATCAGCTGTAAGAGGACAAACCTAACACACCTGTCCTCCTTCCACACCCCCATCAGCTGTAAGAGGTACACAGATCTCACACACCTGTCCTCCATCAGCCGTACTTAAACCTCTCTTACCTGGTTCAGTTACTGGACAAAACACACCTGTGTGGTTACCTGCTTTATCACGAGGCTGCTCCTGAAATTGAGAGGAATAAAATAGCAGGAATGATCCTTTAAACTTGACTGACATTTAGATGAAATCTCTTTCTGTGTCAGGCCGTCGTTACCTGTTGCATGTGGATCACCTAAAGAGGTCCTGCAGGCGTTGGTGCCTCAGCTCCTCCCCCTCAGTGTCCAGGTGGAGGTGAGTGGGGATCGGGCTCTGGCTGCCGGTGTGGAGCTGGTGAGGAGGGCCGACTTCGACCCCACACACACTCTGTCTGTCAGGTGAGTGGACGACAAACTTCATCATCTTCATTTTCATCTGGTCATTTTCATTTGTCTCCTCTCATCAACTCTGCTGTATCTGACCAGGTTCAAAGATTACAGACGGACTTCATTTCCCAGCAGCCTCCAGGACAGCAACACAGCCAGGCAGTATTTCCTGAAGCTGCTGGTGCAGCAGATCGAGGACTCTGTGGTGTTTGAAGGTCCAGATGGATCCAAAAACCTGGCGCTGGACTCCCAGGGTATCAATCAATATTCATTTTTTTTGCTATTTCATTTTTCATCAGCCTCAGTTTCATTTCCTGTCCTAATGACTCTGGTGTGTGCGTGTAGCTCTGCGGGACGACCTGTACTTTGACGTCGGCTGCCTGCTCGCTCTCTCTCTGGTTCACGGCGGTCCTCCTGTCAGCTTCTTCTCTCGCACTCTCTACCAGTGTCTCTTCAACTACCCACCCAACCAGCCGCTCACCGTCACACACATGACCCCCGACACACACTTCAGTCGCCAAGTCAGCAGGGTGAGTGATGAACGTTTTAGTCTTTACCACACAAAGTAACAATAACAGCACTAGAGATTAGGATTCATTTATAAGCAGAGGTTTGATATTGATTGTTTATCTGATTTTAGATCGCAGAGGCGAAGTCTTTGGACGAGCTGAAAGAAGTCATGGCGGCCAGTTGGGAGTACCTGGAGCTGGCCGGCTGCAACCAACCAATCAGCAGCCTTGAGGAGAGAGAGGCTCTGGTGGAGAATCTGGTCAGCTTCACTCTGATCACCAGGATGCAGCTGCCACTGCAGAGGTACACACACGTTTATTGATGCTTTAAATGTGGTGCAAAATTTGACTGAAATAACCAGGGATAGTGTTAAATCACAGTAGAGTTTGGTCGATTAAAATAGGACCGGACTGGACTAGTAATGCTGAAGTTCACCACTAGATGTCGAACAAGACTCAGCCGCTCCCAAGAGGAACAAAATGAGTCTGTGATTGAGTGTAGCAGCACTACAGTCCATCAGGGCAACTGTGACACGCCGCCAAATGATCAATAAAACAACAACTTCTAAAATGTTCATTCCCTGAATGGAGTTCAGATCGATCAGAGCTATGCTGTGCTGAGACATATTTCCATGACTGACCAGGTAGTCTGACTTCCTCGCTCACTTTCCTCCACACCAGCTCCTTTTCTGTCCTGTCTCAGTACAGTAGATGTGTCATCGTACAGCTCATAGATCTCGTCTCATCATTGACTTTGTATGTAATCAAGATGCAGAAAATATGATGCATCATTTCAAGTTGTCACGTATGTGAATTAACTTACTTAAAGGCTTTTATCACAATGAAAGCTTTAAGAGTTTCTGTCTGTTGAAGGGCTTTTAGTGTGAAGATGCTGCGTACAACACCGGACAGCTGGTTTAGTTGGTCTGCACAAAATCTAACTGGTTGACATTTGTACGAAACCTGCCCAGCCCTTAATTACTGTACTGTTGAGGCATCATAGCCACCGATGAATCTTTCTGTATTCGTGCTGTTTATTTGACACTCGGTGTTTAAAGATCTTGACTGTATTAACTCCTCCTGCAGGTTTCGGGAGGGTCTGCAGACGCTGGGAGTTTTTGATCAGGTGATTTAAAGTTTTCTGTTATCTCCGTATTAACACACTGAAGGTTTATCAGACACCACAACAGGAGACGGGACAGTTACTCACAGCATCGGTCCTTTAATCTGATCCAGGTGCAGCTCTACCCGTCGGCGTTCTGCACTGTTTTCTGTGAGGCGGCGGTTCGACTCACGGCTCAGGCGGTCAGTCGGCTCTTCACCGTCAACTTCTCTCAGCAGGAGGACGAACTGAACCGAGAGACGGCCGTCATCAGCTTCTGGAGACACTTCCTGCTGGAGTGTGAAGGTATGGGAGGTTTATTATATATTATTTATTATGTGATGAAACCATCCACACAGCAGAAATATGAGTTTTTAAATGTAAACGTTAAATTAGACGTGAGTTTTAAAAAAGATTCTGTTTTCTCTGTAAAAACAGGCTTTTAAGGTCTTTTGTTACTTTTAGTTGATCTAACTGAAACTTGAACATGAAGAGATTGAATTAATTTAGATGAGTGAGAGGCCTACATATACTATAAATACATGAATGCTTTTAATGTTCAATTAAGTTTAAAATGACCATAAAATATTTATGATCAAGTATTTACTTGTAAAAGTAATCAGAACTGATGTTATTCTTAAGTTTGGGAATGTGAATTTAGATTATTCAGCTTTTCGGTTGTAAAATCAATTATCAAACACATGAAAAGTCGTTTGAAGGTCGAACGTCAGCCTCAAATCAGCAGCTCAGCAGGAAGGATGGAAGCTGAACAGGGACAAACATGTCAAAGCTGTGAGGACTACAAAATCATTTCTGAAAACAAATGTTCACACTGATAATAAACTCCTTGTCTCCTCCTCAGTTGGTCGGAGCTCCATCTCTCTGCAGGACCTCCTTCGTTTTGCCACAGGAGCTGAGGAGGTCCCAGCGGCTGGCCTCCTCCCTCCTCCCTCCATGTCCTTCCTCCACCCCGTCATCTCCTCCCTACCAGGAGTCGAGCAGGAGGAGGGAGGAGGAGCGGGAGGGGAGGTGTTTCAGGACGAGGGGCTCTTCCCTCAGAGGGAGCCCGGCTCCAAACACCTCCTCCTGCCCGTCACCTCCTCCTACCAGGCCTTCAAGAGCTCCATGGAGCAGGCCATCAGTCACCATGTGCACCTCCTCCCTACAGAGAGTTAGAGGAGGAGGAGAACTCTGATCTTTCTACAGGTAGAAATCAGTTGAGAGGAGCTGTTTTCTATAATGTTTCTTATTTTACATACTGAGACACGTTCAGAAGTTCTGTCAGAGATTTTTTTATATCGAAGTAGCTGTTAGATTATTCCTGTGTACTGAGCAGAGCTGATTTAAAGGAACAGCTCACCCTGAAATCTAAACTCAGTCATCATCTCCTCCCTCCATGACGATGAAAGTCAGGTGAAGTCTCGTAGTCCACAAAACATTTCTGGAGCTTCACAGTAAAACAGAGTTGCTGTAGAAAACTTAAAAACATGATTTTTCTCAGTTAAGTACGGACGATTATCACTCATTGATCCTTACATGTGCAGAACTTGCCTTAGAAACAGAAACTGAAATCTTTTAAAAACACAAATATCTAGTTTTGTAGTTTGGTGTAGTTTCCCTGAAACAAACAGGAGGAAGTGATAACTTGATATAATGATACAGAGAAGAAAACTCAAATGATGAACATGTAAACATCCTTTAACTCTGACCGACGTGTTGTTGAACGTGGACACTTGAGGTGTGTTCAAGTGTCTTTTTACTCACTAATGAAGCTGATGAGTAAAATATTTTCAGAGCAAAGCCAAAGCAAAAACCTTAAACTCATTCTTAAACCGTTTTTAAAATCCTCTTCACTTTGCCTTTTTTAAACCTTGAAACTTTCTTTTCCAGCTTCAACGTGATGTAATGAAAATCTTTGTTTCCAGTTTAAAAACGATGGTGCTGGTTTTATACCTTTGTCTTTAAGAGCTACTTTTTTATTTACTCATATTTTTGTTGTATATAAGATGTTCTGTTTGTGCTTTTCTATCTTGTTTGTTGCATTTTTGTTCTTTCTTTTAAATTTTTTATTGAAAAAGGGTGAAATGGCAAATGTCACTGATCAGATTTTAAGGAACATGTTTCAATCTGACAGTTTGTTTTTTTTATGTCAGACTTTTCACTCGTTACTGTGTTTTATTCTCAGAACTGTGAAAAGAAACTACAGACATGCTGTCTTCTGATTGGCTCAAACACATCATTCGATCAAGTTTAAATGTTCTTGTTGAAGATTAAACTTCCTACCTCCAACATTTGGACCCTAAAACGGAGTCGAATGAGTAAATTAAAGCTGGAGTTTGTAGAATATGTGAAAAACGCATGAGACTGGGATGGAAACAACTGCGCTCACCCCTCCCCTCCCTGTTTCGACTGCGATCTCCACACCGTTCTCGCGGACGTGCGCGACTGTGGCGCTTGAAATATTCACGTCGGAACTTTTCTGTCGTACACTTGCCGTGGCCGAATTACAGATAAGAAAGTACTTTACCTTTCTCTCGTGATAGAGACCGACAACAATTATTTCTTGCTAACGTCTCAGCATGACACAGCCTACATGTGTGGCACTAATAAAGCCACGATATTTGTCATACTGACGTGAAACTTATACAGCATAATCTAATGACAACAGCAACACTTGTATATCACGGGAAAGAGGTGTGAATGCTAAGAATAATAAAACAACATATAACGCTAAAGTAAACAATTACCCCCACATGCACGGACTATCGGAGACAACCACCTTATTCAGACGCTTCTTTCTTTTCACCATAACCTGAAAATAAATAACTGTCACATCCATATCTACACGGCACACGTCCTCTGTATGTCGTGTATATATAACGCTACTGACAATACATTTGATGTTGACTTTGACTTGCTTGTAGCTGTCGTGAGCCTTTGGCTACGGTTAGCATAAAGCCAATCAATTCACAACATTACTCGTCAATTGTGACCACAAACCGCCTGCTTTATTAGATTCACGGTCATTTCAACTACACAGCCGATTACTACCACACATTTAGATTATCAGCTACATAAAGCTTAAATTGGAGGCTCACCTGTCCAGGATGCTATCGCTCAGCTCTCTCCACCTCGGATATGCTTGTCCAATGTTTACATGCGATTTATTCCATCTATTGTCAGTCTCCCTCTTAGACTCTCGTTTCTCTTCATCGGTCTTCCTTTTTTTTCGCTTGCTTAGCCGTGTACACTTTTGTTGGTAATGCCGGGATAGCGGCTTTTCCTGCCGGGACGTCCGCCGTTGCACCTTCACCACCGATGGAAGGTGAACGCGCATCGACTTTGGTCGAGCAACCAATAGGAACACCCAAAACAGCTTGCTCTGTAAAATGAACTGTGATTGGCTGAACGCTGCCGTCACGGCATTGATTTTTTTTTAAAGCCTGAACACAGAGCCGAGAGGAGACACAGAAGTCCAGTGTTCTGTCATAACACTATGAATTACAGTATGCTGAAAGGTTATTGATTTTTGACCAAATGACGCCTAAAATAACTTACACACTCCAGCTTTAATGGATTGTGATATTAATGACTTCAACTGATCTCCACAGCTTTTTGGGGTAATAACACCTGAGATCTTACTGCAGAGGCCACATCTGTATTTTTCACAGTAATTGAAAAAAAGCCTTTCTTCTTTCTTCTTCTGATTTCTTTCCCTGCGTTGGTGGATTTCTATCGAACATTATATATTTCCTTTTATATCCGTTGTAACTTGTTGTATCTGTTCTGTTTTTCTTCCTGTTTGCTGCATATATGTGCTCGTTTTCAGATATGACCTTTCTTTTTATTGTGGATCATAAAAGCAGAAACAAACCATTTTGTTGTCCTGATTTCTTCAACTTTAAATAACTGAACGCAAAGAAATACAGCTTAATGTGCTTCTTTGACTTCCTGACTGATATTTATCTGCTCAGAGTCAATTTTAAACATTTATTTATACAGGGAACTTAAATCAACAACATGCAAACACACATGTACACCAGTCAAACTGTTACGGGACTATAAAATAATAATTTTATACATGCAATATGTAATTTCTGTAGGTCTCTTGGAGTCACATTAGATTCTGCTCTGATGCAGCAGTGAGCCGTGGAGGTGACCTCCATTGTCAGGTGTAAATGTATGCAGAGTGAGACCTCTGTAATTTGACCTCCTTTCTAACTGTTCGTACAATTGACATATAGATTCTTTATATACAGTCATGGGATTGTATTGTATGTATGCTTCCTGGTTTTTGAAAACTGCAGCAGAGTGAGACCTCCTCATCCTTCCCCTTCTCGCTGACTGATAG
>NC_140202.1:28506962-28594462 GCF_965226575.1 Pagrus pagrus
TACCATGGTTACCCTGATCTGCTTACAGTGTGATGACATCATAGGGCGATGTCATGGCGAGCGCCAGAGCTACATATGGCTGCTTCATGATAAGTGTAGCCGTGTGTTGTTTGGACTCTAAATCTACTGAACAGTTTATAACTTTAAGGTTTATATTTTTATTATATTAGTATTTTATTTCAGACCTGAAGACGTCAGGACGGTTTGAGCTGCAGGATTTATATCAACTACAAACTCAAACTAACAAACAAACTAAAACGACACCACGGCTTTGATCAGAGTCAGTTTGGAGAGTTTTAATTCACAAGTCAGCTGTTTACATTATTGTGTCCACCCCACGTTACAGAGCACTGTGATACATAACTGTCCTGGTGTGTGTGTGTGTGTGTGTGTGTGTGTGTGTGTGTGTGTGTGTGTGTGTGTGTGTGTCGCAGGTGTATGATCAGTACCTGAACTTCATCACTCTGGAAGACGACATGTTCGTCCTCTGCCATCAGAACAAGGAGCTCATCTCGTACCACGGTAACGCTCTTTACCTCCCGTGTCTCCTGTTGGCTGCGTCAGTCTGCAGCTTCAGGTTCGTGTGGTCACTGACCTGTGGACCACAGATCTGTAGAGCGTCAGACGAACTGCCTGTTCTCAGCTTTGTCTGTCTGTTCTCCAGCTGATCCACGAGGATTTTTAAAGAGTTGGTTTAACTGAAGGAGGAGAATTTATAATTATTATCTGCAGATACAAGGTTTTTGATGGAAAGGAAGTAGACGAAAAAGGGCTCAGTCAGTCAGGGCTCAGTCAGTCAGGGCTCAGTCCGTCAGGGCTCAGTCCATTAGGGCTCAGTCCGTCAGGGTTCAGTCCATCAGGGCTCAGTCCGTCAGGGCTCAGTCCGTCAGGGTTCAGTCCGTCAGGGTTCAGTCCATCAGGGCTCAGTCCGTCAGGGTTCAGTCCATCAGGGCTCAGTCCGTCAGGGCTCAGTCCATCAGGGCTCAGTCCGTCAGGGCTCAGTCCGTCAGTCCAGGTTGGCAGTTTGGACGCAGAAGAAGAGACAGACGGTCCATAATGTTTTGCAAACGTCACCTCAACTCTGTCCAATAAACAAGTCACACCTGAGTCATGTGACCTTTTCTGTCTGAAGAAAACCAACTGTGTGTGTGTGTGTGTGTGTGTGTGTGTGTGCGTGTGCGTGTGTGTCACCTGCAGCCATCAACAGAGCGGACATCCAGGACACGGACATGGAGGCCATCATGGACACCATCGTGGACAGTCTGTTCTGCTTCTTCGTCACTCTCGGTGAGTTCTCAGCTTCTTCTGTGACACGATTTGATTGTTTGTGTCAAAATCTAAAATAATTGAAACGTTTGTTCAGCAGAAAAACAGACGACCTGAACCAGAGTTCAGTGATTCAGTCATTGTCTCAGTGACATCACAGCTGCTTTGATGAAAACAACTTCAGAGTAACGTGAAGAATAAAGTGAAGTGTGAATATAATCACCAGCTGTTTGTGTGATTGATCTGTCCTGCTCGCTCGTTGTCGTCCACCAGATGGAAACGTTTCTGTCAGAACGACACTGACTCTGCTTCAGCAGGATCAAACTTTATCCTCCTCCTGATGCAACGTGTCTGTCACACTGTGATTTATTCACTTCAGTCACTGTGCAGTTTGTCTCGCGAGTATTGAAATGTTTACACTCAACATCAAAAAGTGATTTTCAGAGTTTGAATAGAAAATTAAAGCTTGTGTGTTGTTGTTGTTGTTGATCAGGTGCGGTGCCAATCATTCGCTGTCCCCGTGGAAACGCAGCGGAGATGGTCGCCGTGGTGAGTTCACGCTGATGTCAGCCATGTTTGTAGTTTCCATCCTAAAGTCTCAACAAGTTACAAACCGGCTTCACCAAAGTTACAGTTTTAATCACAAAGTGTTGTCAAGTTTCCTGTTTCTCTCAAAAATATGAAGCTCGAGCTGCAACGATCAATCGATTAGTTGTTAACTACTAAGTTATAATTACCGAGGGAGTCGTTTCTTTAAGATGTCAGCTTGTTAAATGTTACCTACCTACACACATGTACACACACACACACACACACACACACACACACACACACACACATAAAAGGGGAAAACTGTAATGCAATTACATGTTTTGCCTCCAACAAGCAGAAAATGAAAAGGTTTTGTTTCTTTGTACTTGTTGTCTTCAGGGTACAAACATAATAAACATATTTCAGCTTCGACAGGAAAAACAGGAGTTTAGAAACCAGCTGAAGATCTTTGAGAGGAGGTGTTGAGAGGAGCTCCACATGTGAACCAGAGCTCCTGCTGCTTCACGATGTTTGAGGCAGTCAACACTGGATTAAATGTTGTAATATCAAACCTGAGCAGCGTTCATACTGTGACAGTGTGCAGCTGGTATTTCTGGTTTGGTTTTAAATGTAAACTTTAAAGATTAAAGTGAATATCTTTGTGTCGTGGACAAACAAATACATCTTTCAACATTTTCTGACATTTTATAATAAAAGAGTTAATTGATTCATCCAGAAAAATAATCAACAGATTAATTAACAGTGAAATAATCCTTAGTTCAGCTCTATATGAAAATACTTACTGTGAGGTGGTGTCACACATTTAACTGCACTGTTTTATCTCATATTTGTCTTTAATATCTCTGACTTGACTGGATCACCCTGAGCGATGATCAGCACTGATTTATAGTAATAATCAATAATATTCGGATCGATATGATCAAGAACTTTGATGTAATGTTAACTATGATATTTTATTATATTTTGATACTGCAACATGAAATCACATAAATCACATTTGTTTTGTGTGTGTGTGTGTGTGTGTGTTGTAGAAGTTGGATAAGAAGCTCCGTGAGAACCTGCGGGACGCCAGAAACAGTCTCTTCACAGGAGACAACATGGCCGCCGGACAGTTCAGGTAAACAACAGCTCCTGTCATGAACGATACAATTCAAACACTGTCGGCTCATGTGAAACTCCACTTCCCACAATGCAGTTCTGTATTGCTGCACGGCCTTGTGTGTAATTTTGGTGTGTGTGGTGTCAGAATAATCAGAAAAGCATTTTTCCAACGAGCAACAACGAATGAGCCGTTTCCGTTGCTTCATTCAAATACTGTAAAACAAGTTTCTTTGGCGTCCATGTTGCTCCACATCCCGACGTGATGCACGTGAACACACCGAGGTCAGAACATCGACTTCCTGACTCGGGATGTGGGACCATCAGAGGAGCACCTGGACCATCGTAACACTCATCGTTGTGTTTCTTCTTGTCTCCAGTTTCCAGAGACCTCTGTTCGTCCTGGCAGACCGTAATGTGGACATGGCCACGCCCCTCCACCACACCTGGACCTATCAGGCGCTGATCCACGACGTCCTGGTGAGCAGTCAGTCCTCTCTGAATGAGCTGACACACATTTTATATTGATTCAGGAGAAAACACGAATCTAAACACTTAAGAAACAAAAAGTATTTTAAACGTCGGCAGCGTTCTTGTTTTGTTTTTATATTGTTTTAATATAATTTTTTGCAGAAACAGACGATGCACATTTTCTTCTGTCCATATTTTGTCATCAACAAATTTGCCGAGACAAACAAAGTGTTCTGTCTCCTTTGAGTCCTGTGTGGCGTAAATATTAAACATCAGGTAAAAGTTTGGTTCAGTTGTTTCTTCAAACTGCTGCTCACTGAAGAAACAGGAAGTCGTGCATTTGTTTGGGACTATTTTCCCCAAATTTTGTGCTGTGGTGAGATCTGAGGGCAGTGAAACTTCATCATCACTGAACACACGCACACACACACACACACACACAGACACACACACAGACACACACACACTTTCATGTGTTCATGCAGAGCAGTGTCAGCTGGGGAGGTGCTGAGGTTAATACTGACAGCACTGGAATGTAGAATTACACGGATGTGTTATGTAACATGTCATCAGCGCGCACACACACACACACACACACACACACACACACATACACACACACACACACACAGCTACTGGCACCAGCAGACCAGTATTTGGCAAACACATTGCGACGTCTCTCTTAACAACTCCTCAAATCTCATTTTTATCCATCAGGACTAATTTTCCTTCAACAGAGAAAAGTTCAGTTTATTCTTCTCACGCTGGTTTTTAAGGCTCATGCTGATATTGGAGCAGCAAAAACATCTGATGATCTAACGGTTAATATTTATTTCACAAATGCTTAACATAAACATACATTTGATCAACTAAAAGACATTTGTTTTTTATCTTGGGCAGATTCTGATATCTGGAGTCCAAATGGATACTTAGTTTTACCTAAATGTTGATTAACTCTGCATGTGACACATGACAAGAACAGCTACAGCTAATAAATTTGACACATCTTATTTTTAATGAGCTATTTGATCCAAATTCTGAAGCCTGTCATGGAGGAGAGCTGCAGCACCAGCAGGCTAATGGAGAAAATCAGTAAAGGATCACAGCAGAGTAAAGGATCACAGCAGAGTAAAGTAAAGGATCACAGCAGAGTAAAGTGAAGGATCACAGCAGAGTAAAGTAAAGGATCACAGCAGAGTAAAGGATCACAGCAGAGTAAAGTAAAGGATCACAGCAGAGTAAAGTAAAGGATCACAGCAGAGTAAAGGATCACAGCAGAGTAAAGTGAAGGATCACAGCAGAGTAAAGTAAAGGATCACAGCAGAGTAAAGGATCACAGCAGAGTAAAGTGAAGGATCACAGCAGAGTAAAGTAAAGGATCACAGCAGAGTAAAGGATCACAGCAGAGTAAAGTAAAGGATCACAGCAGAGTAAAGTAAAGGATCACAGCAGAGTAAAGGATCACAGCAGAGTAAAGTGAAGGATCACAGCAGAGTAAAGGATCACAGCAGAGTAAAGTAAAGGATCACAGCAGAGTAAAGGATCACAGCAGAGTAAAGTGAAGGATCACAGCAGAGTAAAGTGAAGGATCACAGCAGAGTAAAGTAAAGGATCACAGCAGAGTAAAGGATCACAGCAGAGTAAAGTAAAGGATCACAGCAGAGTAAAGGATCACAGCAGAGTAAAGTGAAGGATCACAGCAGAGTAAAGGATCACAGCAGAGTAAAGTGAAGGATCACAGCAGAGTAAAGTAAAGGATCACAGCAGAGTAAAGTGAAGGATCACAGCAGAGTAAAGTAAAGGATCACAGCAGAGTAAAGGATCACAGCAGAGTAAAGTAAAGGATCACAGCAGAGTAAAGTAAAGGATCACAGCAGAGTAAAGGATCACAGCAGAGTAAAGTGAAGGATCACAGCAGAGTGAAGGATCACAGCAGAGTAAAGTGAAGGATCACAGCAGAGTAAAGGATCACAGCAGAGTAAAGTGAAGGATCACAGCAGAGTAAAGGATCACAGCAGAGTAAAGTGAAGGATCACAGCAGAGTGAAGGATCACAGCAGAGTAAAGTAAAGGATCACAGCAGAGTAAAGTAAAGGATCACAGCAGAGTAAAGTGAAGGATCACAGCAGAGTAAAGTAAAGGATCACAGCAGAGTAAAGTAAAGGATCACAGCAGAGTAAAGGATCACAGCAGAGTAAAGTGAAGGATCACAGCAGAGTAAAGGATCACAGCAGAGTAAAGTAAAGGATCACAGCAGAGTAAAGTGAAGGATCACAGCAGAGTAAAGTAAAGGATCACAGCAGAGTAAAGGATCACAGCAGAGTAAAGTAAAGGATCACAGCAGAGTAAAGTAAAGGATCACAGCAGAGTAAAGGATCACAGCAGAGTAAAGTGAAGGATCACAGCAGAGTAAAGGATCACTGCAGAGTAAAGTAAAGGATCACAGCAGAGTAAAGTGAAGGATCACAGCAGAGTAAAGTAAAGGATCACAGCAGAGTAAAGGATCACAGCAGAGTAAAGTGAAGGATCACTGCAGAGTAAAGTGAAGGATCACAGCAGAGTAAAGGATCACAGCAGAGCAGAGTAAAGGATCACAGCAGAGTAAAGTGAAGGATCACTGCAGAGTAAAGTGAAGGATCACAGCAGAGTAAAGGATCACAGCAGAGTAAAGGATCACAGCAGAGTAAAGTGAAGGATCACTGCAGAGTAAAGTGAAGGATCACAGCAGAGTAAAGGATCACAGCAGAGTGAAGGATCACAGCAGAGTAAAGTGAAGGATCACAGCAGAGTGAAGGATCACAGCAGAGTAAAGTGAAGGATCACAGCAGAGTGAAGGATCACAGCAGAGTAAAGTAAAGGATCACAGCAGAGTGAAGGATCACAGCAGAGTAAAGTGAAGGATCACAGCAGAGTGAAGGATCACAGCAGAGTAAAGTGAAGGATCACAGCAGAGTAAAGGATCACAGCAGAGTGAAGGATCACAGCAGAGTAAAGTGAAGGATCACAGCAGAGTGAAGGATCACAGCAGAGTAAAGTGAAGGATCACAGCAGAGTGAAGGATCACAGCAGAGTAAAGTGAAGGATCACAGCAGAGTAAAGTGAAGGATCACAGCAGAGTAAAGTGAAGGATCACAGCAGAATAAAGGATCACAGCAGAGTAGAGTAAAGGATCACAGCAGAGTAAAGGATCACAGCAGAGTAAAGTAAAGGATCACAGCAGAGTAAAGTAAAGGATCACAGCAGAGTGAAGGATCACAGCAGAGTGAAGGATCACAGCAGAGTAAAGTAAAGGATCACAGCAGAGTAAAGTAAAGGATCACAGCAGAGTGAAGGATCACAGCAGAGTGAAGGATCACAGCAGAGTGAAGGATCACAGCAGAGTAAAGTGAAGGATCACAGCAGAGTGAAGGATCACAGCAGAGTAAAGTGAAGGATCACAGCAGAGTGAAGGATCACAGCAGAGTAAAGTAAAGGATCACAGCAGAGTGAAGGATCACAGCAGAGTAAAGTGAAGGATCACAGCAGAGTGAAGGATCACAGCAGAGTAAAGTGAAGGATCACAGCAGAGTAAAGGATCACAGCAGAGTGAAGGATCACAGCAGAGTAAAGTGAAGGATCACAGCAGAGTGAAGGATCACAGCAGAGTAAAGTGAAGGATCACAGCAGAGTGAAGGATCACAGCAGAGTAAAGTGAAGGATCACAGCAGAGTAAAGTGAAGGATCACAGCAGAGTAAAGTGAAGGATCACAGCAGAATAAAGGATCACAGCAGAGTAGAGTAAAGGATCACAGCAGAGTAAAGGATCACAGCAGAGTAAAGTAAAGGATCACAGCAGAGTAAAGTAAAGGATCACAGCAGAGTGAAGGATCACAGCAGAGTGAAGGATCACAGCAGAGTAAAGTAAAGGATCACAGCAGAGTAAAGTAAAGGATCACAGCAGAGTGAAGGATCACAGCAGAGTGAAGGATCACAGCAGAGTGAAGGATCGGATCACTGCAGAGTAAAGTAAAGGATCACAGCAGAGTAAAGTAAAGGATCACAGCAGAGTAAAGGATCACAGCAGAGTAGAGTGAAGGATCACAGCAGAGTAAAGTAAAGGATCACAGCAGAGTAAAGTAAAGGATCACAGCAGAGTAAAGGATCACAGCAGAGTAAAGTAAAGGATCACAGCAGAGTAAAGGATCACAGCAGAGTAGAGTGAAGGATCACAGCAGAGTAAAGTAAAGGATCACAGCAGAGTAAAGTAAAGGATCACAGCAGAGTAAAGTGAAGGATCACAGCAGAGTAAAGTAAAGGATCACAGCAGAGTAAAGGATCACAGCAGAGTAAAGGATCACAGCAGAGTAAAGTAAAGGATCACAGCAGAGTAAAGTAAAGGATCACAGCAGAGTGAAGGATCACAGCAGAGTAAAGGGTCACAGCAGAGTAAAGGAGACAGTCATCACGTGATGTAAATGTTTCCATGGGACGTGTCGGCATCTTGAAACACATCAGAAAGCTGTCACTGCACCAGAGTCCGGGAAACGACACTTCAACAAGTTGATTTGTTTTGAAAACAGCTGAAATTATGTCTCCATATTTTTAGACTTTTTGAACGTCGCTCTGTCGGGTCGTCCAGGTCCAGAATCCAGACTCTGTTCTGGTCTCTGTTGGTGCGACGTGGTCCAGATGGCAGCATGCTCACTTTCCTATAAACATGTCAGGCTCTGCACACCGCCGTCTACCACCCAGCAGGAGACGGGATCCCAACGCTAAATCTCCCCTCTCATCCCTCGCCTGTTCCCATGGCAACAGCGATATTATGATCTGCTGTTTGTTTCTGTGTTTGGGACGAGGATCTGCTCCCCGTCAGCCTCAGTCACGATCCACTGTGGTGTAATTAGCAGTGATGCGCCATAGGACGGGTCTGGATGTTATCCCAGATATCTTTAACACAGCAGGCCTCCGCTGCTCCTGGATCAGGTTTTATATTCAGTTAGTGTCTCAAAATCACTCACAACTGTACACTGGAGGTAGATGATGACGTCTTTGGTTTTTCTTGGGGGTTTCATCATGGGTACAGACCTTGGAAGAGTTGATTTAGATCATTTAACGCAGGAAAAACAATTAATAATACAGAAAACGGCCTCAGCCGTGGGTTTGTGACGAGCTCCTCACAGCTACTGGCAGAGGTGTCGACGATAACCTGCCAAAACAACCAACGAAGCCTTAGCTGAGGAACGTCAAGGATCACCTGACAGAAGGTGGAATAAATCTTCATAAATGTGTTTTTTCTCCACCAGGACTTCCAGCTCAACAGGGTGGTGATGGAGGAGGGGGCGGGGGCGGAGCCATCTCCTGCCGGCGCCAGACCAAAGAAGAAGAACAGAAAGATGTACGACCTGACGGCCGCCGACAAGTTCTGGCAGAAACACAGGGGCAGGTCAGTTCATCTGGAGGAAAGGTTCATTTATGTGGTTGGTTCAGGATCGTTATTAATCTGCAAGTGCTGTCAAAGTAGTTGTCGATTGATTTTCTTTCAGTTAACAGATCGATTAATTAAGTGAAGTGATTGGTCAGAAGTTCACTGAACAGTGTGTGTATGTGTGTTTCAGTCCGTTCCCTGAGGTGGCCGAGTCGGTCCAGGAGGAGTTGGACACCTACAGAGCCCAGGAGGACGAGGTCAAACGCCTCAAGAGCATCATGGTGAGACGCAACAGCTCGTGTAGTCAGGGTGACTGTGTCCTACCTCAGTGTACACCGCTGACGCTATAAAACAGGATCAGTCATTAACAAACTGACTGTTCAGTCTGCTGACGTGTTCCTGAGTCTCCTTTAGCTGATATGTTACAGAATTTGAGTTTGGAGCATTCGACAACTTTCTGCCATCAAATTCACAGAAATCACTGAAAACAATAAATGGATTCTCGTCTTGTTTATCACATCCTGTTGTAGAAGTTCGATGATGTTTACATGGTTTGAATTTAAAAGGTTCAGTATTGTCTGTTGTGTTTGATTTCCTGCTCTGTGTGTTTCTGTCTGCAGGGTTTAGAGGGAGAGGATGAAGGAGCCATCAGCATGCTGTCAGACAACACAGCCAAGCTCACCTCCGCCGTCAGGTACTGATCCAACAGCTTCATTCAGAGCCTCCAACTGTTCATGCTGCTCAAAATGTTACAATAAGCTGGAAACGTTCATTATACAGTTGAATTTAACAAAATAACTTTGGGTTCACATTCTGAAAAGGTCTCCACATGTTTGGGGCCGCTGGGCCTGCTCAGTAGAGTCCGATGAGACTCTTCAGCTTCCTGCAGCTAAGCCCTCTAACCTCTTACATAAAGTAATGTAACCAAACATGCTACGCTGCCAAATGTAGTACTGATAAGTAAAAGACTCATAGCAGGTTGTGTATGAACACGGCACCAGCTCTGCTCTGCTCATGTCATCCTCGAGTCTCCACACAAGCCGGATCAGAACCAAGTTTGAAGCAGGAGACACAAACAAGAATAAACAGTAACTACACAGTTTGGTAACACATTCAACAACAATAAAGAGCTGCGATTCCCCCAAATTAAAAAGAGAGGCCTGTAATTTATTTTCTAAAACTACCAAAGCATCGTTGCTCCTCTACGATCCAGAGAGAGAAACAAACAGAAAGTCGCCTCAGCAGAAACATAAGAAACATCTACATGAGGTGAAATCAGCTCACAGAGAAACAGGACCAGCTCAGCAGCTTCATCTGTACAAATGATTGTCAGCTTTAAAATCCCTCTGTGAATCAACCAGGTGACCTTGTTTAAGAGGCAGACTGTTTGCAGGTTTCTCAGTGACTCAATAACAAAAGAATGAATTTCCTTGACGTTCAGAGGACAGATGAGCCCAGAGGCAGAGAACACCTGATTGGATCTTTGGTTGTGATCGGTCTCTCAGGATGTAACTATGACACCATGTTAGAGACTCTCGTCCCGCTCAACCAAAACAACCTGCTGCTCCGAGTCCAGAACTCAGTTTAAACTGTAAATTGTCGCAGACAGGGATGTTGTTCTTGGGCCGAACAGCAGCCGGAGACTCGTGGAGTGTGACAGATAATCATCTCCTCCAGCTGATTAAACTGTGAGATACTCGAGGAGTGTAGCGTTACTGTTGGTTAATCAGGAGCCGGTTGAAAAGGTCACCTTTGTTTTGTTCTGGTCTGCAGCTCTCTGCCTGAGCTGCTGGAGAAGAAACGACTCATCGACCTGCACACCAACGTCGCCACGGCCGTCCTCGACCACATCAAGGTACGCCGCCGTCACCGTCCAATCAGATGTAACGCAGCAACGCTTTCTGGTTCCAGCTGGTTACGTGTGAGGATTTGCTGCTTTTCTTTGTCTTTGATGGCAGCAAATGAGGAGAAGCTCTTTGTCACCTCGTCAAGAAAAGTGGTTTATAAATAAATGTATTATTATTAATAAATAATAATTATTATAAATTATTATTATTTAAAACTGTTAAATTCTCTAATCACAGATTTCAGTAATTCCATCACAGACTGTTGCTCTGTAGTTTGATCACTTTTTTATGAAAGTGTCTTTTATGTTGTTGTTATTGAGCAGATTATTGTGTTGTGTTGTGTTGTGTTGTGTTGTGTTCGTTCCTGTGTGTGTTTTCAGAGACGGTAGTACAAGTACACAGTACAATGTTTGAATACTCACTCGATGCTGTTTGTGTCCTCAGAGTCGTAAACTGGACGTTTACTTTGAGTACGAAGAGAAGCTGATGAGCAAGTCGACTTTAGACAAATCACTGCTGGACATCATCAGTGACCCCGATGGTACGAACACACACACACACACACACACACACACACACACACACACACACACACACTCCAACATGATCGGTAGATCCACCAGATAAACTAAACTGTGTGTATGTTTTTGTTTCTCAGCCGGGACTCCAGAAGACAAAATGAGACTTTTCATCATCTACTACATCACTGCTCAGCAGGCGCCGTCAGAGGTAAAACACAGCGTACATGAGCAGCAGAGCCGCTGATAAACCAACATGACCGGATACTTCTTTAGATGAAAACATAATCAAAGATCAGACAGATGCCAGAGAACAGTAAACTTTCAAATAATTAGACCTCTGTTTTGTAGACCAGGTCCACGCGGGTCTCCACATCTGACTGTGCCTAAAGTTTTATTGTTAGGGTCTCGTGTCAGACGGGCAGCAGAAGGATTCATAAGAAAATAGATTTTCTTCTTAACCACAACTTTTTCCATTAAATGTTGAGGCTTTGAAGTCCTGCAGCTGTCCCCGTGTGTCTCATCCTTCATTAACTTCACAACGTTTTGGACTTTATCTGTCAGTTTCTTGCAGACCTAACAATGACTCCTTTAACAACAAGCTAAGTGTAGCTAATAATATCCAGGAGTAAAGTTTGGCTCTTTAAGGAAATATTCAAATATTGCTCAAGTTAGACGAGCTGTTTTCACTTTGCATCTCCAAACTCTGAGCATTTCCAAACCGCTGCTCTGTTGGATAACAACAGGCCGCTTCAGATGTGTGTTACTGGATCTGTCATCGTATTTGATTCAGTGAAAAGAGACAGAAGACCAGTGTGAGTCACCAAACCACCTCTGCACCAGCTTAACCAAAACCGTCACCACTTGGCTCTCACGTCTCAGCTGCTGTCATAAAGTCGAGCCGCATGAGTGAAGGACGTTCAGGAGGAGTTCACCTCTGAACCCGACTCACAGCAGGAACACAAACAACAGTTAGCTTTAGTCACGGTGGGTTTTCAGTGAGGTGCTGTAGCTAATATGAAGGAGCATGTAGACAGCCCATGTACTGAAGTGCACTTCTCATATGTGAAGTGTTTCCCTAAAGACACATCTTTAAGACGAGAGTTGAAGTGACAGCGAGCAGCGAGTGTCTCTGGGATGTGTTAGAAGTTGTGTGAGATCAGAGATGATTCAGCGGAGGGACGGTGATGTGAGGGTTGTGGTTCAGCGAAGACGACTGTGACTGTTGGGAACTCTGTGATCGTCCTGTGGTTCAGTGGTAACTTCCAGGAACAAAACAGGCTGAGGAAAGTAGATCTGAGGAGACAGCAGGACAATGCTGCTCATTCTTCAGACCTTCTGCATCGTCAGGAGCTGAGTTTTAATCACATGATAATCTTTTTGTTTATAGAGTAGCTTTTGTTCCTTTATCTCAGTTCACCACAGGAACACAGATGGAGAGCGAAAACGTTTCAAACTAAAACATCTGTATGAGCCTGTTTTTAAATGTTGTTGATCAGGACTTGTAGTTTGTTTCAAGGTTAATTCATTGTTTTCCAAGTTAATATGGTATATTAAGTTTATTACTAAAATCCCAGTTCAAGAGCGTCCTAAAAGACCCACAACCCTGTAAAGAATGAGCGGTTATGGATGATGAGTTAAAGGTTAACTGGAGGTGAAATGTTATTATACGTGATCATGTCGAGCTTATCTGTGTAATCTGCTGAGTTTTCCTCAGTATGAAAGTAATCCAGTGAAAGTTGTCTGTACATCCACAAATACACCACAAACAGAAGGTTCTGACTGAATGTAAACAGATACAGACGTAAAGATGTGACTCACAGCTCACTGAATAAAGGAAACATACGTCATGTTAACACTTTTTCTGACCGAACCCGACAGGTGTTCTGTTTTTCACGTCCAGCTCGAGCCGGTCACACCGAGTCCCGCTCTAAAGTTTACAACCTGGAGCGTAACAAAAAGCCTGTGTTGTGTTAAAAGTGTTGCCGCGTAGACAGACAGTGGGTCCGTCGCTTATTATCACTTTTTTTACACTATACTTAGTTTAATCATGCCTCCTCGGTAGTGATAGTCGTGGCCGGAGGCATTCTGTGTCCAGGTTTTACCTGTAAAAATAAATCTTGGATGTACCGTCATCCCTGAGATCATTAATTTGTCCTGAAATTGTAAAATGAATGTAGCTGAAGCCAAATCAGACTTTAATCTACATTTTGCTTTGTTGACATGAAAAACGTTTGGTAAACCACGACTACGTGTCCCGCGTCATCTGAAAAGCCATCAGATGGGGACACCTGATCAGAACTGGTTGTAAAGTGCAAAACAAAACTAAACAGAATTTAACCAACAAGAACACAATGTCTGAGCCCAGATGGCCGCTCAGACATTTCATCTGACTTGAGAAGCTTTGACCTTTGGTGGTTTCTCCTCAGTTGGAGTAAAGACGCTCTTTATTTCTGGGATTGTAGAAATTCCTCTTGAGATTTGTGTCGTTTGGATAAAGTCTAGATCCTCCTGGCGTCTCAGATGACAGTCCTCCAGATCTTCCCATCGCACCGGCCAGGCTTCTTCACCGGACGCTTACATCACCACAGTCGAAATGGTTTAGGCAGATGGTTTCAAGTCAGCTGTGCCCCGGTGTCCTCAAAACCACATCATTCTGATCAATAGCCACATTTTGGACACATCTTCTTGGCTCCGCCACGTTTCTAATGTCATAATGAGCCGGTGGCGGAACCAAGATGAGCGAGCCAACGTTCCTCCTGGTCAGAGTCACTGTAACGAACACAGCTGGATCAGGTTTAGTTTGGCAGAAGACGCCTCTCATCCTTTATAACATGACAGCCACTGCAATTGCTATTAGCTTGAGTTTGGCGTCAAAGACCTGATGCACCAGGAGGTCAGTCTGCGTTAGAACATTCTGACAATGTTTGAACTTGTGAACAAAGAGATCTGCAGGTTTAAAACTCTTAAACTTCAGTCAGTGGACGAATGAGAGGACACCTGCAGAGAGTCCGTGTGAAGCCGAGAGTCGGTGTCCACCTCCAGCTGCTGCACCTGCAGAAGTCATTTAACAATCTGTCTCAATTATTCAGTCAGTGATCAGTCAACATCGGTGAAACAGGGCGCAGGCCAGCAACTGAAGTCATGGGTATTCATCAGTAATGCTGCTGAGCCTCTCCAATAAAAACTCTGGTTATCTGTTGTCAGTCACTTCAGTAACGGGACAAAGAGCTTCATCTTCTCAGTTTGAATCTGTTTAATGAAGCAGAAACTAACTCTGTGCTTCTGTGTCACAATGAAATCAAATCCAGTCTGATTCTCCAGGTTTTCACGCCGACATGTCAGATAATAATTGTGAAGTTGAAGCTCAGTTTGCTAAAGCAGCTCGGGCTGCAGCTGAGCATGTTAAAGGTTGTCCATTGTTTCCTCGATGAGTTGTTCGGTCTATGAAATATCAGAAAATGGTGAAAACTGTTGATCAGTGTTTCGTCCTCAAATGTCTTTAGTCCGAACCCCAAATAGATTGAGTTCAGTGTCACTGCTGTGTACGAGAGTGAAGCAGAGCGTCCTGTAGCTCCGTGTTGTGGTTTATCTCCTGTTTAATGTGGTTTTTGAGGTCCTAAAGTTCCTGTTCCCGTTTTCATGTTTTGGATATCTTTGCTGAGGTTTTGAAAAGCTTTAGCGGTAGTGAAGTCTTCCTCCTCGCTTGCAGCCTCCATCTTTCCCACGCTGGTTTTGTTGTCGAGCGCTGTTTTCCTTTGTTTTCCCTCGTTGTAGTCTTTGTCTGTCCCTGAAGCTTTCCTGTGTTTAAACCCACTAATTCTCGCACTTGCGAAAGTTGAACTCGAGTTTAAGTGGAGTTATTTGATGACATTGACCAGGACCAATGTTGAGCGATTAATGTAATAGTTGACCACTAATCTATTCATTTTTGTGGCTCGACAAGTAATGCTCAAGAGAGGTCGCTCTGATTGGCTGTTCAGCTAATCGGTCCTCTTGAAGGAGGCGGATGAAGAACACTCGAGCGTGTTGCTGTAGTTTAGTGTCTGATGTCTTCACAACAGTTTATCAGACATTAAAGTGTCTGTATTAGAGAGAGAGGTGAAAGTCATCACAGTATCTGCGGTCCTGAGTTTCTCCTGGTTTACGTTTTTGAATGCTGAACACAGACTGCCGCCACCTGCTGGTGTGGAGACTTATTTCCTCTCCCACAGCTGCTGGTTGGCCTTCAGCTGTAGTATTTGTGGTGCGTTCAAGTGCAGCTTTTTGGCCGAGACATGGACGTTTTATAAACAGGTGATTCTGCAGATGTATGCATGTGGTTGTAAAAGACTTTGTATTCAAAGAGAAATCATATAATTCCTTCTCTTCTTACATTTACTTATGGTCTGTTTTGCATCATGGAGGAAAACTTGAGTATCTACACACAGCTGAGCAGTCACAGTGTAAAGAGGACGTGGATGTAGCACAGCGAGGCCTTTGATTCTCAGCTCGTCCTCGGCTTCCTCTGCTGACGGACGGTGTGACGGCTCTGCCCAGAAATGAGCCTCACTCTCTTTTTCATCCGCCTGAGAGACGGATGATCCCGGGATCATCCCCTCAGCCTCCATCACCACCCACTCCCTTCTTCTCTCTCCTCCTGTCCTCTGTGACCAGCTCCTGGCCTCCGTCTCTGTCTTTGATCTCTCTCCCTCCACAGTTTCAGACTGATGTGGTGGGAATTCACTCGTACAGAATCACCCTCACACGCTCTCACGTGGCTCAGTTGTGTAATCCTTCGCCGGCTCCCGCTGAGCTGCCAGTCAGGAGCTTATTGAAGAGGAAACTGTGTGTAGACGCTGAGCTTTACGTCACTTCACTCGCTGTAGGTAGAATCAGACAGACTGTTCCCTCAGTGGATATACTGTGACGTTTCCTCCGTGTTTTCCTTGGCGTTATGTCACAATAACTCAAGAATCCAGGCTTCTCATCGAGGTTGAACCTGATTTAAGTTTAAGTTTGCAGCATTGAGTACGTTTACTCCACTTTTATAGTTGCTCATCGCAACATTAGGCTGTTTCCTGTCTGCATGCACCACCTCCACCTGCGGAGGACTTTGGAGTGTGGCAGCCATCTTGAAACTCTCTGCCGTTGTTTTGAACTGTCATCATCGTTGCAGGTCACGTGACAAGAACAAACCGAAAAACTCATCGTAACTTTCTGTTTAAAATTCAATCTGTAAACCTCTAAAGAAGAAGTGTCACGATAACCGCGATATTAAAGTATGTAATATTGATATTGTGTTTATAATACACATGATAATCCAGTGCCTCTCAAATAACTTGCTTTTCTCTCTGCGCTCACTCTGTCATAGTGGGTGGCAGTAATGCACCTTAACGCTGGTTGCCACCTGCCATAAAACGAAGAAGCTGCAGTAACTGTTAGCGGGCCAGCTAAATATCGCTCTCCACCTCCTCACTCGTGTAGTTGAAGTGTAATAAGGTTGTCAAAAAGAGACAAAGCATTAAAGTTAGAGGTGAATTAAACTGATAATATCGTTATTGTGAATTCTGTCGGCCACGATAATCGACTGAATTTGGTGACTAACTGTTCAGATCGCTCAATAAAACCAGAGTTTATTTAATGAAGTTGATGTTTGTGTGTTTGTTGTGTGTGTTTCAGTCGGACTTGGAGCAGTACAAGACGGCTCTGTTGGACGCAGGCTGTGACCTTTCACCTCTCAACTACATCAAGCAGTGGAAGTGAGTGTTGTTGTTAAAGTCGTCTGATGAAGTTACTGTCGGACGTCTTTGTAGCCTCAGTTTAGTTTTTAACAGTTAGTTTTTGTATCGTCTGAGCCTCCAGTCGTCTTCATTTAATCTGTTTCATCACATGTTTTATTTGTACCTTCACCAAAGCACCGTCAGTATTTTGCCGTTAGATTACAGTCATGTGTCGTCTGTGTGTTTAAGATTTAAGGAAAATTTTAAAAATTGTATCTTCGTATTATCTGGATGATGAAACAAAGAGCAGAGTGTGATTCAGCCTCTGTTTAACACAAGAGTCCGTCACGTTGAGTCATTCTGGTTTCCTCCAACTTTTTCAGGGCGTTTACCAAGATGGCCGCCACCCCAGCCAACTACGGCAACAGCGGAGTCAAACCCATGGGGTAAGTTTTTTAACACAAGATATGTTTTTGTCACACGGTTTAATTAAAAGAGTTTTAAATAAAGATGCACCAATTGCAAGTTTCATGGCGGCACCTTTAATCTTATAAGTTTTTATGTTTCTACTTTCTGTTTATTCAAAGAAATGTTGTAATGCTACACACATTTCTATAAAACTCAGCAGTTTATTAATACGACAGCCCTTCACAACACGTAGTTTTAATAACTGCAGTACATGAAGACTTGTTACTTATTGTTTGTAGTATTTGCAGTATTAGTAGCTGCACTGTAGTACCAGGAGCAGCAGTTTCAACAGTGTTTGTGTTCAGACTACCAGCCTTACCCTGTCCTCCTCCTCCTCCTCCTCCTCCTCCTCCTCCCTCTCTAATCCCCCTCCTTCTATTCGTCCCCCTTTGTTTCCTGCCCTCCCTCTCCTGCCCTCCCCCGTCCTCTGCAGGCTGTTTTCCAGAGTGATGAATACCGGCTCACAGTTCGTCATGGAGGGAGTGAAGAACCTGGTGCTCAAACAACATGTGAGTCAAAGTGGAAAATCTAAATTAAATAATAACCTGCAGTGAATCCAGAAACTCTTCTCAACCAACAAACCTGCTCACATTCAAGCTTTTAACAAATCCAGGCCCAGATGCTGTCAGCCTGGAGGTCGAGGGTCAGACTGAACATGGAGAGCCGTCACTGATTAGACTGAAATAATTCAACATGAGTCGTCAGCTCTCCAACTTCTCAACAGGAAGTAGATGTTCAGGGGAACATAATGCACATTAATTCATGTGAGCACAGTTTCTGTTGGCAGGTCGAATTCATACTCCAAACACACAGGGGCAGCATATTGCTAATGTAACCGCTAATTGCTGCTATATGTAGCTGTTGTTAGCTAACTCGCTCAGTTAGCCGTGCAGCTAGCAGTCCCGTACCGGAGCTCGGAGCACCGGGGGGTGTTGCTGTTTACAACACTAGCACAGACGCTTCTGACTAAGACAGGCAAGGCTAGCTGTTAGCATGCTAACTTCAGTAGATATCTCTGCAACACAGAATAAAACATCATAATGTCAAAACTTTTATTTTAATTCATTTTTAATATATTTTCAACTAAAATCTTACATATTGCACCTTTAATGACAGGTGGGACTTTAATACCTGAATAGCTCTTGGTCACATTCAGGAAACTATCCTGTAAAACTACTACGAAGCAGCTGCTTAATGAAGTGTGAATCACACAGTGAAATCTGGGTTGACAGATTCCACCTTCCCACAATATGAACATACAGTCTTTCTGTCTTTTCTCTTTTAGCAGTCGAACTAAACAATAACTCAGAGTCACGATCAGCGGTTAGAGCGAAAGCTTTTGTTTTGTTAGTGGATACTTCGTGACAAGCCGCCATGTTGGATGAGGAAGACTGTAATCCTCATCTCTTCTCCCTCCTCGTGATTTATTAGAACTTTTCCTTGTTTTTCATTTCATCCGTTTCTTTCTTCTTCCTGTCTTTCCTTCTGTTGGTTCTCCTCCAACATGGCGGCTCGTCACCTGAAACCAGCCTCCAAACATTCCTTCATATGTCTGCACGCTTTATCTAACCTGCTCCGCCACCAAAACACCTAGCTCCACCCGTCTGCGTCTGGCAGGGGGTTAAATCAAGCGTACGTGTGACAGTCTTTGTTCCTGGACAGCAGCGATGATGATGACAACAAGGAGGATGATGGGATGTTTCAGGGTGAAACTGGCACCAACATGGAGTCATTAATTATCATCTCACACACACACACACACACACACACACACACACAGGGAGGTGGTGTCTGTTTTCTTCATACAGAAGCTGAACTGAGACCAGCTGAGTCGGACCTCGACGCTGCCAGAACATTACAGACACGAGCTGTTGACACTCCGACAGCTGAGATATTTACACACTTCTTCCACACACACGTCTCCAATATTTAAAAAGAAAAGACATCAGCAAACTTTCTCAGAAGAATCCAAACAAAACAAAGATTAAAACCATTGAAACCTTAAATGAACCTGAAACAGCAAAGATGAGATGATTCTGATTTTGACTGTTGAAACTTGAGGAGATCAATTGATACATTTAGACTCCAACACTTTGATATTGTGGTTTCTTTTTTCCAGTCGTGAAATGAAAATACTCCAAAGTCAGAGATTTGTTTAAACACATGAAAACTAAAGAAAGACTAAAGTCTCAGGGCACTTTGTCTCCACCGTCCTCTTTATAATACGAATTAAATCAATAATATGTTTTTGGTTTATAGCTTTTAAATCATATAACACAAGACACAGAGGAGATCTACTGCTACTTTTTTTTAAACTTAATTTTTTATATGTTTTATACATAAATATATATATATATATATATATATATATATATATATATATATATACACACATATATATTTATATATATGTGTGTATCCGTCGAGCTGCATCGCTGAACGACTTCTAGATTAAAGAATCGGTTTGATTCTCTGATGTCAGCTTGTTAGATGTGAATATTTCCTGGTTTGCGTTCCTGCTCTGACAGTTAACTCGATATGTTTTGGTTTTTGGACAAAATGAGACATTTGAGGACGAACTAAATTACTAAATTAAAGAAAATAAATTAAGAATAATAATCAAAAGATTAATCGACCATGAAAATAATGGAGTTGTCCGCTGCAGTGTGTGTTGTGCACAATCATTCATTTATGTTTGAATTCTTTCCAACAGTTGTTGATTTTAAACGAAGACAAATGAATCCTAATTCATCACTGTTGTGTTTGTCGGAGCAGCTGCTGATATTTTATTTCTCTTCTTCTTCCAGAACCTTCCAGTCACTCGGATCCTGGACAACCTGATGGAGATGAAGTCGAACCCTGTGAGTTTTTCTTTTAATCGTCGTCAGAGCTCAAAGAAAACATGTTTGAACAGAGAACTTTTTGACATTCTCTTAAGAAATATATATATATATATATATATATATATATATATATAAAGTAATAGCAGTGATGTTTACCTGAATCTGTAAGATGAGATGAGATGGTGAGTATTGGTGGCGGTGTTGATACATCCACTGTTTGTTTGAGCACGAACATGTTGACAAGAAGAAAGATTAAGATTAAAAAATTAAGATTAATTTTCATCCTCACGTCTCAGTCAGACGGGAGAGAAAACTAAAAGGGGAAGTGTTCAGTTTTCAGTTTGACTGAAGCAAAAAGACTTTCTCTCACCTCGGCTGATCGACAGCTTGTGCTGTTTTTCACTTTTGGCCGCGCTGATTTGCAGGAAACCTGAGTTAGAGGTTTTAAAGTCGTGTTCAGCTCTCAGCTCGTCTGCAGCTTCTGACCGAATCTCTTTAGTTTCTCTCGTCCTGTTTGTTTCAAACATCTGCTGAGTTTCACTGTTTCATGTGTTCACTGTCAGCTGGGTCATGTTTAGTTCCTGCTGCTGAAAACACAACGTTTCCTGTGATGCTGCTTCATAATAAAAGCTTTAAATTACTGAACAACGGGGGGCTTTTATTGTGGAGAAGTTAGAGGAAATTAAACGTGTTTGTAGCTGAGTTAGCGGAGCTACTTTGTTAGCCGGGATTCTTTCGATAGTACTGTGGGGTGGGGTGAGGATGAGCATGTCATCGGTGTCATTAAAACACACCTTCAGCAGGTAGACCAGTTGTGGTGGAAATACAAATCCCTGCTGCGCCGAGTCAAACTGAGCAGAACCGGGCCGCCAGATGTGATGGAAAAACAGCATCACCACACAAACTGCTGCACTCCAGGAAATCACATTAACTTCATATTAACGTGTGTGTGTGTGTGTGTGTGTGTGTGTGTGTGTGTGTGTGTGTGTGTGTGTGTGTGTCTGTGTCTGTGTCTGTGTGTGTGTGTCTGTGTCTGTGTCTGTGCGTGTGAGAGAGTGAGATTATATTACCAACACACACAGGTCAGTGATGATGATGATGATGATGATGATGATGAATGAGTGAAATTTTTGATTTGGCTCCACACAAACACACACACACACACACACACACACACACACTGCAGGTTTCTCAGCGTCTGGAGTTACAGACGGCAACAAAGATCCTGTTGTTGTGAATCTGAGGGGAGGAGGGGGAGGGGGGGGAGGAGGAGGGGGAGGGGGGGGGACAGGAGTGGGATGAAGATGAAAGAAATCGAAGAGCACATTCTCCCTCTATCAGATTATTCTGTGTGTGTGTGTGTGTGTGTGTGTGTGTGTGTGTGTGTGTGTGTGTGTGTGTTTAGTTACTGTTTCTGATGAAGAGTGTTAAAGGAATAATTCAGGTCGTGTTAGCTTAGCTTAGCATAAAGAGTAGAAACGAGGGTTAGGCTAGCCGGACTAGCTGCTTTCAGTCTTTCAGACCCCAAAAAAAACAACAGAAAAACAACAACACAAATAAAACCTTCAAAACTCCATTACAACTTTGCAGAATTAGCTGTTAGCACTTCCTGTTACACAACTGAATTAGCTGAGGACTTCTTTAACATGTAAAAAACAAAATGTCTCCATACAGCTCGTCTCTCATGATCATCTTGTGACATGTAACCAATCAGACAGTGTTGTGGGCGGGACATTGAGTGAAACCACTGAGAGGTGGCGACAAACATCTAAAGGCCGCTTGCATCAGAGCCAAAGTTTTGTATTTTAAATTAATTTATTTTATCGGCAAACAAACACAATAACACTGATACTGATGATCGGAAGAGCCGAATATCTGCTTCGATAATCCTCCATGCAGGTGATCAGTCTGTCCTCAGTCAAGTGTAAAGGACATCTTAATGGCCTGGTATTGTAGAATATGGACATGTGGAATAAGCATTAAAATGACTAATAAAGAGGCAATATGTGTTCTAGTAAGCAGCTAGTAAATAAAACGAGAAGGAAAAATGATATTTTACACAAAAATTCTGTCATTTCCTGGTTATTTTACATATTTTGTCAGTATGTTTTGTATATTTATAAACTGTTGGTCCATTTGTTCCCCCATGCTCCACATAGTGTCAAATATTGTGAAAATCAATGGATGAGTTCAAACTTCTTAAATGTGAGGATGTTCTGCTTTTCTCTCGAGGCCTCGACGTCACTTTGAGCTCAGGGAAATAATTCACAATGTTTTGAGATGTTATATTGTAAAAGATTCATCATGAGATTGTTTTGCAGCTCTCGTCCAGATAATTCAGACACCACATGTGCAGAAGTGATGAATCAGCTGACTGATGATTTCCTCTCTATCTTTCAGGAAACCGACGACTATCGATACTTCGACCCAAAGATGCTGCGAGGCAGCGAGAGGTACCACTCCAGCACACATTTATAATCACTTCTGATCAGTTCAGTCCATAATAAACTCAGGAATGTCTCACCACCCTCACTCCTCTTCTTCTTCCTCCTCTCCAGCTCCATTCCCAGGAACAAGAACCCGTTTCAGGAGGTGAGCAGAGTTTCTGTTTCTGGACTAATGTTTGATGGATGAGTTTCAGTCTCGGGTATTTCCAGGACAAACAGAAGAAGACTGGAAATGATGCTGCACAGCAGAAATCTGCAGACAATCATAAAATCTATTTCTTCACTTCACTCATGAGTTTAGACTCAAAATATATCTTCAGGTACAAGTTTACCTTTTGATCTCCTGCGGAAAGAAGAAATCAGTCTATCATAATGATTCAGCAGTATAATACTATAATACTGAATACTAATACTTCCACTTCACAACCAACAGACAGTCAAATCTTCTTCAGAGGAAAAGTGACATCAAGAACTTTTATTAACAGTTTCAGACTCGCAGGACTTCAGTGGTTGAGTGGAATAACTCCACTGGAGGTCTGTCGGGGCAGAAACACGGCCCACACAGTGGAAACACTTGAAGCTGCACAGGATCGACTCCACGTTTATAACACAACACAAGCAGGAGCCGCAGGCTGAGGGCGCTGCAGCAGCCAGCAAAGAGAAGCTGAGGGCCATGACTGAGTGTGATGAACCTCTAGATGAACGTGTTCATGACACCTCATCATCTTCTTCTCTTCCTTCTGAGCAGCAGGAGCAGCCGGACACAGACGGTGTTTGACACTCTCTGATGTTCGTTACCTCCAGCTGTGCATTAGACTGTACATTTGTGTTCACGTACACGTAGACCAGGTTTCTGCCCAAACTCCCAGGGAACCTTTACAAAACCCAGAGTGGCTGCTTCACAGGCCTTTTCCTTTCAGTGCTTTTATTATGAAAAACCACAATGGACACAGGAAAAGCTCTTAACATTGTCAAACGTCGGCTCTGTTTTCAGGCCATCGTGTTCGTGGTGGGAGGAGGGAACTACATCGAGTACCAGAACCTGGTGGACTATGCAAAGGTACTGCAATACTGCTAGTACTACTACTGCAAGATACTGTTCTAGAGCAAGTTCTGCTTCTGCTACTGGGTTTACAGTCTATTAGCAACTTGTTACAACAACATGTTTTTTTTAAAGTATATAAAATGTTGAAGATGATCCTGTTTGAGTTTAGTTTATCATTTCTTCTGGTGATGATGTCACTTCCTGTGTGTTTTCAGTTCAAACAGGGGAAGAAGGTGGTTTACGGCTGCAGTGAGCTCTTCAACGCTTCTCAGTTCATCAAACAGGTGAGACACAACACACCTGTCCTGCTCTACGCCTGCTCTGCCAGCAATTATCAGAAGTATAGAAATTAACAGTGACCTCAGTGGACTTCTTTAAATGTACTCAGGTACACATTTAAGGTACTTGTACTTGGTTCGAAAGTAAACCCTCAGATTGATACAGAATTAGTGACTCTATCTGGGACGACACTGATAATTTAATGGATCAACTGGTTTTGGTTTTCTTACTTTCAGCATTAGCAAATATAAAAACAAAATACGTGTTTGTAATATTAAGTTTAGCTGCTAGAAAAGCAATTAGAGAAATTGAAACCATGATATAATATATGAAAGAGTTCTTCTTCTTCATCTTTATTTATTTACACAAAGCCTCATTGAAAATAAAAAGAGGAAATTTAGAAGAAGAGGTGAATTTGTATTTCTCCTTTTTTAAATGTTTAATTGACTCTTATGAATTTATCTCAGGAACAAACAGCCCATCTTCTGTTTGTTTTTCATTTCTTTATTGTAAAAAAATAATATTGTGAAAAAATGGTTAATCCCTGAAGATGAGTGTGTGACAGGGAACATTTTACACAAACATTGATACTTTGACGTCGAGTGTTTTAAGTACATGTTGCTGATAATACTCTTACTGAAGTAAAGTATCTGGATACTTCTTCCACAGCTCTCCTCACTCGGCCAAAAGTGACATGGACTCCGACAACATGTGAACCTCTCTCTCTCTCTCTCTCTCTCTCTCTTTATTCCAGCTGTTTTTTATTAAACTCACTTCTGTAAATTGATTAAACATTTCCTGTCTTCATTGTAATTTCTTTCTCTTCACTCAGCACTAATAAAGCTAAACGGTCTCAACTCACAGCAGCTTCACGCGTCATTTTTATACACGATACACATGATGCACATGTTGCTCCTCTCTGATCCACAGTCTCAGATGTTCAGGCAGGACTCTGCTGGTCCTGGTTCAGGACTACAGACATAAGAGACCTGGTTTAACAGTCAGGACCCTTCAGATCCGAGGCTGCAGAGTCACAAACGTGTTTTTTATTAATGCCATCACACTGGTTTATTTCCAACATCTGATCTGTTTGATTACTTTGAAAGAGCTGGTTTTGATCCACAGTGACCGCAGCAGATATCAAACCTGAGACGGTCTGGGTCGGACAGATCTTCAAGACAGGTAAGTGGCTATATTTTTTTCTTCACCTCAGTTCAGACCCTGTATAACCAGTATACCAGTAAAACCAGTGTACCAGATATCCAGAGTGTTCATCCTCTGTGGAGCAGGAATCTGATCGAGGCAGTTTTCTCCGAATAAGCAGCAGATATTGAGACGCGTTAAACGGACCAATCAGAACCTTTATACATAAGAACATCAGCCCTGAAATTTATTGTGAAATTCTAATTTTATAAAACTAAAGTTTGAAGCAGTTTTTCTTCGTCCTCTTCTGAATCATCTACAGACACTCGGCAGTTCGTCTGTCACCTTGTTTAACTCTCATTGACTGTAATTTTCCTTCAGACTAGAAAGTTTCTCAACTCAGAGGAGGAGCAGGACAACTGGTACGACACACACACACACACACACACACACACACACACACACGTCATCCATCACTTTAAAGGCAGCCTGGCACAGTGTGGTACAGCTCTGCTGCCGCCGCCGCCATGTTCCTCCAACACCAAAACAAAGAGATCAATCTGAGGATTATGTCATCATGGCATTTTAATCTGTGTGTGTGTGTGTGTGTGTGTGTGTGTGTGCGTGTGCGTGTGCGCGTGTGTGACCAGAAGTAAAGTTTCAGTAGTCGTATCGTGAATGTTCCCTCAAATAACACAACTGTGCTCCTGAGCCGTCGTGTACAAACACAGTACAGTTGTCTGTTCTGTGATGTCGACTGAAGTTAGCATGCTAACCAGCTAGCCCCGGCCTGCCTGTCTCCTGAAGACAGTTTCAGCCCTGAGATGTAGAAGCAGCCGGTTCACTACTTATTCTAATAAGTCGACAAAATGACGAGAAAGGAAATATTTAGACGCCTGTTTTCCTACAATACAACCGTCCTTCTTCATCTTCTTGTTCTTTGTCTTCTTCGCCTTCGTTTTCCTTTATTGTCTTTGTCCTCTTGGTCTTCTTCTTCTTCTGTGTCTCTTTGTCTTTCTCTTTTTTACTAAACAGAAAAATCCAACCATCTGACTCAAGTTTCTCTCTTTTGCTGAGCTACGACGAACTTAATCGTCTTACACACTAACGAATGTTTAGAGGAGAAGGATTAACGGATACAGGATCGATGCGTCGAGCGTTTCCCCTCTGACACTGAACGAGTTGTTTGTTCCTCTCAAAACTAAAAACTTCTCAACAATAATCATTCGTTGTTTCTTGACCAGAAATCTGATTTCTTGATGGAAACGACAGTTTCACGTTTGAGTTCTGAAATATTTCAACAGAAACACAAAGTTCAACTCGGTGTGAAACTCCACGTGCTTCTGTTGTTATTATTCTGCTGCAGAGACCACCCGCGCTCACACACACACACTCACACACACACACACACACACACACACACACTCACACTCACACTCACACTCACACTCACACACACACTCACACACACACTCTCTCACACACACACACACACTCACACTCACACTCACACTCACACTCTCTCTCTCACACACACACACACACACACACACTCACACACACACTCACACACACACTCTCTCTCTCACACACACACACACACTCACACACACACACACTCACACACACACTCTCTCACACACACACACATACTCACACTCACACTCACACTCACACTCTCTCTCTCACACACACACACACACACACACACACACACACACACACACACACAGAGTTAATCCCGGCTCAGTGTCGGGGATGTTGACTCTGTTATGTTGACTTAATGACCCGGGAGCTGAAATAATGAGGAGGAAGAAGAAGAACAGGAGGGAGAACATGAGCAGGGTGAAGGTGTGAAAGAGGAGGAGGAGGAGGGAAAGAGGGGGAGTGAGAGTTTTACAAGGAGGCGATGAAGAGGAGAGATGTGGGCAACTTTCAGCCAAACTTGGGGAAAAAATGAGGACAACAAAAGGAGAGAAGGAGGAAATTAAAGAGGGAGAATAGGAAGAGAGTGGATGATGAGGGAGGAATAGAAGGAGGAAAGAGGAAGGAGTAGAGTAGGAATAGTAGAAAATAAGGATAACAAAGGAGAAGAGGAAGATGAGGATGAGAAAAAGGACGAGGTTTAACATTATTTGAACCCAGATTGTGAGCACTAGTTGCACCAACGGAGGAGAAATAAGGAGAAACAGGAGAGTGAGAGTTTTACGAGGAGGTGATGAAGAGGAAATAAATGAGGAAAAAGGAGAATAGCAAAGGTTGATGAGCTCAAAGACTCTCAGCTGTTTCTTCTGTTTTCACCAAACTTTGAGACAACACATGTACGAGGGTGACATCACAGCCCTGAGAGCCAATCAGAGGGCTCCTGCTGAGTTCTGAGAAGGGTGGTGGGAGGTGTAGCGTTTCTCCTTCAGTGGAGCTACGCTAGCGGTTTCCCCCCCGCTTTCAGTCTTCGTGCTAAGCTAAGCTAAACTGATCTCCATCTTCTCACTGTTGTTTGAACACCTGCACGTACACACACACACACACACACGTACACACACACACACACACACACACCCTCGTGACTGTCAGCCGCCTGCAGCTCAACGTGGGCGTTCAGGTTTTATCTGCTGGTTGAGGAAACGTCCAGAAACACTCTGTAATGTTCTTAAACCATCGGGAGGAAAACATCAAAAAGTCTTTAATTCTCTCTTAATACCCCCGGTGTTCACATCCCGTTAGCTGAGATGATAATAGTGTTATGTAAAAAAGATAAAAAGGTCTTCTCAGGGTCACAGACACAGATAATGGCAGCGCCTCCTGGAGGCAGACATGATCATTACAGCCCACAAAAGATGGATGAGACAGAGCTAGTCGTCTTCTTTGTCCTCAGCTGAGACGCAAAACTCTTCAGGAAAACATGATTCGAGAGACTTTAACCAGTGAAGAAACAAAGAATCTGAATTCTCTGAAAATTGCTTGAGTATATCTCGTAAAGCTAACACTAACACAAGATAAATAAAATGTTCAACTTCTGCCTGAACAAACTTTTGCAGATCGAAGTGATTTGCAGCCTCAAACGTCCAGAAAACCACAGCACAACCTGTGAACGTTCCTTCTGTCAGGATTGATGCTAATAAGCAGCGTTAGAGAGATTTTCGTGGAGACATGTTCAGGTTTTATTCTGTTACAGCCGCCGAAAACTCCGGTAATGTTTCCTACATTTCATTCTAATTAAATGCAGCTGTTTGGGGCCTTGAATCTGTAGAGTTGTTTGTATTGTTAGCATAAAATGCTATGAGTGCTAGCACCAGCTTTGTTGGCACGCATCGTGAGGAAAAAAGTGTCCTTTGATCATTAAACAGTACGCACTAAATAAAAGTATGGACCTGAACATGAAAAGTGTTTTTGGAGCAACATAGTGGCCATTAGTGGAACAGCAGCCTAAAACAATCCAGGAACACTTGATCACTGAGTGACTGAGGCAGCCGATTGGTTTCTAGTTTGCTTAAAATCAACATTATCATGATCAGGTGCGTCTCAATACACCTGCCTCTTTGCAAAAAACAATAAACAAACCCCAGAAGTTTGTGAAAAAAGAGAAATATGACGATGAAGACTTGTTTGAGGTGAAGTTTCCTCATTGGCTTCACTTTTCTTTTTGTTTTATACCAAAAAATAATAAAATAAATCACAGAACTGGATGTCAAGAGTCCAAACTCCCCCGGCAGCCACTGAGGACATTTTGAAATTAAAACATTTTGTACCTCCTCAGGTCCAAATAATAAATCACTGAACAACAAACCCACTCAGGCAGTTTGTGTTCTGATCCGTTTGTTTGTATTCGTTGGTTAAAGCACAGCGTCACATTACAGAGCTCATCACTTTGTCTCAGGATGTCGTTGGTCTCCAAAACTCAAATCAAAGACAAAAAAAAGCTTTTTCCTCCGAATCCTCAGCCTTCGTCAGGGACGGCCAAAAATCACACGGCGTGTCGGAGCAGTGAAGAGAGCTGGTAGAAGAATGTGCTGACTCGTGTGTTGTTTTGCTGAAATTGAGATCTTTGACTCAAACTTGGGCGACAACTGCATGAAAACAAAACTAGTTCTGGTTGTGAAAGTCGAACCGAAAATCCAAAAGACATGAACTGATTTTAGGTGGTGAAACATGAGTTCTGACCCGGCGGATGACTGAGAGGTCCATCTGTTAACGACACTAATTTAACTCCAGTGTTGGTTTAAAGAGTCAGTTTTTATAAGAGATCAAACTGAATGATGAAGATACAAAGATCTTCAAGTGTGAATGAAGTCACGGTGTTAAACTGCGTCTGTGTGCTTGTCATGAATCTCACATGTGACCACCACTGAGCGTCTTACTGCACAACTACTATCCAGGTTTCTATAAACTGATCAATGTACAAGTTGTAAAGTCAGAGTGAGAACAGTGTGTAACTAAAGTGGGCCTGTAAAGACGGACTAGTGAGGAGACGAGTCTCCGTGTTCGCTGTGAGGACGTTTAATGTCCCCGACAGCCTCTGTAGTCTCATTCAGACACTTGTTAGCAACCGCTAACAGTTTTTAACAAAAAAACATTAACATTCAACAACCAAATGAGCAAAAAAGCCAACTGCTGTCCGGGTGCAGGACTCCAGACTGCAGCGCTCTGTTATTGGATAAGTTGATGCACTGTAACATATTTCTGCAGGACGAGGCCGTGCACCACAGCTCAGAGGCAGAAACTCTACTTTTTACTCTGCTGCATTATTTGATGACTTCAGTTAGTCTGCAGATTCACATTACGATGCAGACTTTGGTGTAATGTTATTGACAGAGAGAAAACTTTATTGATCCCTGAGGGCAGATGAACTGTAGTTAGTCAAACTGCCTTTACCTGCCCAACACTAAGGCGATGAACACATTAATGCATCAATAATTATAACAGACTAATATAATACACATTATTCTGAAGTTAATATTTGAATGCATGACTTTTACTTCACACTGTGGCACACGGTGCAGTCTGACATCTGTCCACCTGACAGACTCATCCACTGTCTCTACATGGACATTCATATCAGTTAAAGTCTTCACTTAACTTATGACCCATTTGTTTCCGCTGACGATGTGTGGAGACAAAGTGGCGTCCAGGTTTTGAATTTCTTTTCTTATCTGCACCTCTCCTCCCGCGCCTTGTCTTCCTGTCTGTCCTCCTCGTCTTTATCTCTCACCTGAACGTCTTCCAGCAGCTTCAGAGCCGAGACGACACCTGAGAGCAGAGAAAACAGAAAAAATAAATGTTGGTTTAACCGGTTACACAATGAAACCACAGTCCCTTAGAATAACGTTCATTAGGTCCAGTGTGCAGGATTTAAGGATTAAACTCCTTAACACAAAATGCCCTTCATTAACTACTGAAGCAGGTTTAACTGACTTACGGGTCTGAATAAACTTCAGCTGCAAATTAATTAACCACGTTAAGATAATGGATAGAATGGACTGCAGCATATTAAAGGGTTACATGGTTTCTGATTTCTGATTTCTGTCATCTCCTGATATCGTCCTGCCGACAGCAGAGGCACAGCCGTCAGTGGTCAGCCTGCTAGCCCCACCCCTTTTTAATGTAAGAGCTCTGATTGGCTCCCGTCCTGACCTCAGCTGACCATCAGATGTGTTCTTTGAACCATGTAAACACTTGAATCTGTCGTCCTGATCTGATGTTTCAGCCTGCAGAGGCTCAGCAGTCACACTGTCCATACGAGGTTTTTACGGGACAGATAAGGCGGTGTCCCGGCCTCTGCTGTCCTCACAAAGACCTGATTGTTGTTGTGGACTGTGACACACATGGATCAGGTGTCGGCAGCTTTTCTCTCTCTGAAAGCAGCGTCTCAGGTGATGAGGAGAGAGCAGCTTTTGATATCAGGGGAAAGTTATTTGGAGCATTTACACTAATCCAGGTGGAAGATGATCCACCGGTTCAGACCTCCACTCTGAGAAACTGCTCCGACCGTTTTCAGATCCATCCGTCAGATTGATTCCTTCCCTCCAGGCAGCCGCTGGTTTCACTTCTTCTCTATAAAAAAGAGATAATCCATCAGATACTCAGTGTGTTTTTCTGTTGACAGAGCTGCTTTATTGTCTGGTGGTAACACAGCTGACCGTTCTCAGAACTCTGAGTTGTTGATGCATTCAAGGACACTCTGACCATCCAGGGTTTGTGATTCAGCTGTTGATATATTTATGAGTTATGTTGACAGAAAGTCAAACCAAGGACACTCGAACTGAGCAAACATGGACTTTTAGGCTTTTTTTTAAAAAAAACGCTTGCCCACTTAACTACTGCGGCAGATTGATATAAAAATTCAAAGTAATTTTCTGAAACATTGAATCATTGATTTCACACAAACATAAACAAAGCAGCTTCTCATTTCTAGCCGACAAACATCACTCACTGAGGTCGACTGTCTGAGCTGTGGCTCGGTGATGTAATGGAAACCACTGGCTGGGAGAAAAGTGATGAAACTTAACTAATAGGTGTCTTCTTCCTGTTGAAAAAACTAAAACATTTTGTGTCCACAGAGCAGCCGGCAGCAGCAGCCGACACCCAGAGGATCTTCGCCCAGAGACACTTCAGAGGATGAGTGACCCTGAGAGGAGCAGCAGCAGAAGAGGAAGGAGGTCGAAGAGGTTGGTTTGTTTACCAGGAAACACAAACAATCATCGCTACAATGGTTCAAGTCGAGCATCGCGAAGCTACGGAGCCCGGGAGGTGACATGGATGTGTTTTGTTTTTTTAAATCGAGCGTGCAGGCCTGGTATCATGGACCGAGACCATCTAATTATGGTTTTCTTTAATTTAGGTATGAATCACAAAGAAATGCTTAGCATAGCCTTACATGGTTTAATTTTAAGCAGGAGACGTTCTTATCAGAATCCTTAAAGCTCAGACTTGGTCGTCAACATTATTCTGACTGGCAGGAAGTGAAAGATTTTGTCAAATGAGCAAATGAGAGGCCTTGGGAGACGTCATGGTTACAGGTGGATGTATGGAAAGTGTCTGGGACGGCGACTTAAGCTACGAAAAGAGGAATAAATCGCACGCCTGTTTTAGTAACTCACGTTTTGAAAAAAACAAAACATCCATGTCACCTGCCGGGCTCCGTATGAACCGCCTACACCAGCAGGCAACTAATCAGAGGTGGGGAAGTGTCGGATCCATTAAAACGCTGCAGCTAGCTGGCTGATTAAGGTAACGTTACCTCAGCTCATGGAGAGTTCATTGAAAACTGTGATGCCGACATTTATACACAAAAAGTATGAACCAAAAAAACCCGGAGGAATAACAGTAAAAAGAAAAGTCCTCATTTCTAGCAGTCCATCCCTTTTCTCAGCGAGTCCTTTTCATAGCTTCTGTCAGTGTTTTGGCCGAGCTGTGCTTCTGTGCTTCCTGTCATCTCTGACCGTGTGTCAGTGTTTTCATTGTGTAGGTTTCCTCTACAATCTCAGTCCAGTGTTCCTCGCTAGGAGGGGTTTACTTGTGATTGCTTTCTTGCTAGCTATAACGATATTTTGACCAAATACCTAATTGAAATTACAAAGAGAAAGCACCATGTTGCTCATGGGGATTTCATATCATATCTGTAAACGACAGTGAGTGAACCGATTCTCAGCTGAGCTTCAGGGTGGGCAGCAGCTCGGTGGGAGATCAGTGTCCGAACACAGATCACATTCTTGCCCTGGACACACAGGACGCCCATCTGATAAAAGATTTACAACATCTGCTCCTGATTTCAATTAGAAAGCCTGGAACAAGTTATGTAAAGGTAATAACAGCATGTCAGTCCATGAAAATAAACACAGGAGATCCATTAGCTTCTCTCCATCAAGTTAAGATTATTAACAGGACCGTTTAACTCCTGTGCTGCAGACCAAAAATGTACCGAAGACAGACTGGACAGATTTGGAGTCGTGACAGTCCTAAAACCTGGAAGCGCCACAGGGTCCATTTGCAGATCACCACAGTTCTGTTATTTGTAAGGGAAATATCCCGGCATGTGCAGTAGCTTCCACAAAATGGAGTTTATTTGCAAATAGGATTTTTTCGTTGTACTCAGTCTAATGTTTTAGCTAACTGTGTTTGATACTCCTCACTGCGTGAGAAGTGGATACATCTTGTCTCCAGCTACGTTAGCGGCTTTAACCCCAAAAGAACAACAACTACCGTTTCTTAGAAAGAAGACATGTTATTTTTCTCTGGGAAGAGGAACCAGGCTGGATCACATCACGCTGCTCAGACATAATAATCATCCAATAATCCATCTCATATCGTCACACGATCGCACCTCTGAGCTGCAGAAAGCTGTGGAGCCTTCAGGCAAAGATGCTCCTGATACCGATCAGCTCGAAATCTGCCTGGCAACAGGCCTGTTTTGACCGAAGCTTCCATCATACAGGAAAGAGTCTTAGTGTTGCTGAGAAGCTGAGACCCAAACAGAAACAGATAAAGAGGAAGGAGCAGTGCTTTATTTCCAGTCCAAAAAGTGAGCTGCATGCAGAGATTTGGCTTCATGCATTGTTTATATTAATATTTGATATCTATACGTCCGTCTCTCTATCATCTCTGTATCCATCTGTACCTGTACGTATGTATGTATCTATGAAAGCCTTCAGAAATGTCCTCCTTCGCTCCAGTTACATTCCTCCCCTAGACATTTTCTTCGCCCTTCTCAATTTACCAGCTGCATGCTGGGAGCTGGCCAAGCTGAATTCCTGACCGCTGCTGTCTGGTCGGCCTGTATACCTGCACACAGGTACGCTCCTCTGAGGGGTAACATTACCGAGCTGACCCTGAGCTCCGCCTGGCCCTCGACAATAACCGGAGCCTCAGAGGTGATAGAACGAGGCTAACGTGAAGAGTCCTGCAGCGATGAGTCGACTGAAACCTCGAGTGAGGTTGAATGTCTGTGACAAAAACATGGAGGTGCTCGTGTAGCAGATACACAACACATCTGTTGGTTTTTTTCATTTTCTTTACATAGGTTCAGTTTCAGTTTTAGGGGCTTTCTGGTCTGGTTAGGTTTAGGCACACAAATCATGTGACTCGGGTTAAGATAAGATCATGATTTGACTTTTTTGTCCCCACAAACAGCTGAGAATATCCTGACCCCTTCCCCAAGAACACCTGGTTATGTTGCCTGGAACGTGGCTGACGTCCTGACTTCTCATTAAATATCTGGTTGAGTTGCCACAAACACGACTGAACATATCCAGACATCTTGTCACAAATGTCCAGTTTGTCACCACAGACACAGCTGACAATGTTCTGTCCTGTTAAAATGACCAAATTTTGTTGCCGCGGACACGGCTGAAACTATCCCTTGTCAAGAATACGATTATACAATAACACGTTAATGGTTTGCAGAATAAAACTGCCAACATTTTATTCTGGCAGCTGGGCTGCTCCGCTCTGTCCAGATGTCTGAGCACCTCCTCTGTCTCTAAACAGACCTTTCAAAATAAAGGTTTAAGTTGATTATTGCGCTGCATTCTCTTGGGCAGCTCCTATTTTACTTATTTTTGCCAGGTTTTGTTCAACTAAATTAAAACTAAACTTGGATCCCTGAATTTATCGGGTCCTGTAACTCCACTCTCGGGTCCAGATGTTGAACTACTGCAACTGACTTCATTCGAAGTGAAGGAGCACCAGATCTACCCTGGTAAATGAGCATTCAGGTATTCAGTGACGTTTACCTGTAAGAACAGAACAACACTCGCTGCAAAACTGCAAACAAATGAAGAAAAGCAAGAAAGAGACTTGACGTTGTGCCTGATCACCTCTGTAAACCTCGAAAGACGGCGAGCTCTGATTGGGAAAACCTGAAGTCTGCCATGTCTGTTGGCGAAATCACAACAAGAATTTATGACTATAATCAGTTAATCTGGCACAGTGAGCAGATTAAGTGATTACGCTATTGTGTAGTTTGATCCCTGCAAAGGAACTCAGCCTTGAGCACCTCGAGCACTTCTGGATCCTTTAGAGATGGCGTCAGGGTCAAATATGATCCCAACAGACGTCGGCCCGTTCATCGGACACACACATGCTTTGACTGCACATGGACGAGCTGCACTCACTTTCAGGGGTTTGGACCTTCAGACGTGGATTCTGAAAGTATAAATTGGGCCTGTGGGTTCTGTAACAACAGATGCAGCTCAACCTTCAGGCGTCATGACATCATGACATCAACATTAGACAGCAGAACACCTGAAGGACTCGGTGCCAGCAGGTGATATATGACACAAATATATCAAGTCATGTCGTCCTCTGCATCCTTTGTGCCGTCTTTGTCTCTGGTGTGTCCCCCTTCAGTTCAGTGTCCTCGTTGACAGACCTCCCCAAACAAACAGGAAACAGAGAGGCTGGTTCTGTTTCATGCCCGTCGGCTCTGCAGCACCTTGTTTACCTGACCCAGTCCTGCGCTCACGTTCGCCTCCAGGTTATCAAAGTCAATCATCATCAAAGCTCTTGTGCCAGCTTGATCAGATGACTCCGACTTGGACATTGATACCTCAGATTGTTGACTTTAAGTATTGTTTACCCAGAATTCAATACAACTGAACAGACCCCAACCTTGGACCCATCAACTATCATTTGACGATCGTTGGCTTCTTGAGGCAACAGCAGTGATTTGGGGTCAGCGGATATTCCTAGAATATCCTAGACTTCCTCTTCTTAGCATCGCTAATTGTCTCCAGTCCGATCAGCAACCTGAGACGCAGTGTTTTATGTCCAGACGACATGTCAGCTGATCTCTTTAAACAGATAGCTGCGTATGAGTGCAGATCAATCAAAACCAAAGCACTAATAAAAAGCTGAATCACCATGAGACCATAGCAGATGTGTTCAGAGATCCGCGGACTGTTCACCCTCTCGGACTACAAATGGAAACCAGAACACCGACATGTTGTTGCCTTCAGACTCTGTGTTCATATGCAGAGATCTGTTTATAGTGATGACTCAGTCAGACCTGCACATTACTGACCTAAACTTAAATATAGCCAGACTCAGACTTTGGCATCGATATAGTTGAACACAGCTGACTTGTGCTTGAGAATTGCCAGCTCAGAGATTCACACCTCGAACTTGAATATCTGGTATTACAATAACTTCTGGGTATAAACAATAATGTTGACGTCATGTCACAGACATCTTTGACATCTATGACATCAGTAGACAGGTCTACTGAAGTTAGCATGCTAACCAGCTAGCTCTGGCACGTCACGTCTCCTAATACCACTTTGTAGCTGGGAGATGTGAAGCAGCCCAATAAGTCAGCAAAATAAACTCACAAAATGTCAAGAAAGGAAATATTTTGACAGAACAACTTCTCAGAAAGACTCTGGTGACGTCACTGTGGCTATTTTTCTTTTTCTGGACTCGGCGATAGTATCCACCCTGTCTTTGTTTCTATGGATCACGTCCTCACACATCCTCCTCGTGCTGATGTCCCAATGTCAAAAAATCAAATGGATAGTGAACCTCAAAGCGGCGGCGTCGATCATACGGCGGTTGTCATGATGTGCAGCGCACAAACGTTCATCTCACGTGGACCTGGGCCTAAAACGAGCTTAATCACCTCGTTAACTCATCGTAAAATACACTTCATTCAAACAATTCAGTCAAATAATTGACGACGACAGTCCTGGTTTGTCTCCACAGTCACCTCTGGTTTGGTCCAAATAAATCCTCAGTTCACAGAGTAACGTGGAAATATCCAGCTGTGATGTGCGACTCTCTCTGCTTCAGGGTTTACACTCTACAGTTAGTCTGAGATGACCTTATTGACATGAAGGTGACACAGAACATAAAATAATCACAGCAGAAGCATCAGAAGGTCGAACCATCGTGTTTAACTAGATATCTGTAAATGTTACATATAAACTGCTGGTCCTCAATCGTAAAGTGACTGTTGAGGCAACGTCACTGTCGACGTCTGCAAATGTTTTATTTAAATAAACAATGAAACTCCAGGAGTCGTCCAGATAAACAAACATTTAACTGTTTAATTATTAGTATGAAGAGATAAGTCACACTTTTCATCAATGTTCCTCATTTCCCCTCTGTCTGTCTCCCTGTCTCTGTCTCTGTCTCTGTCTGTCTCCCTGTCTCTGTCTCTGTCTGTCTCTCTGTCTCTCTCAGTCTCTGTCTCTGTCTGTCTCTCTGTCTGTCTCTGTCTCTGTCTCTCTCTGTCTCTGTCTCTCTGTCTGTCTCTCTGTCTGTCTCTCTCTCTGTCTCTCTCTGTCTGTCTCTGTCTGTCTCTCTGTCTGTCTCTGTCTGTCTCTCTGTCTCTCTCTGTCCCTCTCTCTGTCTCTCCCTCTGTCTGTCTCTCTGTCTCTGTCTCTGTCTCTCTGTCTGTCTCTCTGTCTGTCTCTGTCTCTTTCTGTCTCTCTCTATGAATGTCATATAGACTATGTTGCTAAAGCATAAAGGGTCAATTCAACAGGACAAAAATACACTTCATAAGTTAATATATACATATATAAATAGAGTAAATAATTGTGTTCGTGTGCATGTTTCTGTGTGTGTGTGTGTGTGTGTGTGTGTGTAAAATAATAAACAATAATAAGTGATAATGAGAATAAGGATAGAATCAACAAACAGAAATAAATGAGTCTTACAGTCTTCACATTGAAACATGTCTTCATGTGTGACATGCAGTGACATGCAGTGACATGTCCTCCTGCTGGTTCCACAGCAGAGCCGTCTTCTCCCAGAAGGATTGGGATTAACTTGTCTTGTTGGAGGAAGTCGGGGATTTTTCTTTAAATTTGGGAAATAATTCTTCTCTGGGACAATTTGTGAGAAAGTGAGTCTCTCTCTCTCAATTCAATTCAATTCAAATTCGCTTTATTAGCATGAATGTTACAGAACTATGTTGCCAAAGCATCAAGAGTCAATGAAAACAAAACAAATACAACTCACAGAATCAAATATGTACAAATATAATACAATAAAAAATAAAAAAAGTATATATACATTTATACTGTATACCCTGTGTGTGTGTGTGTGTGTGTGTGTGTGTGTGTGTGTGTGTTTTGATGAACTGTCTCTCTCTTATACACAGATTGGGTGTCATTAGACACAAGACACTGTCTCTCTGTCTGTCTCTCTCCCTCTGTCTCTCTCTCTGTCTCTCCCTCTGTCTGTCTCTCTGTCTGTCTCTCTCTGTCTGTCTCTCTCTCTGTCTCTCTCTGTCTCTCCCTCTGTCTCTCTCTCTGTCTCTCCCTCTGTCTGTCTCTCTCTCTGTCTCTTCCTCTGTCTCTCCCTCTGTCTGTCTCTCTCTGTCTCTCCCTCTGTCTGTCTCTCCCTCTCTCTCTCTGTCTGTCTCTCCCTCTGTCTCTCCCTCTGTCTGTCTCTGTCTCTCTGTCTGTCTCTCTCTCTGTCTCTCCCTCTGTCTCTCTCTCTGTCTCTCTCCCTCTCAGGTTGACCTGTCAGTGAAGCCCCTCCCACCTCCTCCTCTGATGTCACAACTGTAAGGTGTGTGTGTGAGAGAGAGAGCTTATTTAAAGGGCTGACTCCCTCGCTGGGCGATCGACACCAGCTCAGCATCATCAGCTTACCGCCTGCTGCTTCCAGGGAATAAACTCTGAACAGTTTTCCTCAGAGACGTCTACTGGAGAAACAGTCAGTAAGAAGACTGATTTTACTGCTTTCTGACTGACTGTGACTTTTTAATTTAATGATTGACTGACTGATTTAAATCCAGAGAGACTTTCTGACTGGCGGGTCACAACTTAAAATGTCATAATAGACTTAATGACTGTTTTCTTTCCTACTTATACTTCTAACTACTTTACTAACTGGTTCACCAACTGGCTGATTGGTTTGCTGACTGACCAATAATTGGTAGGCTGGTTTAATTATTGTTTGTAGATTTATTCATTTTTTGTTTACTAACTGACCAGAAACTGGTTGACTGGTTTACCGATTGTTACCGACCATTTCTTTCCTTCTCTGGCTGCCAACTAGTTCACTAACTCGCCGTTTCACTTATTTACGGACTGGTTGACTGGTTAGTAGCATTTTTAGTGAGCAACAGGTTATGGCTGTTTTTTGTTTTTTTACTGCGTTAACCTTGAACATAATCACTTAACTTATGTTGAGTATACTTAATTTACTGATTGGTTTACGGACTGGTTGAATTATTGTTTTAAGGCTGATTCATTCTGTTAACTGTTGAACTGACTGGTTTACGAATTGATTGATGGTTACGTTAGTTGACCTTGTTTAAGTATTTACTGCCTGGTTACCAGCTGGTTTACACACTGTGTGAGTGGTTTACTGCCACTCTGACTAGTTTAAATCCAGTTTATTCTGATTTTGTTTTACAGATTTACTCAGTGAAAATCGTGGTATAATCATGCACAAATTTACTGACTGGTTTACTGACTGGTTTACTGAGTTAACTGTTGACCAAGCAAATCTACTCATTCTTAACTTCTTGACTGACCTTGTTTAAATGTTTACCGACTGGTTGGCTGACTGCTTTAGCCAATGGCAGCAACTGATAGTGCATGACTAGCGGAGTCCACTGTAGGCTTAGCAAGCTTGTTTAACTCTCCACTGACTGGTTGACCAGACGGTTTACCCATTGTTTGAGGGGTTTGTTAAATGGGTAGCTGGTTAACTTGCTGACTGGTTTCATAATTATGCATAGATGCTGGTGTACAGGCTGGTTTACTGAGTTAACTGTTGGGTTGATTCTTAACTAGTTGGCTGGTCTTGTTTAAGAATTTAATGACTGGTTTCCAGCTGGTTTACCCACTGTTTGAGTGGTTTACTGACTGGGTAAATGTTACTGACTGGATTCATCCAGTTTATTCTCATTTTATACTCAAAACATATAATTTTATTGACTCTAAATTAACTGGTCTACTGACAAAGTTAACCATCAGGTTGACCAGTTCACTCACTCTTAACTAGTTTACTGACCTTGTTTAGATGTCTTACTGACTGGTTGACTGACTTGTATACCCATTGGCTAACAGTTTTTAAAAGCTTATGACTAGTTTGATTGGAGATTGACCTTGATAAGCTGTTCAACTTTAACTGGTGTACCAGCTGGTTTACCCATGGTGCACCTCGTGGGTAACTGGTTTGATACCCATGTAAATAAACTGGTGTACTGACTGATTTACTGCGTTAACTGTTTGTCTCTTCACTCCACTCATTCTCAGCTAATTTACTGACCAGTTGACCGACTGGTTTACCCATTGACTGACAATTTCAGCAACTAATAGTTTATGAAGTTTATTTGCTTTTAGTTAGTCACTGGTGGACTGACTGACTGACTGACTGACTGACCAGTGATTGGTTGAGTATTTCACACATTGTTTTACTGGTTGACTGTTTTTTTCACTGCATCAGTCAGTTAATCAGTTAACCAGACAGTTCATTGGCTGACTGAGGTAACTTGTGACTCCCGTCTAACTTGCCTGATGGGGACAAACTGGTTTTCTAACTGGCTGACTGGTTTACTATCTTGCTGACTAATCTTTAGATTATGATCATGTGTCATGTGTATGAACTGCTGGTTGATTAGTTGGTTGTTGGTGAACAAACTAGTTAATAACTGGGCCTCTGACTGACTGTTTCAGTGCCTTACTTGGTGACTGATATCAGTTGACATATTGTTAAAGGACCCTCTCTCTCTCTCTTTAAACTCTTCAACTGATTTCTTTTTAACTCAGTGTCGTTACGTCCGAGCTAGGAGAACCTAGAGCATAACATGATTAAGCGGCCACCTTCCCTCACTCCCAAGCCACAGAGAACCGGAGACGCGGGTTTGTGCGTATGTAACAAACAATTTTATTTACAAAACAATAAAAATAATATGATACACAACTTAGGCATAAAACAGCATTGGCGTCGGGTGGGCCAAGGCCAAAATAACAAACATAACCCAACTAACTGAAGAACCGAGGCTGACCTGCAAAAGAAGAGGAAACCAAAATACAAAGTCTAACGTCCCTACTTACTCAAACAGGAGAAACGAAGGACAAAGCAATTGGCAGCCCGCCCCCACTGCTGCATGCGTAAACTGAACAAAACAGACGGGTTGGGAGTGGAGGACGATAACGAGAGACCGGCCCAGATGTTCCTCCATGTATGGTCCCCCTCGCGCTGGCTGGACCAATCGGGGCTGGATCCGGCACCACACCTGCAACACATCATCCACTCACACATTCATTCAGACACACCCACAGAGGCCTAGACCCACCCCTGGGTTGTAACAGTCGTGTCGAGCTTTGCTGTCTTGCCTTTAACTGGACGGATGTTGTGTTACTGCTGCTTTGTTGTGCGACCGCATCATTTTTTGTCCGTGAAAATTGGCTTAAATTAAAATGTATTATTAGGCCCGAGCAGGAACCGTGGCAGCGGCGGCACGAAAAATCTAATTTCTATAACTCCACTGTCGATGGTCGAATCTGCACCAGACTTGTCCTGTCACGCAAGTTTTAATCAAACTATTGAAAGTTATCAACAAATTAAAAAAACCAAAAATGCAACTGGTGCGTTTCCATGAACTGTTTTGAGGGAATGAACTGGGCTGCGTAAAGCAGAGGATGAGGACGACGCGGTGAAGGCTACGTGGCTACGTCACGCCATGTGAGTTGAATGTTCGCTACGTCAGAGTTTATTCGGCAAATCTGTTTCCATCAAACATTTTGCACATTAACTCTGATTTGCAATCGATAAAAACTACCACAAGACTGTAAGTCACACGCCACCTAGTGGCAGCAGGACATTACGTTGATTTATACTTCATGCAACAGCCCCTGCAGCTGGGTTGACATGAAATTCGGCGCACATATCTCACCATCTGTAAAAAACTCTCTTGGTGCCACTACCTAACAACAGAGTTAAGTCGGCCATTTTGAATTCTTCTGCTCATTTTTGCATGTGCTGTCTTTTAACGACTCGTCCGACAGCTGTGACCCGACTGACTTCATATTTTCACGGGCCAATCTGAACGTCTTTGTAGTGAACGGTTATTAAAAACTTGAGGTTTTGTTGAAGGAAAGTTGATGTAACTCGACATTAAATGATCGAATCTGCCCAAAACTTCTTGTTTGATGAGAGTCCCAACTTGAACACGTTAATATGCCAATATTCACCTACAGTCATAGCGCCCCCTAGTGGCAACAGGATGTGACATTGAAAATCAAAAGTCTGTCACTGTTTATTGTTGACTGGTTTTCATTTTTACTGTTTATGATCACATGTGAACATATTTATTGACTGTTTGTTTGTTTCAGGTGTTTCAGAAATGTCTCGGCTGTCTGTCCTGCTGCCTCTCACAGGTACACTGTTTATTAGTCCTATTCTGTCAGCCAATCACCACAGAGCAGTTACACACCTGCTGTAGTTTGGCTCTGGTGAAGAGTTTGAGGCTGCAGATTAATGTGATCTCTGTTTCTGTTTCTCTGCAGGCCTTTTGTTCCTGATTGCCTCGACGTTTGGCTCACAGTCCAGTGGTCAGTCCTCAGTGTTACCTGTCTGTCCTCGGTGTTACCTGTCTGTCCTCAGTGTTACCTGTCTGTTCTCGGTGTTACCTGTCTGTCCTTGGTGTTACCTGTCTGTCCTCGGTGTTACCTGTCTGACCTCAGTGTTACCTGTCTGTCCTCAGTGTTACCTGTCTGTCCTCGGTGTTACCTGTCTGTCCTGAGTGTTACCTTTCTGTCCTCGGTGTTACCTGTCTGTCCTCGGTGTTACCTGTCTGTCCTCGGTGTTACCTGTCTGTCCTCAGTGTTACCTGTCTGTCCTCGGTGTTACCTGTCAGTCCTCGGTGTTACCTGTCTGTCCTCGGTGTCACCTGTCTGTCTGTGTTCCTCTTACAGTGTTGTGTTTTGTAATCAGTCTGTTGTCATGTCTGAAAGTGCGACCTCTTCTTAAACAGAGCTCGAGCTCAATTAACCTGCAGGTCACACAGACTCTGTTAGATAAATGAATCCGACGAGATTCTGGAGGGACAAATGTCTCCAGAGGAAACAAACAGAGGACATGTTTGTGTTTGTGTTTGTGTTTCTAAATTAACTCTTAGACTTAGGCTGGATTACACCAACAGGGATTAACTGATAAACCTCATTAAATTGTTGTTTAAGTTTAAATTCTGCTGCACCAAACGTTTTAACTCTTTTAACCTCAGTTTAGTTTTACACATGAGATTTAATTTTAAACTCCAGTTCAGACTGTGAGGAGGTTCAACTCTCAACAAAGCTGTCGTATTTAAATGAACTGAGCAGAATAATCAAAGTTAGTGGAATAAAGTGAGGGACAGACTCAAACAGAGAGTGTTATGATGCTGCTGAACTTTTATCCAGATACCAGTCCAGTCAGTTCTGGATCTGACCCGGAAGCAGTGACACAGATGCAGCTGCACACAGATTAAACTCTTTAACTTTGGTTTACATTAATAAACTTATTATGATTGATTTTCGCCCATAGAGAAACTGGGATTGGCTCCATGAACCCCCTGAAAGGGGATAAAGCGGTAACACCCCGCGACCCTCGAGGACAAAGCGGTAGACAATGAGATGAGATGATTGATTTTTAACGGTGCAACAGAGCTCTGCTTCATTTTAAATCTGGATTTAAATCTGCAATTTTGTTTATTCTTGACATTTTTAAACCGTGTTTGTGAGAATTAGTACTTGACTTTATGGTGAACGGTAGAATTAGATTACGGTTCAGACCAGTTTCATGTGTTTTTTGTGTGTTTTTGTATTGTTAACATTATAAAATATTGTCGTTAGTTATCAGTGGGTCATGGTGACAGTTAGCCATGTAGAGCAGCTGTGACTGTTAAGGTTAGGTGTTGAATCCAGGAAGTAGTCCTGTTAGTGCTGCAGAGTTCATGCAGCACAACACAGCAGAGGACACAACACTCAGTGCTTCAAGGCCCAGTCACACGGGACTGTTGGTGCTGTCCAACAACGACTGCAGCTGTGTTGTTTTCTAGTTTCATCTGTGGCGAAGTGGATACGAAGCAGACAGCCGCTGCTGCTTCTTCTTCCTTCTCGTCATCTTCGTCTTCTTCTTCCTTCTCATCTTCTTCTCCTTTTTCTCCCTCTTTTTCTGTTTCTTTTCTTCTTGTCGTCTCCTTCTTCTCCTTCGTCTTCTTCTTCTTCTTCTCTTTGTTCTCCTTTTTCTCCTTCTGTTTCTTCTTCCTTCATCTCCTTCTTCTTCTTCTTCTTCTCCGTCCTCTTCTTCTTCTTCTTCTTCTTCTTCTTCTTCTTCTCCTTCTTCTTCTCTTCTTTGATGAATTATTTCTGTCGCTCTGTGGACAGGCCTCCCTGTGTGACTTGTCCTCAGAACTTTTTTCTGTGTTTATTTTGAGCCTGAATCATAAAAATGTCTGAAATTTAAAATAACCGCCGTCTTTTCTCTCTGATAGATGAAACAGATCCTGTGTCAGTCCCTCACAGAGCACATTTGTTTTTCTGGCTCTATTTCAATGGATTTCTGTCTCTCATGAATACCGTTATGTAACAGTAAACCCTTTTTACCCTCACTCATAAATCCACTTGATTTCTCCCAGTTTGAGTCATTTTTATCCTGTTAAAAAGGGTTCTGTGTATTATTTTATCTGTAAATGTATCACTTAGAAGTTAACAGCACTAAAAACCTGCTGAAAACATTTCTACCATACAATAACTTATTCTGCTACTTGAGTTTCTTTTATTTTATGAGCTTTACATGAAAAAACTACTAAAGCTTCGACCTCTCATGCACTAATTAAAAGCCACTCAGTAGTTTATTCTACAGTGAGCGGTAAATTAAGATATTTTTAGTTTATTAATTATCATCATGTGGCATCATCATTGACAGATGGAGTTTCATTGTTTTCTGTATTGGAAGCAAAGTCTATTAAAAAGTACCGTACATGCTAACAGACTCACTGAGGCCGCTCAGACTTGGTATCAACATCCGTCCTGAGTGACCAGATCAGATCTCACGTCCACGCTCTATATGAAATAAACCCGTCCATCACTGGGACAAACAGACTCCATGTTTTTACACAAAGACAGAAAGAAATTAATGTAGCACGTTTGCTGAATTTGCAAGAAGGCCCAAGTAATGAAGAATTTGTCAGAGACAGCGTTTCACAAAGTTTATAAAGTTTCTCTTAACTCAACAACTCACTAAATTGAGACATTTTTTAAGGGAGTCTGGTGATTTTCTCCAGAAGTACCCTACATTGGTAACTGTTTACTGTACGGTACTGTATTTCTAAAATTTGACATGTTTAAAATAAAATGTTTCTTCTTTCATAAATTGAGTGTAAATGGTGAAATCAGTTGAAACTGTTCAAACAGCTGCTAAATGTTGGCAGGTAAGACACGACAAACTGAGACTTTGTACAGGGAAAAAAACAACTAATTATATAACATTTAATGCTGAATTCACAAGAAGGAACAAATAATAAAAAAATTGTCGTTTCACAAAGTTTTTAAAGTTTCTCCTAACAACTCACTAAATTAAGCGGTTTTTTTAAGGGAGTCTGGTGATTTCCCCAAGAAGTAGCCTATATTGGCTACTATATCAATATTTGTAGAATTTGACATTATAAAAAAATCTTCTTCTATAAATTGAGTGTAAATGGTGAAATCAGTTGAAACTGTGTTCAAACAGCTGCTAAATGTTGGCAGGTAAGACTTCACTCACTCAACTCTTAAAATCACATGATTTGTTAATGGAGTCTGGTGATATTGTGGCGTTGGATCAGTTGAAACAGACACTGATTTTGTCGAGCTCACATGTTATCAGATGGATAAGACTCACGTTTCGGACATCGAATAGACGATATGGCACTAATTATTAAACTTCTGTGTAATCACCATGAACACCAAACTTTGAGTTGTGTTTCGGTCTAAAATATAAACGAGAGCGTTTGTTGGGTTTTTGGGTCCAACATATAAAAAGAAACTCAAATAAATCTCAAAGAAGAAAGTAGAGATGAAGGCAACAGACGTTATTGATTCTTATTTCAAACCTTTATTGTTGACAGATTCTTTCCTACACTTCCTGTCAATCATTAACGTTGATGTTGTTACTGATCAGTGGCGTACCCGGTGACCTGTGCGACCCGTGGAGCTGAGCTGACGGAGAACAGCGTGGTGGTTCTGTGTCCTCCCGACTGCACCCAGGGCAGAGTGCCTGTGTTCGGGACGGGGATCTACGCCTCCATCTCCACCATCTGTGGAGCTGCTGTCCACAGGTGAGACACCTGCTGTCTGTCTTCACTCTGGTTTTCTCCAGATTGAAGTTTTAAACGTTTGAATTTTTCTTGCTTTACTTCCCAACATGACTGATTGTATTCAGAACTGACACTCAGAACTTGACTTCAGGTTCTGACTGAAGGTCTGGAGGTTTGGTTGGAGTTTTCTGGTGTGGTTGGGTGTAGATTTACAGACACGTGGATCAACACTGTTGTGCTACCAGCAGCAGCTGCAGACGTGACATAATAATGAGCAGCGTGAGTCCTGCTGTCTGCTGAACCTCAACAAAACACCAACACCATGAAGGAATGTGCAGGAACGAAGGATTAATCCTTCAACCCTGAATGACCTCCCCCCTCCTCTGCAGAGGGCCGCGGGGGCCCCGAGAGGAAAACACTGACTTCCATCCTTCATATCTCCTCTTCAGTCGTCTGTTTTTGTTTCACACATCTCTCTCTGAAGTCTGATTCTCGTTTTTAAACCACGCTGAACAGTCCTTCCTGTTCCCAGTGCTTTATGCAGAGATCCAGGCTCAGTGTGGAGCCACAACAAGGCTTCAGCTCAGCCATGCTCATTCACACGGACTGTGATCTGATCTGGATCAAACCAGCCGAGATAAACTTCACTTCATTCACTCATCTCATGAAGAACATTAGATTTTTATCAATGTTGGAATGTAACTAAGTACTAAAACTCGAGTACTGTAGTCTGCTACTTTATACTTCCTCTACATTTATTTGATAACTTTATTTACTAGTTACTTTACAGATTACATTTTTAAATTGATTGATTTTCTCATCAATCAGGTAAAAAAACAGTGACTGTGATGATCAGCTGACTCACAGTACACAGTTTATACAGACGTACATGTCAATATATTATATTACAATATATACTTTGATACTTGAGTACTTTTACTGCCAAAAATTAATTTGATACTACTTTGAGGTTTTAGCTGTTGGTGGATATAATACTGATAAACAAGACTCATGTTGTAATAAACTGTAATCACAGTAAATTGTTCTGATCATCAGCTGACGACGGTGAACTGTTTCCTGTTTCGTGTCTCGGCTCTTCAGGGGGACGCTCGGTCCGTCTGGAGGCCCCGTCAAAGTTCACAAGCAGAAGGGACGACTCAACTACGTGAGCTCCTACTCCCACGGCATCCAGTCACAAGCCCTGACCCGCTGGACCGCCTCCTTCAGCCTCAGCAGTAGGTGGAGCTGTTTCGGTCATTAATCGATTGGTTTGTTTTTTTTGGATTGATAAATTTACTTTTTATGATTTATAGATCAAGCAATGAATCGATTAATCAAAAAATGTCAAGAGTGAAAATCACACATTGCTGTGAAGGACACATACGAGTCTCCACTCACGCTCCACCTACAGGCTTATTCAGGAGCTTTCAACAGAATCTCACCTGTCAGTTTAAACTTTGTGTTTTTCTGAACACTTTAAAATTGAGACTGAAAATTCATTTTTTAACTTCAGAACCAGAATTTTGCTGCAAATAAAAAAACAAACAAACCAACTCAGGCTCCACTTCTGAACTTCTTCTGTAGCTGTCCAGCAGATGTTGAGTTAAGCGAGCTTTACTGCCCTCTAGAGGCTAAAACCCAGTTAATACAGCTTTAAGTGTTCATTTCCTGTCCCTGCTAAGTTCCTTCATGTTCAGCCTCTGTAACGCTCAGGTGAGCAGAGATGTTAATGTTACTAGTCGTTAACATTATTCAGTGTTTTTGTCCAAAGATTAAACTTTTTAAAACTTTTTTTAAAGAAATATATTAAAGATGGCTGCAGCTTGTCTGTTACATATTAACCGGATTATTAACCAGGACAATCAGGTGTGGGGTCAGTGTGTGCCAGCTCTGCTGCCTCCTAGTGGACAGACAGAATCATTGTTTATGGCTTCAAACGATCCTTACATTGTTGTTGTGTGTGTGACCAGAACCAGTCAATGTTCCCCTGGAGTTGACCAGTGACACCAGTACCACCGCTCTGCCTGCTGCTGCACAACCAGGTAGGTTAATATACAGACCTGATACTACAGTACACTGTAGTACTGCAACTACTGAAACTCAAATTGTAAATACTACAAACTCTTAAATAACATCTGGAGATTGTATTAACCTCACGTAGACCAGGCCTTTATTTGAATATTAGGTTGTCCTGCTTTCTGATTGGTCATATTTAAATAAGAGTACTTCCTGTTTTCTGATCTGCTGCTGCTGATAAACTTCCTCCACTTTTAGCTGTCGTCTTGATAAATTCAGCATGAAGTCCATTTCGACAGCATTAACTCAATCAGTACAGCAGCAGAGTCACACTGGGGCCTTTATTTATGCTTTCTCTCATTAACAATAAGACTGTCCTCAGTGATTAACTCCGCCCAGTCCAGGTTCACCATCTTTTGATTGTTAATGAAACTCGACGTCCTGGAAAGATTTTTCAGATTTAAAACCCCATCAAGCTCAAGAAGCATTTTAATTTCTAATATGAAACATCTGCAGGAAGTTTTGTGGTTAAGAAACGCAGCTCAGTAGAAACAACTGGAGACAATTAGTGCTGTGAAATTGTGCATTATGAGGATAAAGTACAGATAAGTCCATCCTCCTTCCATCTTCATGCTGGTCTATTATTTCAGGCTCCGTCTTTATTTGAATAGCAGGCTTATTTAGGGAATTCACCGCAGTGACCCAGAGGTAAATAAACAGATGGTTCCTGCTGCTGTCAGAGTCGTCTTCTTCTCCCGAAGCTTCCAGACACAACAGGAGTGTGATGTTTCCACCAGACCAACTGTGAGATGACCTCTGTGTGTGTTTGTGTTGCAGCAAAGAAACCAGCGAAGAAGCCATCAGCGAAGAAACCTCCGACAGGCGGAAATAAAGGTATTCTGAAGTCAGGTTTTATCGTCAAGTAGCTTTTCACAAGCGGGGATTTTTCTTTGTGTTGTGCGTTAACGGTGAAAATAAACCAAGTAAGAGACGGAAAACAAGGAAACTACAATAAGGACGTGAACAACGTGTCTGAGCTGCAACTTGTTTCAATGCAGATGTTCGTAACGTGATAGAATGGAAATGTATACAAACATAAAGTGTGTGTGTGTGTGTGTGTGTGTGTGTGTGTGTGTGCGCGCGCAGACTGTCAGATGGACATCGCCATGGTGATCGACAGCAGTAACAACATTGGGCAGCGGCGGTTCAACCTCCAGAAGAACTTTGTTGCCAAGCTGGCGGCCATGTTGAGAGTCGGACAAACGGGACCACATATAGGACTGATCCAGGCCAGGTGACACACACACACACACACACACACACACACACACACACACACACACACACACACAGCTTCTGAGCAGTGGTGTAAATCAGGGGTCTCAAACTCAAATGATCTGGGGCCTCTGTTGACATCATCATCAGTTCAAGTGCTACAAGAAGACACAATATTTCTGAAAATGTAGTTTTTATTTCTGTTATTAACATAATAATACAGAAATGCAAACAGCAGTTGGTGCAGATGTTGTATCTTTATTTCTGGTCAGACACCTTTCAGCACTTCTGCAAACACCAGTAAACACGTGATGCACATTAGTTCGCTCGCCGTGGTAGTCTGTTATCAGTTACACTACTCGTCCAGCGTCGTTCTGCTTTTCAATAAATCAACAGTCTGACGATGGACGCTACGACCGGAGGTGTCTCCTCCTGCAGCAGCAGAGTCACAGGAGTCAGCACGTAGAGAGCCGACTGACACAACGATGACCAGGATTTGTTGTCAAAGCAAAAGCAAACACGTCTGTTTGGCGATATGTCAGATTTCAACTCACAACAGGAAACCTGATGATGTTAATGAGGGAACAAGAGTCGTCACCTGATGAGAAGTTGGAGATGTTCTTCATCTAACAGCTGCTTCTTCTTCACTTCTCCCAGTCTGAGACCCCTGCTGTAAATAATTAACAGATTCAGGTTGAAGCATAAAGAAATAAAATCTAAGAGCAGAATTCTGAACGTAAATCAGACGAATTCTGTAGATTTGTTTGTAAGTTTGTACTCGAGTATTTCCATTTTTACTTTATACTTGTACTCCACTACATCTGTGTAATCTGTGTGTGTGTGTGTGTGTGTGTGTGTGTGTGTGCACAGCGCCACTCCCCGGACTGAGTTCTTACTGATTAACTACACTCAGCCTAAAGAGCTGCTGTTTGCCATCAAGGAGCTCGCCTACCTGGGAGGAGACACCAACACAGGTGACACACACACACACACACACACACACACACACACACACAATTAATTTTTTTACACGTATTAAATGTCTCTTGGCCATTTTCAGCAGCTCAGCTGCTTTTGATCTCCATCCACAAGCTCCTGGTCGTCCTCTGGATGAAGTTTTAACCACTGCTCTTGACAGAATCGTGAAGTTTAACTAAATGTGTTCCTCGTTTCTTCAGCACGGTCCACATGTTCTCGATGGGGTTCAAGTCAGGACTTTAGGAAGGCTGTTCGAAACCCTCACTTCTAGCCTGGTCCAGCCGTTATGCTCACAGTTGATGTTGGGACCTGTAACTAACTCTCCTGACTTGTTCAGATCAATGCTGAGCTCCTTAGACTTTCCTTGAGACTTTCCCATCGTAGTGTTTGTGACTGAGTCCAATGGCTGTATCAAACGAGCCCTATTAAAATGATCAGCTGTTATCAATCAGAATCAGTCAGAAGAAGTTAAGATGCTACAAAGAACATTTGCGTCACACAACTTTCTATAATCACCTAAATTGATCGTTGCTGTATGTATATGATGTGTTTGTTCCACTTATTCCATCACAGAAACATGAAGCTGTAGAAATCACAGAAACTGAAGACTGACGTGATGAACATGTTTAATTAACACTGAGGCTGTACGATATGAGAAAAAGAGCAAACTAAATAAAGCATTTCATAAGAGGCGGGATGTGTTGAACAGTTTGAAAACTACACAATTTTAAAGAATCAAAGTCATTTTACAACAGTTACACAAAAATATTTAAAGTTTTTGTAGAATAAAATCAAATGATAGTTATTAATAAACATGTATGAACCCAGAAAGTAATAATGTTGTTGTCAGAAGTATTGAGTATAATTTTTTAATGTGAGTATTGTGTTGAAGTTTCAAATCTTGGTACGTCAGCAACGAGATAAATAAAATGGCCGACATCTTTAACATCAGGCATCAGGCAAACACAGTCCCCCTCTCCTCTTTAATCAAGATGAAACAAGAATCATTTTAACATCCATCAACTACACTTCCCATGAGCCTTTGGAATATGTTAATGATGTTAACATCATATGAAAATGTCTCTGACTGGTTTCTTGTCCTCGTGCAGGTAAAGCCATCATGCACACGGCGGAGACCTTCTTCACCCAGGAGAACGGGGGGAGGCGAGGTCATCCCCGGGTGATGATGGTGCTGATTGATGGCTGGCCGTCTGACGACCTGGAGCAGGCGGCCATGTTGGCCAGAGAGTCTGGCATCAACGTGTTCCTGGTGTCTGTGGCCAAACCGGCGCCTGAGGAGCTCAGCATGGTGCGAGACAAGGACTTCACCAGGAAGGTCTGCGCTGTATTCATTCTTAATCATTAAAGTTCAGCTGAAGGTTTTGATCTTCAACATGTTTCCATGACAACTGACGTCTCCTCCCTCCTCCTGCAGGCGGTGTGTAAAGACAACGGTTTCTTCACGTATTCGATCCCCAGCTGGTTCAGCACCACCAAACATGTCAAACCTCTCAGTCAGAGACTCTGTGCGCTGGACAGCTTGCTCTGCAGTAAGACACAAACACAACATGTTATAAGACCACAGGTAGTTTGTGTACATGTTTAATTCACGGTGGTAAAAAGTCGAGTGCCACGCTGAGAAAATGTGTTTTGAAGGTAAAACCTGCTACAACTCTGTAAACATCGGGTTCCTCATCGACGGCTCATCCAGTGTCGGAGACGGAAACTTCCAGCTGGTCCTGGACTTCCTCGCAGGAATCGCCAGAAGCTTTGACATCTCAGACGTGGGCTCTCGCATCGGTCAGCTTCACGGCATCACAATGATTTGATTGATTAATTGACGAGCTGATTGGCTGACCGACTGTGTGCTGGATGTTCAGGTGCGGTGCAGTTCACCTACGATCAGAGACTGGAGTTCGGCCTGTACGACCACTCGACCAAAGACGACGCCATCAACGCTCTGAAGAGGATCCCCTACATGAGTGGAGGAACGGCCACAGGAGGAGCCATCAGCTACGCCACCCAGAACCTGTTCAGGTAACGCCACCTCACACGAACCCATCCCATCTGGGGAGCCATTACCTCACACCAACATGTTCGGGTGACGCCACACAAAACGTGTCCAGGCTGGTGTCAACTGAACACGTTCTGGGTGGCGCACTTGAACGTGTTCGTGTGAGGTCACGTGACGTCTGTGAGACGACAGAAATAACTGAAGAAGCTACTCACTGCTGGAAGAAGTGACCCAGTCGCAGGGTAATGTTTGGAGGTCAGAGAGGGTCTCAGGTCATGTTCATTTTTTCTCCACCAGGCGGACAGGACCGGGCCGCAACTTCCTCATTGTTGTGACAGACGGCCAATCGTATGATGATGTCGCACGCCCGGCGTCAGCTGCACAGAAACAAGGTGCGTGTTAACAATAATAATAAAGAAACAACAAACAGTTTGTGTTAGTTCCTTCTAAAATCTGCATCTCTTTCAAATCACCAGGCATCACCATGTTCTCGGTGGGTGTGGCCTGGGCGCCCCTGGATGACCTCAGAGCGATGGCGTCGGAGCCGAAGGAGAGCCACACCTTCTTCACCAGAGAGTTCACCGGCCTCGCCGAGTTCATCCCTCTGCTGGTCCGAGGCATCTGCCGAGACTTCACAGAGAACAACTGAGGTCACTCGTGTGTTCTTCTGCACTTGTGATGACGACCGAACACAAAACTTAAAGTCTGAACCAGCTGGGAGACTTTAAGGTAGAGAAATATGTCCTCTGAACACAACAGGACACATTTGTACTTCTACACAACTGAGTCTGAACTTTCAAACAGCCTTTAAAGTTAAAACCTGACAAAATGTTTTCACAAAGATAGAAGCACACGCACACATTGTATATATACTGTACACATATACCAACCAATACTGATACATACACATGACGACACTTGTATATAAAAGACACACAACATAGAAAATCACATATATACCAAAAAGCCTTTTCTATTTAATGAAGGAGACGTTGGGAAATCAATAAAACAATCCTGTCACTGTGTTTGATCCTGCAATCACCTGTTGTACAATAAAAACTACAGTAAACATCGAGTGTCATTTTCTAGCTCAATTTTATTCATTTTAACTTTAAAGGAACTGGGATAAGCACTTGTGTAATTGGCTGAGGCAGAGACGCTTTGTCCTGCAGAGCTCATCTGAAGCTAAGGAAGCTAATTCACATCAAATAGAGACTAAACATGAAATCAACCCGACTGATCCACTAACAAACTGCTGATTAAAGCCAACAGAACTGGATGTCAGATCCGGTAATTATGACTTTGTATCTCATAGTTACAAGAAGTATTTACAAGAAAACAGTTTCGTCATTATGAAATTCAGATTCTGTAATTACAAAACTTGTAACCGCTAATAGAAATCTTGTAATTATAAGATTCTAAGTCAAATAACTTTATTTAATGTTAAATTTGATTGTTTTTCTTTGGGAAAGAAACATTTTTCCAGTTTTTCAAAAGTAATCTGAATTGCAGATTTTTCCCATAAAGACGACCTAAATTCTTTGATCCGAGGCTGAAATGTCTTCTTGTGATCCAGGTGAATTAATAACGCAGTTTCATTTAGATTTTGGACGGACTGCTCCACACAGAAGGCTTTGACAGTGAAACACGTCTAATAGTTGAGGCGCCTCGGCAGCCTCGGTGTTACAGCACACACCTCGTCACTGAAACATCCACAGTTCGATTCCCGGCTCTTTGTTTCACCGTCTCCTCACTGTGACTGTCAAACAGCAAAATATCAAACATTGTGTTACACTCTGTTCATTTGAGAGCACAGTTCAATACTTCATATGCATGAATGAGATTTTCTTTTGTTTTTATCTAAGAGTTGCTTTTTATAGAAATAGACTGAAACCTGATGGATGCTTTGTGTTTAAAGGGCTTAAATGACCTGTTTGGTTCTTTGCTTTGGGAAACGTGGTCCTGTTGGACCAGCATGTTCGGAGGAGACTTAAAGAACAGATAGAAAACATTGTGTAAATTAAACCTTCTGTACGATCTGGATGTTTAATGGTGATTCTGTCCTTTTTTCTGTATTTATTACCTGTTTTCCTTGTGTCTCAATAAAGAGTAGTTATTTTTACGCCTTGTCCATCGATGTCTGTCCTGCAGCTCAGTGAGACAGGAACATGGTGCCGTCTGGTGTCCAAACTGCAGATTACAACCTTTTACAGAAGAAACTGAAAAGTTTCACACTGAAAAGAAAAACTTGACTGCATCAAACAGACTCAGATCACTGGATAAACTGAGACATCAGCCAAATATGTGGCTCAACTCTTATTATTCCTTCATTATGTGGTTTACTAATGTCATTTTCATCTGTCATTTTGGTCACAGGCTCAATATTTTTATTAATATATCTATATCTCTATCAAGATACAGATATATAATTTTGTTATTTTAAACTTTATATATACATACATATATATGTATATATACATATATACATATATATATATATGTGTGTGTGTATATATATATATATATATATTTCAACAAGGAGAAAAATAAAATAAAACAAAAAACTAATGCAAAATTATATTTAAATTAATTGAATCAACATAAGTTTTAAGAGTTTTAAGCTTTTTTCAATATGTAAAACTATTTCCGGATCATTATAGACGCCATGACAGTTCGGTCACCTTTGAAACAACAACAACACATCTGTGAATATGAAACATCGACAGTATCCAGTCAGTTTTATCCTGGTTAAAGTTGGGTTGGACCCAACATGGCGGATCCGTGGAAGTTGGTTTGGACCCAACATGGCGGCTCGTCCCTCGAGCTGTTGCCTGGGAGACGCAACACAAACACATCCAGTACATGTTTCGGGTCACCTTCTCACCGGTCTCACAGGTGAGTGACAGCAGGTAACAGGTGTTACACAGAAGCTGCTTCATGTCTGATGAACGTCTCGTGCTCCGTGTTTAATCTAATGTCAGTCATTTAAATATGAACGCGGGAAAAGACTCGTTTAACTGTAGCTAGCTCACGGTGGCTACATTAGCATTAGCTCCTCACACTGGCCGGTCTACAGACCGCTGAGCCTGAAGCTAACGCTCCTCGCTGTGTTTTTATACGTGTGTCCTTGAAGACTCCACGTGAGTCATTAGGTTACCTGCTGCTCTCACCTGTTGGAAACTCACCTTACAGTTCAAACCAGATGTTGTAGTTGCATGAATGGACCCTTCAAGTGTCATTGTCATTTACTGAAACCTCATATTCATCAAAAAGGAAAATATTTCTGGGGGTTTCTGGGAGTTTAGGAAATATAAATGTTTTATATAAAGATTAAAAAAATATGTAATTATAATATTTAGATTGTACGCTTGTCTAACATTTTAAACTGAGTTCATATTTGGTTTTTGGTTATTTTTAGATATTTTAGATATTTCAGTGTCACTCAAAGCAAACCAGATGCATCACTGTTGGAACATAATGCTTGTTTTTCTCTTGTGTTTAATGTTAAATGTTTTTTGTGTTTGTTGTTTTATTGTCCTCTTTATCATGATCTCTGTTGCTGAAATCAAAATACCAAAAATATATTTGTTTAAATCAGTTTGTGTAAAATATATTTTTAAAACAGCTGATGTGTCTGAATATGTGCATGAGTTTTCTAAAACTTTATTTTGTCTAACTCATTATCAGCATTAACTTTAGGTCTGAACTCTGAAGTTAAACAGCCAAATTCTGGTGTTTTGTAGCCAGATATCAAACAAAGCAGCAGAGTGAAGAGGAAGAGGAGGGATCATGCCGAAGAAAGCGAAGAAAGGTGGAGGTAAAGGTGGAGGAAAGACGGAGGAGGAGAGACTGTTGTACCTGCAGCAGAGAGCTCAGGCTGAGGAGGAGATGGCCAAGCAGAAAGAAGAGATCCTCACTCAGTTTCTGAAGGTAACTCAGGTTGAGATTTGTATTTACAGGTGAACCGACAGGTAAACAGCTCAGCTGACAACCAAACTGTGTCTGGTGCTTCCACTGGTTTCATCACTCTAAACTGTAAAATAACATTTCAGCTGCTTTCATCTGAAACATGTCTGACGGCTCAGCTGACAGTCTGCGTATTTTTATCCACTCATTACAATTTAAGTAGCAGTTCAACTGTTTTCAATCACTTTTATTTACATAAAGAAATTAATTGATTAACCTTCAACTGACACTTTGATTCCTTTCAGTTGTTCAAATTTAACTGTGGCTTTAACACAAGCTGTTGGACATTTTAATCATTGTTCATTGAGAAGTTTCAATGTTTTTCACCAGAAACAAGAACATTCACATTTTCACAATAAAATGTCGCTCTTTCAAATCAAAATTCAGTTTTTATACTTGTGCATGAAGCCAATAAAGTATCCAGCCAACACCAAAAACAGATCAGTATTTTCTGTGTCAGCTCTTTGATGGTCCTCTGTTTGAAACCAGGACAAGTTGCAGAGGGAGGAGAGGAACACGGCGGTGAACCTGCTGAAGCTGAACGAAGGCTGGAGGTCGATCCTCCGTCAGACTCGAACCGCCGAGCTGCGTGAAGACGTCGCGGTGCTCAGTCAGACGTTTGAGAGACACCTGGACGCCCTGGACAGCGTCATCAGGGTGAACGAACAGCTCCTCCTTCTGTTGCTTCATGCTGGATGTCAACAAGTCTGACTTCCTGTTTGTTTGTGCTGCAGAGTCTGGAGTCCGACCTGCAGGAGGCGGAGCGTCAGTCCGCTCAGGTGCGGCGGGTTCACCTGCAGCATTTGGAGCGTCTGCGGGCTCAGCAACATAAACGGCTGACCTTTGTGCAGCTGCAGTGGGAGAACGGCCTGCAGCACCTCAGCTCCATGTTCAGCTCTGAGAGGTCAGTGTGAGGCTCCACAGCGCCCCCTACAGACTGACTGCAGGGTTCATTACAGCAGCACCAGAACCACCAACACACTGATGGTTAAACACTCCAGTGATCCAGGTTTCCATGTTAAAGTAGTGTGACTGCTTCAGTGTGTCCAGAGGAGCAGTGTGAAGGCTCAGACCGCCTCAAGTGATGTTGAAGGTTCAAGTTTGAAACAGAAACAAATGTGTTGGTGTGAAGTTAGAGAGACGTGAGCTGAGCGCACCTCTGTAGCTGCACATTAGCTGCTGCTAGCAAAACACACTTTCTAGTTGCATTGTGGGTAATGTAGGGACGGAGTTTTGACAAGAAGAATGTGTGGAATACAAAAGACGAAATCCGGTTCTGCTGTGTCCATTTTGATCAAAAAACTGTCCATCATGAGTTTTTTTCTCGTGAAGCTGTGTTTAAAGTATCAGTGTTGATGTTCACACTGACATCATGACGTTAACATCTCTGATGTCCAGACATTCATGAGCAACAGTGGAAGATAATCAGTAATCTGCAGACACACAGAGCTGAACGATAACACACATAAAGGAGCTGGTGGGAGGAAAGTGAGCGAGGAAGTCATGGAAATATGTCTCAGCACAGCTCTGATCGATCCAAACTCCATTCAGGGAACAAACATTTTAAAAGTAGTTCACTTGTCGTCTGGCCGACAGACCTGACAGAGTGTTTTTCCAAGGCGACATCATGATGTTATTTCAGCTTCTGATCCATTTATTGCATCAGATCACAGAGAAAGATCTTTTCATCTGGTAGTCTCCGTCTACCTGATGGTCACAGTTACTATTTATTGATTTTAATTTCAGTGGAGGCAGATGGACAGAAGCTCTGCAGCTGAGAACTGGGCCCCGGTCAGCCTCAGGTAGACGCTGACAGCTGCGTGCTGTGCAAGCAAATATTTTCTATATTTTCGCACCATGACAGAGGAAATAACTCTCCACACCAGCTGGTGGTGGTCGTCTGTATTCATTACTCTGACGTAATGATGGTGGACGTTAAGATTCAGATTTACAGGTTGAAAAACCTTGTTTACAAGAAGAAGAAGTGGTGGCGTCACTAAAATCCTCAGTTAGCATCACTGTGCTGCATGCTGATCTGTAATCTTTGTGTTTCAGGAAGCAGACGCAGGCGAGCCGTCAGCAGCAGCGAGCTGATCTGGAGGACGCCATGTTCTCTTTGGAGCAGCAACACAAAGTGGCGATGGAGGAGATCCACAAACTGTACGATGACAGCATCACAGCGCACGAGAGCGCTCACAACGACAGGGTATCTGACAGAAGCAGCTCCCTCTGTTCCTCCAGTCTGACGTACATGTGTCTGACAGACAGGTGTGTCTCCTGTCTCCTCTCTGTGGACAGGTAGCTGCTCTGGTCCAGGAGAACAAGAACAAGCTGGAGGAGAGGAGCCTCCAGAACCAGGAGCTAGTGAAGCTCTGCAGCGCTGAAACAAAGAAGGTCGATGATCTGCTCGCCAACAACCAACAACGCATCCAGAAGACCAACGCAGACATGAGGAACGTGAAGAGTCTGCAGGTCGGTGGAGCCGTTCAATCAATCATCTGATTTTAAACTGCGTCCACAAATGTGTCTTCACATCCTCAGAGTCAGATGTGAAGTTGAACAGAGATGGGTCCACGAGACGTTTAGCATGATGTCACGTAGCTTCGGATTGCTAATCTCCATCCTCTCCATCTTGTTTCCTTCCTTTGTCAGGATCTTGTCATCCAGCTGAGGGAGAGGCTGAACTCCAGAAAGACAAAGAACCAGTTGGTGGAGCAGGACCTGACAGCCGCCAGAGACCAGGTGAAAAGAAAGACTCTCGAGCTCCGGGAGCAGCTGACTCAGGCTCAGAAGGCGACGAGGAAACAGCTCACCGACCTCTCTGTCCAGGGCCACAACACCACCAAGACACTGGAGGCAGTCATCACCAAGGTGAAACATCTCACAGCCTGGTTGTTGTCAGCTGTCTGCTCTCTGCTCTCATTCACCTCTTCTCTCTGTGGCGCTGCAGGGCGAGAGGGTTCTGCATGTGGCCGAGATGTGTCAGAAGCTGGAGAACAAGCAGAGGAACGTCTCAGCATTGTTCTCTGCAGAGGACCACAGAACAGAGACGCAGCAACCAGCAGAGGTAGGACGTGATCAGAGCTGCAACGGTTCAACGATTAGTTTGATATTTTGATGATAGATGAGTTTGAGTAATTTGTTTTGTGATGTCAGCGTGAAAAGAGTGAATGTTTTGTGGTGTCTGTCCTCTATAACAGTAAACTGAAGCTTTTTGGGCTGTTGTTGAAACGCTGATCCACATTTTTCACTATTTTATCACATTTTAGAGACCAAACAACTAATTTATGAGTTCAGACAATAATCGACAGATTAGTCCACAAATAGCCACATTTTGGGTTGGTAAAGCGTCCGGAGCAGCAACAAAGTGAAAAAAGTTGAAACAAACAGACAGAAGCAGGTGAGCAGCATATGTAGTCCTCACCGACCTGTTTCCACCTGTAGGGGGCGTCAGCGTTCCCGGAGCTGCAGCGGGTGACGAGGAGCATCAACTCTGCCGTGCTGCAGCGAGAAGCTCTCAAGAAACACAAACACGACCTGACCAGAGAGAACCAGCAGCTCAGGCTCCTGCTGCGTCAGCACCTGGATGGCATGGCGGTCAGCGACAGCACCCTCGACGGACCCAACGCTCTGCTCGCCGTGACCCAGGCCCCGACCACCACGGCTCCACTGGACACCAACAGACGGCACACCGTCATCGAGGGCGTCCACGCAGTCAAACACTCACTGTAGAGCTATGGGACAAAACACTGGAATGTAAAGACGACCTGTTCATCATGAAATTAATGACACGACCTAACCGCCTGTTAAAGGTCCAACTTATACCATGTTTGACTGTTGAGTCTCATCCCAGCTCGTCACACACTGACGCTGGATCGGTCGATCGACCCAAAGCGTCAGTATTTGACTCAACAATCAACCATCTTTCAAGTTGGACCATTAAAGTTTGTCATTATCACTCAGTTTGATCTAAAGTTGTTTTCTTTGATGAAGTATTAAATAAACTGTAAATTCATGTTAAAGGTTAGAAATTAACATCTGAAGGTCGTCATCAGATCACCTCCATCAGGTCTGTTTCAGTGCCTCCAATCTGAACATGTTCAATCAAAGCTGCAACAAACAAACTGCTGTGTGTTCCTGAACGCATCATAGCGCTCGTTTGGACTCGTCAGGTTTCTTACAAGAACTGTTTTCATTATCGATTACCAGAGGTGTCAAGTAACTGAGTACAAATACTTCGTTACCTTACTTAAGTAAAAGTTTTGGGTATCTATACTTTACTGGAGTAATTATTTTTCAGCTGACTTTTTACTTCTACTCCTTACATTTGTTCCGCTCGACCTAGGGAGCCGAGCCCAACATTAATCACCAACACCCAGCACGATGTAAGTTCAGAGAAAAAAAACAATGTATCATAATCACACGGCAGGCAGAACAAGTGCAGTTATGTACAGGGAATAGGTGCAGTATATACACGTGAGGAAGCGGGGCTTCAGGGTGAGCCCTGGCCTAAAACACCAAACACAACACGGATCTAAACTCTGGAGTCCGAAACTACCTAAACCCTATAGGAAGAAAAGAAAGAAAAAGACAAGTGCTGCACCAGCTCCCTATCCTAATTAAAGACAGGAGAAAACAGAAGTAAAGAAAAGGGCAGCTCACTCCTCCTGCCTCCCTACGCACAAACACTCTCGCACGCAGGCTAACAAACACACCAATAGTTCACGGTACAAATGTACGCGCTCTAATCTCGGCAGATGCCTTCACGGTAGCGATCCACCGCGTCCTCTGGCATCACCGGCTCCCGCAGTCCCCGCTTCCTGGAGCAGCCAATCCCTCGCTGCCACGCCAGGGATGCGGAGCCACTGAGGCGCGGGAGCCACGATCTTTTGAGAAACAGGAGTGCTCACTCTGCATGAAAAGAAAACAAACGCACACACACACTAATATGAAATGATGGCGGGAGCCGTAACACATTTTAAAAATAGCCTCGTTACTCCTATTTCATTCCGGCTTATCATCGTTCAAAAAGAACAAGAAAAGAAAAAACCTATCCAGATAAATCGCACCATCCGGATAGAGGGAATTTGATTGTGGTTGGATGAGAAGTATAAACATAAACAGTCTGCTGACTATTCAACAGCAACCGGTCCAGCTCTGCGTCTGTCTGCAGCCTTTTATTTAGCAAAGCTGTCGCCAACGACTAAAAGCCAGCCTGAGCCTCATTAGCAGAGCTAACTTGTAGCTAACGTTAGCAGCAGTTACAGGATGCTTTCAGGAAACTCTGTAAATCACAGAGAGTTGAGGCAGAGCAGCTGGAGGACTCAGTGAAATACAGATATCATAGATAATATAGTGACTAAAAGCTCCCTGTGTCGGGACACAAGTTACAGCTGGCCACCACGAGTCCCGGCAGGACTTCAAGTCTTCTCCACTCCTTCTTATGTCAGTATTGTAGGATGTGAAAGGTGTGTGGGGTCTTTTATTGTCTGTGCTCAGTTGGATTTCTGAGTCAACCTCTGGACCGTGAGAAGATTCAGGCTTCCTTCTGCGCAGTGATACAGCTCAGTAGAAAGAGAAGTGTCCCTTCATCAGACTGCTGACAACAGGGTCTGTGGGTTACCTGGTACCTGGTAACAGGTTCATGGTGACTGTTGAGAGAAGGCAGACATCTGTACAGCCCACAACTCAACACACAACACACTCAACACACTCAACACACAACACAGCAATGGAGATGATGAACAGAACTTGTGGACAGATTTTAGGTGAAGTGTCCCTTTAAGTTTGGATCATGCAGTTGACCTCAGCAGGACAGACGAGTTGTGGACGCTCTCACACACTTGCTGTGGTTTTGTCTGGTCTCATTTCTCACTGTATGCAGCCTCCATTCCTCCCCTTGTCTCCTCTGCTCACGTCCTAGTCCCTCCGAGGAGGAGACACGAGGAGAGAGGAGCCGAGGCTTTGCAGCCCCGTCACTTAAATATGATGCATGTCACAAGTCCTCGTGTGGAGAAATGAGATGAGCCCGTACTGTCAACGTGTCACACAGCAGCCACAAGGTGGCGACTCCTTCGTGCTTCATCATCCTGTTTCCTTCCATCAGCAGCAGTCTGCTGACTGGATGAGACAAGTGTCCTGTGGTAAAGTGTTATTATGACACTTTACAGTGAAAGTATTACAATATGTATACATGTGCAGTGTTACTGACTGTCTGGTGACAGTCACAGACAAACTGTCTTCATTTTCTTTATTGTCTTTTCAAGACAGAAACAGGAACAACAACAGAACTTGTTTCTCCTGCAGTGAGTCAGTACAGTGGACATGAAGCGAGGTGTGCCGGGCTTCATCCTGACAGAGAGGAGTATCAGTCGTCTCCAGGTTCACACCGAGGGCCCAAAACACTACGAACGCTCAACATAATGAATACAAGGCCTCAAACTGTTTTAAGTATCTCTTGTTCTCCCTGAAGAGAAGACGTCACCTCATCAGCATCGTTACACCTGAGACGAGGCTGCACTTCTTTTAAATCACTTCTTAAAAGACACTTAGAGACGTGCTTCATGTGAAGTCGTCCTTTAACTGAGGTTTCATCTTTCATTCCTGCTGCTGCTCTCAGGTTTGATTTCCTGCCTTGTGATGTCTGTTTTTATTTGTTATCTTTCATCTATTTATCGTCCTTCACTCCTTTTCCTGCTCATAATCTTTGTATCTGTTCTAATTCCTCTGACGTGATGTCGTCTCTAATCCTCCTTATTGTTTTCATTCTTTCATTTATTTCTATTTCTGCATTTATCTTTTTAATTTAATTCTCTCTTACTTTCCAGTGACTTGTCTGTTTTACAACTGTTATTCTTTTACTCGTGATGACTCATATCGACTGTTTGACTCTTGTTTTCGCCTCAGACTCGTCTCCACTGTTCACTCTTTATTTTCCTGCTTTTGCTTGATTGCCAGAGCTCTTTGTAAACTCTGTTTTTAAAGCTGCTGTATGAATGAAGTTGATTTATTATTATTATTATTATTATTCTTACGTTGACAGCTCTGTTAGCCATTTACTGATCAAACATTTGCTCTGATGTGCTTTTGTTTGACACCCTGATAAGAAAACTTGGGTTCCAGAGTTATTTGTATATCAGTGGTAATCATACCAAAGAAAAACGACATATTTTGTTATTATTTAAACGGACTGACGGTCGATGCGCCTGCGTTAATCATCTCAGTTCCCATTGGGCCGGCTCTGATACAGATACCGTTCTTCCATCTTATATTTGACCGCTCCCCAAAATGTTCTGATCTCTTTACATTCACAAACACGATGGAAGAAGGTCTCCTTGTCTTGTCCACATTAAAACACAGCTCAGGGACGTTACTGTCAACTGTCCTGAGTTAATTATAGTGTGAAAGCCTCCAGTCAGCAGCTGACCTCCCCTCCTGTCAGTCCTCCCTCTGAAGATACAAGTAGGTCATAAAATCCACATCTTAGTTGTTTCCCTGTACAGTCCTCTGAGATCATGTAGTGTAACGGACAGTGTGAAGGCAGAGTTACTGATGACAGGTTGTAGAAACGTGAGAAAATGGTTCTGTGGAGGATCGTGTTTGGATCCAAGCTCGCTGAACGACGAGTTCATCGTCCTGCCACCTACACAGACCCGCTGCCTGCTGCACACCTGCAGCTCCTCAGCCAGGTGTCCACCTGCTGTCAGTGTGCTGCCACTCATCGCATCACAGAATGATGGAAAAGGCTCTTTATTGTCTGACTTCTTTATTAAAATGATACGTTCAGTTTGCTGTCGTATCAAACAGCCTCCGTGAACTACAGGTTTGTCTTTAACATCACAGTAAACAGTTAAGAATGAGAGTCCAGTCCTCACAGTCCATTTAAGGTGGAGGAAAAGTGCTTTGCAGTCATTCCACCTTAAGAGAGTCCACACAGCTTCTCGCTGACCTCCCACAGCCTCCGGGCCACAGTGTCGTCTCGGGCCCGGGCGCCTACTTCCTGTACGGCACAGCAGGCGAAGTAACGTCCGCTCAGAGGTTCGATTCCCTCCTGCAGGCAGCAGTGCAGCGTGGTCTGAGCGCCGGCCTCCGGGTCCAGGAACAGCAGCTGGGCCACGGGCTCGATGAAGACCTTCTGCCACAGGCTGACGTGACGCGACAGCTCGGTGCGAACGACACCTGCAGGGCGAGAGGGAGGAGGTGGTTTAAAATACCAGCAGAGACAAAAGGGCTCGGCTCAGGTGTGGTCTGTTGTACCTGTGACCCAGCCCACAGCTTCTGTAGAAACACAGGTCATTCAGCCAGTACACATGTTCCCAGCAGAACCACAGACACAACCAAACTCTGTCTTCCTTTAATACTCATCACCTCAGGTATTTTTTATTTCTCCTTTCATTACAGTCCGGTGCCAGGCCTCATTACAATCCATTAAGCAGTCAGCTGGTGTGACATCTCTCCACTTGAAGCACATTTGTAATTGTAGAATTTAGACTTTAGCTTCTGTGACTTTTGTGAAGCTGCAGCTGGAAAACAGATCAATCCATCTGTGAACTAATGCAAGAAAAGTTCATGTCTCCTGTTTTTATGCACATTTTTAAGCAGGTGTGTCTTGTTACCTGGGTGGACGCTGTAGCAGGTGACGTTGGTTCCTTTCAGCCTCTTGGCGAGCTCGTGGGTGAAGAGCACGTTACACAGCTTACTGCTGCAGTAGGCCTGGAAGAACTGCCAGCTGTACCTGCCGGTGCCCAGGTGTTTGTTCGTCGCCAGACCCTGAACACACGAACAGCTTGATGAACACAGGACCAGTGAGCAGGTGTTGCAGAAACGTTAAGAGAGGAATGTCCTCTCAGAGAGAACACACGCATGTGTGAAGGAATCCCTTTGTGTGAGCTGTGATGACATACACCTGTCACACCTGAACCGGAGGAACTGAATGTCCCTCAATGTGTTCGCTGACGGAGACGTTTGAGCCCGAGCCAGTTTCTGAACATCGTCACAGTCGTACAGTCGGCTTCAAGCACTAAGCGTCTACATTCCCTCTCACAGGGTCAGCAGGTAAATCTGAGGCCCGTCACAAGAAGCTGAAGCAACTCAGAGACTCTAAAACATGACGAGAGACACAACTGATGATGAGTCTCGTGCCTCGGCTGGATAGAGCCCAGTTTAGTCGCCCTCTGGCCAAAAGGATGCTGAAACTGTTTAGATTTAGTTTTTGCAGGATGTTTGATATTTCATCACGTAAGAACAGTCAGCAAACATTAAAGGCAGTGACTCGTCTCAGCTGCAGCAACAAGTCACAAACTCTTCTCTGTTTTCAGAATCTGTTCGTTTGCAGGATGAAGAGAGACGATGTTTTAAATGAGCTGAGAAGAAGCTTCAGGACATCGTCATGTGTAATCCTCTAAACACACACACAGCGTGAAGGAAGAGCTAATCCACATTTTACTAACTTCTCGCTCGCAGCTCAGATGTAGTCGTGTTCTCAGGTTCACGCCTGTTAGATGAAGACATTAGACATACAGTCAGCTGCTGGGGTGTTTTATAAGATTAGCTTGTTTTTAAGTAAATGTAGAAAATATTTCCTCTGACATGTGGAGAAGAAGTAGAGAGTGTGTAAATGTCAAAGTAAGAAAACTGTATTAATGTAGAGTACTTTAGTCAATAACTCTGAGACACGGAGCTTCTGGGCACTGACAGGAGACACTGCTGGTTCCTCAGCAGCTGAACTCTGACTAATGAGCGTTCAGCCGGTAACCGGAGCTGAACTGCAGCTGAAGCCAGGAGTCAGGATTATTTTGAAGAAGAAGAAGAAGAAAGAAGTGTGAGCTGAAGTGTCCTGTCACCTCCAAGTCCACATGTCCCCAGCGGTGAGCCATGGAGGACAGAGTGACCACCCGTCCTCCCCCCGCCTCCTTCAGACGCTCCAGCAGCAGGCAGGTCAACAGGAAGTGGCCCAGGTGGTTCACGCCGAACTGGATGCCGAACCCGTCCTCTGTCCGGCCGTCAGCCACCAGACCTGCAGGACACACAGACATGAGACTGACACGAAGACACGTTTCTGTCCTGGTCTCTTTTATTTTGTAAGGTTCGTCCTCGTGCGTCATGTTGTGTTACTTGATCACAAAAAACACCATCACAACAAACACCATCACAACAGACACCATCACAACAAACATCATCACAACAAACACAATTACAACAAACACCATCACAACAAACACCATCACAACAGACATCATCACAACAAACATCATCACAACAGACACCATCACAACAAACATCATCACAACAAACACCATCACAACAAACACGATCACAACAAACATCATCACAACAAACACCATCACAACAAACATCATCACAACAAACACAATTACAACAAACACCATCACAACAAACACCATCACTACAAACATCATCACAACAAACACCATCACAACAAACATCATCACAACAAACACGATCACAACAGACATCATCACAACAAACATCATCACAACAAACATCATCACAACAAACACCATCACAACAAACATCATCACAACAAACACGATCACAACAGACACCATCACAACAAACATCATCACAACAGACACCATCACAACAGACACCATCACAACAAACACCATCACAACAAACATCATCACACTCTCGTCTCACTTGTATAAAATGCTGTGAATGATAAATGGTGTGTGCTGTGTGTTGTGTGTTTGTGCTGTGTGTTGTGTGCTGTGTTGTGCTGTGTGTTGTGTGTTGTGTTGTGTTGTGTGCTGTGTGTTGTGTGTTGTGTGTTTGTGCTGTGTGCTGTGTGTTGTGTGTTGTGTTGTGTGCTGTGTTGTGTGTTGTGTGTTTGTGCTGTGTGCTGTGTGCTGTGTGTTGTGTGTTGTGTTGTGTGCTGTGTTGTGTTGTGTGTTGTGTGTTGTGTGTTGTGTGTTTGTGCTGTGTGCTGTGTGCTGTGTGTTGTGTTGTGTGCTGTGTTGTGTGTTGTGTGTTGTGTTGTGTGTTGGTGTTGTGTGCTGTGTGTTGTGCTGTGTGTTGTGCTGTGTGTTGTGTGTTTGTGCTGTGTGCTGTGTGCTGTGTTGTGTTGTGTGTTTGTGTTTGTGTTGTGTGTTTGTTTGTGTTGTGTGTTGTGTGTTGTGTGTTGTGTGTTTGTGCTGTGTGTTGTGTGTTGTGTTGTGTGTTGGTGTTGTGTGCTGTGTGTTGTGCTGTGTGTTGTGTTTGTGTTTGTGTTGTGTGTTGTGTGTTTGTGCTGTGTGTTGTGTTGTGTGTTGTGTTGTGTGTTTGTGCTGTGTGTTGTGTGTTGTGTGTTGTGTGTTTGTGTTTGTGTTTGTGTTGTGTACCAGCGTTGTTGATGAGCAGGTCCAGTCTGGACTCTGACTTCAGGAACGTTTCAGTGAAGCAGCGGACCGACTTCAGACTGGCCAGGTCCAACTGCATGTAGAGCACGTCAGTACTTCCTGTTTCCTGGAACATCATCATCATCGGGTCAGAACCGTGAATTATAACTTCTAAATCATAATAACGACTTCATCACATCCTTTCTCTCAGAACTGTGACTGAGCATGTTTTCATCCTGTCCTTTTCTTTAACTTCTTTAATGGGCTTCATATGAGTCACTAGCTCCTGACCGACCCGGTGCTCAGAACCTGGACATGTCAGAACCTCACATCACAACTGAAGGTTCATCCTGTCAGAACACTTTGGTTTCACTCCCTGTGCTCACTCCTTGTATCTCAGCGCAGCGGCCATCAGGCTGAAGGTCTCCTGCTGTTTAACACGTGGAGCCAGCAGCAGATCAACTGAACAAGTAACCACATGCAGACCTGAACGGAGCCTGAGGCCTCTGACATCACACCCTGATCTCCTCTCATCTGTTTTCCCTCCATGTCTTCTCTTCGTCTCTACCTGTTGTATGTCAGCGATGGCGGACTCGGCCTTGTCCCGGTTCCTGCAGGCCAGAATCACTCTGGCTCCCTTCCTGGCCAGGTGCAGAGCCGTGGCTTTACCGATGCCGGTGTTTCCTCCTGCAGCGAGAGCACACAAACGCTCAGCAACAACTCAACTCTACATCGTGACGTTCATGTTCCCCTCAGGATGAACCGTGAGACCTGTGGTGATCCTCTGATGGTTCATCCAGCGCCATCATCAGGTCAACCTGTTAATGTGTCCAGGGAGCAAGGTAATTATGACCTTTAACCTCATAATCATAACTTTTATCAGGCTGCTGACTTTAGCATTTAGCTCAGAGCTGCTTCAAGTGTGTTTCAGTGTGAATATGGTTAAACTGGTTAAAGTGCTTTTAATAACACTGTGCGTGTAAATGTTGTTTTGTTTGCTGAAAGTTGATCAGACAACATGAGTTATCATCATTTATCACATCAGGACTGATTCACCTCACAGAGCGATGCATGAAGTCATCTGAGTATAAAAATCAAATAAAGACTCTGGACGTTAAAGGAGCTGGAGCAGAAAGAGCCTGAGTGTCTTTGACTTTAATGACTAACGAGTGTTTAGGACGTTAAGAAAAAGCCTCAGAAGTTTTCCTGTCAGAGATGGAAACATAACGTTCACTGTGGAGACTGAGACGTGGCCTCAGGTGACAAATCAACACGTCTGATTTCACTTGTTCATCGTGTCTGAACTGGTGCAGACTTTAGATTTCCTTTAAAAAGTGCAACAATCACAAAAAATAAGTTTTATAACATTTGAAATGTTAACATGAGAGTGTCACTGGATCAGAGATGCAGATTTAATAAAGATATTTAAGCTTCAAATGATGAAGGTTTCAGTTTGACTGAACTTGTCGGCGGGTTCCTGCTTCACTCAGTTAGTTTGTAAGTGCTGTAATGGAGATCAACAAGATAAATAACAAGACTGTTAATTGTTTTCTGTATTGACTGATTATTTAAACTCCAGGTTTATCGGTCCTCAAATGTTCTCTATGAAAAGTCTCCTCATGATTCACACACCTCAGCATGAACAGACACACTGTATAGTTCCTGTATGATCATTTTAAGACTTGTTTACCTGTAGTGATGCAGTGATAGCCCCGCCCCTTCCACACACACACTCACCTGTGATGATGACGGTCTTCCCGGCCATCGCTGCGTTTCCTTTACATTTGGACCTTTTGAAGAGCGTCTGTGTGAGCAGGATGTATCCTCCCAGAACCACCCCGGCCAGCAGCAGCAGGTGAAGCATGGTCTGAAACAGCTGTCTGATCCTCCTGAGAGTCTCTGACTGCCTCTGAGCTCAGCTCTGTCTTTTATGCACCTGATTGGACTCACCTGTCAGACCAGTTATACCTGCCTGCGGCGGGCAGGTGATTCACAGTCTGGGCCGGTTCGACCGGTTCTGCTGCCAAACAGCAATGAGGTTCTTGTGAAACTCTGCTGCTGTTTGACTTTTCACCCACTGATTCACCCTGAACCCCACAGACAGGCTGCACTTCATGTCCAAACGCTCAAAATAAAACAGGCAGGCTGGACTTTTCTGTCTAAAACCTTCAAAATAAAACAGGCAGGCTGGACTTTTCTGTCTAAAACCTTCAAAATAAAACCGGCAGGCTGGACTTTTCTGTCTAAAACCTTCAAAATAAAACAGGCAGGCTGGCAGGAAGTTAGACACTTATTTTTTGTGATGTTTTGCATTCTTAAAAGAAAATCAAATTTGTGTGAGGCTGCAGTTTTTAAGTCTGCGCTCACAAAGGATCACAGGAACCTTTGAGTTTTTTTGTGATTGTTGCACTTTTTAAAGGAAATCTAAAGTCTGCACCAGTTCAGACACGATGAACAAGTGAAATCAGACGTGTTGATTTGTCACCTGAGGCCACGTCTCAGTCTCCACAGTGAACGTTATGTTTCCATCTCTGACAGGAAAACTTCTGAGGCTTTTTCTTAACGTCCTAAACACTCGTCAGTCATTAAAGTCAAAGACACTGAGGCTCTTTCTGCTCCAGCTCCTTTAACGTCTGAATCTCTGTAAAACCTGCTGGTGGAGCAGAACACAACATTTAAAGACCTTTTCACTACTTTCAGACATTTATAGACTAAATAAGAAGATTCAATGATCATCTTCAATTCTCTTTATTTGCTTTTTTATACTCAGATGACTTCATGCATCGCTCTGTGAGGTGAATCAGTCCTGATGTGATAAATGATGATAACTCATGTTGTCTGATCAACTTTCAGCAAACAAAACAACATTTACACGCACAGTGTTATTAAAAGCACTTTAACCAGTTTAAGAGTCCATATTCACACTTAAACACACTTAAAGCAGCTCTGAGCTAAATGCTAAAGTCAGCATGCTAACATGATGATGTCAGAACATTTTATAATACATCACATGCACAACATGTTTCATGACTGGATGTGAGAGATGCTGGATGTGACGGTCAGGATGCAGCGACTTGGAGCCGACACACCGTCACAGACTGGATGTGTATTGTATTGTGTATACAGAAACTGTGGGGGGCGCCAAATCTCACAACATGCTGATTTCTACATAATGTTGCTTTAATGCAGGTGACAACCAGAGTTTGTAGGATGACTGATTACAAACGGAGCTCAGGTTTCAGGTTTGGGTTTAGGACAGGCCGCAGAAACTCTCGCTGAGCTCCCACAGCTTCTTGGCCGCGGCGTCGTCTCTCGCCTTCCTCGCGATGTTCATCACCGGTGCACACTGGGTGAAGTAGCGGCCGCTGAGGTGCTCGATGCCTGGCTCCAGGGCACAGTGGAGCGTGGTCTGAGCTCCGAGCTCGGCATCCACGAAGAAAAGGAAGATGACGGGTGTGATGAAGAGCCTCCACAAGAAGCCGGTGTAGCGACCGATCTCTGTTTTGATGCCTCCTGGACGGAGAAGAGACAAAACAGCCAAAAAGTTTAACTGGCAGGGAAATTATATTAATATGATACGGAAGAACAATTCTGCCAGAAAAACATTAAATGACACAAAAGGCAAAAATAAAAATATTCATCTTGACTCAAAAATGTGAACTCCTTTTTATTAACATTTATTTAAATACATTTGATTTACATATACTGAAGAGCAAAGAAGTGATCAATGTGAGACATGACAAAATGAAAAATAGTCTTCATAAGTTAAAATAAAGAGAATGTAAGTTAAAGATTTTAAATATTAGACTAAACTTAATTCAGTTTATAGTAAAACTCAGCTTACTTTGTCATAAGTTTGACTTTAGAAGTTAAAGTTTGGATTTGTCTGTAGATCTCATAATTATCTTGTCTTTACAATTTTTCATTTCCATTTTGCTTCTCTAACAATTTATTTGATTTTTTTCTTTTCCTGGCAGAAATGGGCAGAGATGATAAAAGCTACACACAGAGTGGCATTAAACAAACGTGGCTGTTGTGTACTGACCGGGATGGAGGCTGTAGCAGGTGACGTCGGTGCCCTGCAGCCTCTTGGCGAGCTCGTAGGTGAAGAGGACGTTGCACAGTTTGCTGTGACAGTACTTCCACCAGAGGTGATAGTCGTTCTCACCCAAACGCAAATCTCTGTGAGTGGTCAGACAGTTGAAATCCACCTTCCCAAACTCGTACATTTTGGAGGCCACGGTCACCACGCGGCTCGACCCGCTCGCCTTCAGCCGGTCTAGGAGCAACACCGTCAACAGGAAGTGACCCAGGTGATTGACGCCAAAGATCATCCCGAAGCCCTCCTCCGTCTTTCCACTGTTCATCAGACCTGAAGACAGAAACACCAGGAACCGAAAAGTCACACTTGAATACAATTAGAAACATGTTTAACTTCCTCTTGTTAGCTGAAGTTTTGAGCCTAGCTCAGCACAAAGACTAAGGGAATACTGAAGTCAGTGGTACAAAACAGAGAAATGTAAAATAAAGGCCTTTCTCTAATGATCAAATCTCAATCAGAGGCCTAAATTTTAAAATGTACTTCAGCTCAAGGACGTGTTTAGCCTAGCTTAGCACTATTACCTGTCACTGTTAACTGCATTGGTCATGTCGTTTTGGGAATGGTGATATGTCATTTTGGTCGAAGCTGACAATCGAACTATGAGTCGTTTAGGATGGAAACATGACGATTGGGTGGATATGCTAATAGATAACCAACCCAGTTCTGTTGTCACCATATCCATTTATATATAATCAATCGAGCTAAATGACTTCCTGTTTAAAATCAAAATCCAGCTTAACATATTTGAAACCTGCCAGGTGGTCTCTGATCTGCCGTAAATGAACTGTTGATGACGGAGGACTGACCGGCGTTGTTGATGAGCAGATCCAACCTGGACTCGGACCGCAGGAAGTTTTCAGCGAAGGAGCGAACAGACTGCAGACTGGCCAGGTCGAGCTGCATGAAGATCACCTGGTCGTTACCTGTCTCCTGATCACAAGGAACAAAAAAGATGGCTGACAGCAGGAAACACTGCAGGACAGTTTCCTTCATTCTGATTTTATGATTCAAGAAGATATTCTGTCCTGAAATGTGCAGATTTAATTGGCATGAATACGTGTGAATCGTCAGCATATTGCAGAAGATGATCCCATGATCGAGGACATCGCCCTGAGGAGAATTTCTTGTGAATTTTGAACCCGGATTTTTGTCTTTACCTGGACGATTTCCTGGATGGCGGCCTCAGCTCGTCGTCTGTCCCTGCAGGCCATGATCACCCTCGCCCCCCTCCGTGCCAGGTCCAGAGCCGTGGTCTTGCCGATGCCGGTGTTTGCTCCTGGAGGGGAAAGACAGCGTCACTGAGCGGACATTATAATCGCTAAAGTTTTATATTAAGCAAGTATGGGAACAAATTTCACTTATTTAAAAAAAAAAAAAAAAAAAAAATTCACTTATAAACTTTAGAAATTAGTGTTGTCAGTTCCCAAACACTTACTGAGTGTTAAAAAAAGAAAGAAAAAGTGATGGAACATGGAGATAATCATCATCAGGTGACTTTACTCTTGTACATAATGTATGTGAGGGGTTTTCTGTGCTTATCGTTTATCGTGTTCTGTCCGACAGTGTAAAATAACACGATACTGACGTTTCCTGTCCATATTTCAGGATCAATTAACCTCTGTACAGGAGACTCATATCCAAGCGATTAACTTCATTATCTTCTTTGTGCAGCAACATAGTCAAAGTCCAGTCGGCTGCTGTACTGTGCCGTGTCCTGCTCAACAGGAGAAGAGAGGACAGCTCAGAGACTGGAGGAGTTGAGCTGGACTCTCCGGAGACCGTGACAGAAGACAATTCTGTTGGTTATCATCCAGACCAGCGTCTCCCAGCCTGTCTCCCCTTAATTATGTTCTGATCCAGTTAGAGACACTAAACACATTAACCACCACACAGTGACGCCTTTTAGGCTGAAAGCTGAATTAAAAGGTGTTTCGAGCCTCTGAAAACATTTAACACACGAGTGAGTCTTCTGGTTTAGCAGCACGTCTCCACTGAGACACTTCAGCTGTTTTCACTCTGCATATCTGCAGTAGTTTCCTGGTGTAAACACACGTGTGTCATTCTGTGGGGAAGGCTGTGAACTCACCGGTGACGATGGCGGTTTTCCCGTGCAGCTTTGTGGTACTTTTACATCGTGGCAGTTTGATGAAAGTCAGATAAAAAAGAAAATAACCTCCAACTAACAGAGCTGCCACCAGCAGCAGCATCATCCTGACAGCAGACACCAGATCAAGACAAGCACTGAGGGGAAAATGCAGCTATTCATATGTGAGCAGCTGCCTCAGTGTGGTCGTGTGTGTGCGTGTGTGTGTGTGTGTGTGTGTGTGTGTGCGTGCGTGCGTGCGTGCGTGCGTGCGTGTGTGTGTGTGGACTCCTTATGTAACAGTTTATCAGCTCCACACCCTTTACCCCCTCAGCCAACTCCTCTCCCCTCTGACTTGACTGAATTGTTACTCAACTCAAAGCTTCAGTTTCAAATTTCCACAAACTTCCTGCAGGAAAACCCAAAGATCTGCTCTGGTCAGAGGCGACACGATCAGGAAACCAGTCAGGTCGGTGAGAATGTGACCAGAGGAGGAAAGTCGTGAGAAAAACAGGAACAAAACTTCTGTCTGCTGCTGCGTGTTGGCACGAGGACAATGCTGCTAACCCAAAACCTGGACCTGGAATTCCAGCACACACTGCACAACAGCAGCGCCACCTGGTGGCTGATTGTTCCTGACCTTTACACAGTATCACAGCTGGACATGTTAAAGTTAATTAGGTCTTTGTATTATTGTAGTTTCTTTTATTTGCAGTTTTAAGTCTGATTTCTAAAAGTTCTTGCTCTGATTGGACCAGCATGAATGAATAAAGGCTGAAGGAGTAAATTAAACCCTGCACTGATCCAGCTGTTAACACTGAATGCAGCCATGCTATTTGTTAATCATGTCAGTTACAGAGCTGTAAAAGGAGGAATTGTGCAACACACAAACAGCCCCTGAGGGTCGCAACATGACATTTCACAAAACCAACCACATTCCAGTAATGTCAGTATTTTAACTTCAGCTCTCAGCTGCTCATTAGTTTGTGTTTGTGAGCGACTTCAGTGAATCTGAACGAACCCTTCAAAACACCAAAGTCACACAATAACACATATAATGTTCTGCAAGGTGTCCTAAAATGACTGTTTTTATAACAGGAGTCTGGTGGGAGGGCAACATGGTGACTTCTCCAGACTGGGGGAGCTGAGCAGCGTCTGCTGTCGGTGACACTGATCATTAGAGACTCCACGTCTGAAAGACCTTAACTGTCCCTTTAAAATGTCCCGTGAACCCTGAGAGCACCTGACAGAATCAGAACCGAGGCCGAAGAAACAGGAACTGGTATATTAATATTTATAAATCTGCATTTTTTTCAATAGCTTTCAGGTCATGTGACCCATCAAATGCCGAATTGTCTTCTTGTACTGGTGGAATGGGACACACCTCTTTAGTGGATTTTGGTCCTCGTCATATTTTATATGAATATTTCTATGAAAAGATCATAATTTTTCTCATTAGGTTCCATGTAAAGTCAACATCTCCTTTCAATAGCTTCCAGGTCATGTGACCCATTAAGTCAAACTCATTGCTGTTCTGGTAGAATGAGTCACTCATGAGGACAGTCAGTCCTTTACTTTGGTAATAAAGTGGAATTCATCTTAAATGATCTTAAATAATAATAATAATAATAATAATAATGATATTTTTTATATATGCAACATTTTCAGTTTGAGTTGTAAGTCTCAGACTGTGACCACGTGGTGTTTTGTGTAGAGGACGTGATGAGGGAGATGAAGGAGATGAAGGAGATGAAGGAGATGAGGGAGATGAAGGAGATGAGGGAGATGAAGGAGATGAAGGAGATGAGGGAGATGAAGGAGATGAAGGAGATGAGGGAGATGAGGGAGATGAAGGAGATGAAGGAGATGAGGGAGATGAAGGAGATGAAGGAGATGAGGGAGATGAAGGAGATGAGGGAGATGAAGGAGATGAGGGAGATGAGGGAGATGAAGGAGATGAGGGAGATGAAGGAGATGAAGGAGATGAGGGAGATGAAGGAGATGAGGGAGATGAAGGAGATGAAGGAGATGAGGGAGATGAGGGAGATGAAGGAGATGAGGGAGATGAAGGAGACAGCAGCCTGATCAAAACATTCAGACACTTTTATTTGAACCTTCAGGCACTGTGCGGACTGTCCAGTCTTTGGTCTCAGTCTTTATTGACCCCCTCAGGGTCTCTGACTTCAGTTCTTCCAGAAGTTCGGGTTCTGTGCCATCCTCCTCTGGAAGTTGTCATACCACTTGTGGACGCAGCTGGACGGGATGAAGGTCTCCGTGGGGTTCGGCGTCATCTGCGCCTGCGACACGGCGAAGGACGAGGCGAAGTTGTACAGACTGTCCAGCATCTTCTGGGTGAACTGCAGGAAGGAGTCCACGGTGGACACGGCGGCGCTGGACACCGGGATCTGCTGGGCCAGCTGCTCCAGAGCCTCCACCGACACCCCGACCTGAGCGACGGAGGGCGACGAGGAGGAGGCCATCGTGCCGAACGGGTGCGCCCCGCCCGCCCCGGCCTTCAGCCCGGAGATCTTGAAGATGGCACTCGGCTTGTCGTTGGTGATGAATCCGAGCAGCTGCCACACCGGGCCGCCGCTCGCCGGGTCCGGGAAGGAGAAGTAGACTGCGCCGCCCATGCCGACGGGGAACGGCACCGTGCCCAGCATGAACACCACCACATGGTTCACGTTCGCGTAGTCCGGCAGGTTGAACACGAACTTGTCCGAGGCGACCTGCACCGCGTCCGTCTGCACCAACCTGCCGGCGACCAAACACCCGAACATCCCTGCGGACCGCCCGCTAGCTGTTAGCCTCGGTGTTAGCCAGCCCGCTGTGCTGTTAACAGTCTGTAGCCGCCGCTAGCTTCAGTCCTCCGGCCCGCCAACAATCTGGATCACGGAGGAACTCAGCAGAACCTGTGTATCCGATAAAAGACGGAGGAGTTGATTCTTCCGCCGCTGATACTGTTCATGAAGGCAGCTGGACAGAGCGGGAGAAAGTTCTAGTCCAGTCTGACATGTTGGTTCTGCCCTCTGTCGATCTGCTGCTCCACTATCGACCCAACGTCCTGGATTAGTGAGAGGGAAGGTTCGGCCCATCATTTGGGCTGACAGGCGCATGTTTCTCTCCGATGTGGGCTTATTCCTCCCAGATTAACGGACCTAAACTCCGACTTCAGCCGTCTCTTGACATGCAGCACTTCCCTGGTTCGGTGCGGATGGGACGTCGTAAAGTAGTTCAACCTTACAGACAACACACAGGGAAAAGAAGCGCTGGTTGCTTTGTTGTTCAGTTCGATGATTCGTTAATCGACTGGTTGGAGCCCGCAGAGCAGTTAAGTTAGAAGGAGGAAGCGTGAATACGACCGGAAGTGATACTTCTTCGCACTAAAAAATAAAGTTGATCCATGAATTGTTGTAACAGGGAAAAAAACAACAGCTTTTCAGGAGGAGTTGTAAGAAAGTTGTACAGAAAACTTGAACATTATTTGAAACAGTTGAAAGAAATTTTATTTTACATTATTTTCAAATATTTGTTTTATATTAACCGCGATTTTATTTTTATGCACAATAATGTTGAGCCGCAACTAACAATTATTACCATTATAGTTCCTTTACTGATTATTTTCACATTTAATTATGTCATTATTTAGTGTTCAGTGTAAGTTCTCTGCAATCATCCACAGCCTAAACACCTCTTTTCCACTAAAAAAGCTCTGGTTCTGAACCGTCTCCCCCAGTTCTGAATGAACCACTGTCTGTGTTACTAACACAATAAACAACCACCTGTAGAAAACTGAACACTCACCTCAGGTCAACAAAAGGTGCGTAAACAGTCCAAAACCCAAAGAGTCAGAAATGAGAAAGAAAAGAGAAACCAGATCACGTTTGATATTTTGGCTTGAAAAATGACTTAAAATATTACTGGTTGTGTCTTCTGGTTTGATGACACGTTTTGTTCTAACTGGCTGAATGTTCACGGATGAGTTGTTTAAAGGGTAACGCCACCAAATGTACTCATTAAAGTGTGTTACAGGTGTTGGGGAGTACTAATAGTATAAGGCCTGCTGTGGCTCGCAGTGATGTCACTCAGTGGCGAAGTTGCATTGTGGGTAATGTAGGCAGCAGCTTTTGAAAAGCAGTCCACTGGTCTAGCATCACTCTCCTGTAACACTGTTGGGCTCATGGACAGTTGAGAGATCACTTTTTCACTCCACACAGCTGCCGGGGGACACCAGCGCTCCTCTGAGCAGCAGGTTTATTCAGTTATGGAGAAAATACACATTTCTTCTTTTTAACGTCTGTTTATTGGCACTTCATAGAAACATGAACTATATCCAGGATAAATGTTCACAAAGGTACCGGGCTGCTTCACATGATCATCGCTGACATCCTGCCTGATCGGCCGTAGTGGCTGAGGTTCAGGAGGATGTTTGCTGCCCAGCCTTTACGTAATCAATAAACGGCTGCCAAGTCTTCTGGAAGTTGTCAGCAGAGCCTCGTAAAGTGAATCTGAATCTGATCAGTGTGTAACTGCAGACTGAAGGCAGGCGCCGGTTACAGGTCAGATGAATCTACGTGGCAGCTGAAAGGACTCTGAAAACACACATCTCCCCTCAGGTATGTTTTCTTGCCAGCAGGCGTCACTGAAGCTCAGCTGGTTTGATGGTGAATGGTTTCATTCCTGCAGGAGGATTTGTTTTCTTTGTTTTAAGGAACTGGAAAAATACAAAACCCCAGAATCCACTGAATGGATTAGACCAATGACACAAGCTGCCTCTTGAAAACTTATTGGCTCGAATCAATTATACAAAAGGGACAACTGGGATAACTAGTTTGTCTGTATTAAAGGGCTCGTGACAGAGTTTATGTGGGTGCGTCTGTGTTAACATTGTCATTATAGTCTCTCTGTTCTTGTCTCGTTTGCTGTTTTATAAGTCAAATGTCTGTGTGTAGAATATTTAATTGAAAGAAAATCAATACAAGAAACATATTTCTGAGTGTGTTATTACCTCATTACTGTTAAAGTAAATATGAAAGTTTGAATCTCTCCTGCAAACTACAGAGTCCCTCAGATCGTCCTTATTGCAGGACTGGCGCATTTTGACGAACAGACACAGAAACACCGTCTGGGCCCGTTTCATTTCATCCATCAGTTCCGAAAAACAGACTGACTTCAGATTGTTTTATTTTGAAAACCGCTTACCGGATGTGTGTCCCGTACTTTCCGCCATCTTGACGGTGACTTTCAGCGGGTCCGGGTCGGTCCAGTCGCAGCTCAGCCGTCAGCTCGGAACATTCAGGGCGTTATAAGCTGAAATAAACTCTGTCCGGCCCGTTTCTGCGCCGACGCTCCTCTGCGCGGGTTCGCGGCCTCCGCCGGACGCTGGCAGGTAAACTGGACCTGGTTGTTTCGGTCTGTCGCCAAACTTTTGCTCGTTAACTAGCTAACCCGGTTAGCCACCCGATGCTAGCACCGAGCCTGCGGCTGCTGCTGGGTTCGTGAAGCGGAGCTGAAGAAGCTGCTGGTCGGTTTGATGCTTGTGTGTGAACTCAGACACTTTGTGTGTTTGTGTGTGTGTAATGTTTGTGTGTTCATCAGGAGGCTGTTCATGGTACTCTGGTTCATTTAAGTGGTACCGTGTGGTTCTGGAGGAGGAATTCAAACTGAGAAGTAAAATATTTACAGTATTAATGAGGTAATAAACTCATTTTTATTTGATTTCATTATATTTGTATGATATCATGACTGATCTGTAAAATGAAGAAAACTTTCATGACGATACGATCTTATATCGATTCATGACGCGGTTCTGATCCTCGGTTCTGATCCTCGGTTCTGATCCTCGGGCCTGTGATCGATATGAGATGATGTCATATGAGCCTTTAACACAATCAGGTACATATTAACTCACAAAAAGCAGCTAAATATGATTTGACAATTGTGTTTCTGAACTCTTCAGTAGAAATATTGTTCGAGACATTTAACTGGAAACAAACTCGTCTGTTTGACAAAGAGACGTTTCTTCTCCAGTGAACTCAAAGAGCCGCGCTGACCGTTCAGGGATGAGCGTGAACATCTTGCTTCATCACGACAGTTTCACATCCTATAATAAAAAACAAGCAGCTGCATATGGACAGAAACTGCTATTGGATCGTTGATCATTGAAGCGATATATTGATCTGGATCGATGTATTGTTACACCTCTAACAACTATTGGTTCTTGTCATCACAGAGTAAACTACATTTGTTTCATAAATCAAGTCTGTAAAGTGACTGGAACAAGTGAAGGTGACGTCTGTAGATGTTTTGTTTAAAGAGATTAAACCGAGAAAAGCAGAAAATCTGAGACATCAAAGAGCTGGAACATCAAACGCTCCAGTGTTTTTGCCCATTAACGAGTAACGACCGTATAAATGTTATCATGGTTCATTAAAGTGCGTCTGAGTCCCGCTGCAGTCTGTAGCTTGTGATTTGCGGAGATGCTAAAGCTCAGGTATTGAAGTTTGTGCCTCCTCAGATCTCGGCTGTAACAGCTGTTATTTATAGCTGCAGGCGTTGGCTTCAGGTGAAAATGGATAACGTGGTTAGTGACTGTTGTGAGGCAGAAGTCCCGTCCAGTTCCTGCTTCACAGCCAGTTCATACGATCCACCCTGCGCCCTGAGATGTCCGTTAAAATCACTTGCAGATGATCTGCGTCCCTCCAACATCCCCCCACATGAGTAACGTCAGCCTCGTGATGCATCTTACAGCTGAGACGCTTTCACTCCTCTGATAAACGATGTATCTCGTTACAGGATGTGAGACTTCATGCTGTCACATGTTGAGGTCGTGATCTCATCATCTGTAAAAGGCTCGTTACAGCAACATGACGTCATGTTCTGATACCTGAGTCATTAAATCCACATTACTGATGATTATTGATCAGAAATCTTTTGTTCATATTTTGACAAAGCAGCAATACTGTCGCAATATTAATATTGAGGTGTTTGTTCACAAGTATTATGACATTTGATTTATGAAGAGATTTCTGAATGTTGAGATAAGCAGAGAAAGCTGTGAGATGATTGAAAGGCTGCGTGTCTGCGAGGTCGTGAACGCACCGTGACGAGATTCATTTTGTAGATGTCAAACTGTGTTTATGTGAACCGGGTCGTTAATGGATCGCATCACGGTGAAGCAGTTTGGTCTCCAGCTTATTAAACTTCTCCTGTTTTCAGCTTGTTTTTTTTAAAGGAATCATTTTGAGTTTTGGGTTTTTGTAACTGCTTTTCTTCTCTGGTAGTAAACAGTGATGTCCTGTAACTAACAGGTTTTGCTTACACATCTGAAACAGTCCAGACGGGGACGATGTTTCCTTCACACATGTCGAAGCTCTCTGCAGTGAAGTGTTTCCTGCAGGACACAAGGTTATTTTTAGTCTTCGTGAACTCTGTCTGAGTTCTGCTGTTGAATAATTGATGAGCTGCTCTCTGTTATTCCTCCGGTGTGTGACGGCAGGCTGAGCTGCCAGCGTCTCTTCTGTCCCGTCCTGTTCCGGTCCGATCCGCTCTGTCAGCCCTCAATGGGACACCAACACTGAACGGTTCTGTTTTAAAGGCCGGACATGTCTCGGTGCAGCTCGCAGCAGCTCTACCAGGTTGTTTTGTGTTGGGGTTTTCCCACAGAACATGAATGCAGCAGCTGAGCTGGATGTCACGCCTGGTTTTCATCCGGCCTCTCAAACAGTCTGTCTGATGTCTCTGAACCTCTCAGGACCGGGTTTGGACTCTAGTGTAACCTGACGAAGGAGCTGCTAGAAACTTTGTTAAAGGCTGGGCACTTTAAAAAACATGGCAGCTGATTGGACGAACCATTTGTCAATCATCGTCTATCACAGGCTAAGTTCAACCAATCAGATCAAGAATAGGCGCGCGCTGCCACCAGCGTGTCGGTGTTCAGTGTCGTAAACTCTCCAGTTCTGATAGAAGTGATGCTACAGCAGCGACGCTGACCTCTGGAGGGGCCGCCATGTTTTTCTCTCGCTGGTCGTCACAGATAAACCACGCCCACAGCTGCCAGTCGGGCCACCCGACTATTTCAGGAGTCGGGTGGCCCGTGAGTCATTTTCTGAGTTTCACCTCCACCCTCACAAACAACTTCAACTTTAGCAGACAGCTCGGTTCATGAAGTATGTGGCTGTTGACAAGGCATTGTGGGAAATGTAGGATCCTGTGTCTCTCATTAGCTCTCTAACTTTGTGGAAGGTGAAATGGAGAATTTACTGAACATGTTTTCTCTCCGTTTCTTCCTCCTTCCTCTCCCTCTTTGTGTCTGACAGGATTCAGAAGAATGGCAAAGCAGGACAGAAGATTTGAGTTAAACTGAGAGGAGGAGGAGGAGGAGGAGAGGAGGAGGAGGAGAGGAGGAAGAGGAGAGGAGGAGGAGGAGAGGAGGAGAAGAAGAAGAGGAGGAGGAGGAGGTCCAGGATGGAGCGCGCTCACAGCCTCCTGCTGAACGAGGAGGCGTGCAGTCAGCTGGGTGAACATCAGAGGGCGGAGTTTATCTTTGAATGGCTGAACCACCTGAAGAAGCTGCTTCCTGCCACCGACAGGGTGAGAGCTGTGCGAGGTCACGAGTCTGAAACATCAACCTGAACATGTTCTGATCTTTAATCTCTCTGTCCCCTCCAGGCCGACATCAAACAGAACCAGCGGCGTCTGATCGACCAGCTGTCGGGCGTTCTGATTGGCTCCCCAGGCCCGCCGACCCGCTGGCTGCTGGCCCACTGCTTGGCCCTGCTCTATCGCCTGGGAGACACCGTTCCTTCCAGCCTATTGGTGGAGAGGTGCAATGACATCATCCGCAGCAAAGACGACTCCCCGTCAGGCCTCCCGACCCGACTGTGAGTCCGTGGCTGCGTCCAGAAAAAATACTTCTCAGATTAGATTCATAAACAGTTTGAACCACCAGGAAAGTTTAAAGTTTAAGGAGTTTAGTGGATTTCCAGAGTTTGAAAAGATAAATATTATGTGTGCGTGTGTTTCAGGGCAGCCGTGGCGTGTCTCGGCGCTCTGTTTGAGCAGCTCGGTCGGATGCTCGTCGGCTGTTTCAAAGAGACGCTCGTCAACCTGCTGAAGGCCATGAAGAGCGCCGAGGTTTGTCTGCTGCTCAGTTTCCCACTGAGAAAACTGGAGAGCTTTAATACGCACCGTGTTTGGTCATCCAGACCTGATTATTAGTTTACTTGATGAAGTTGGATGACCACAAACATGGTATGGAGAAAACATCTTTTGGAGATGATTCTGCTCAGATTTGTGTTGCATTAAAAGTTTCAGCTTGTGTTTCCTCACATTTATTTAAATACATAAAGTTTCTCCACAGAGAGCTGGAAGAGGGAAACACAGGCTTTTACTTTTATTTCATTTTTTCTGGTCAGTTTATCAGAAACATGATTGGTTTCCACTGGACAGGAAGGGTATGAAAAAATGTGATCAGAAAAGTAACTAGTAACTAAAGCTGTCGTACATAGTGCATTAATATAAAGATGCAAAACACAGAAATACTCAAGTAAAGTACAAGTACCTCGAATTTGAGTGTAAGCACCACCGGGAAGTAACTTCTGGAATATATACTGTTGTTGATTAAACTTTATTGAGACAAACGTAGAAAAATAATAAAGACTACATTCACTCTGTTTACCTTTCAGTTCATCGATATGAGCGAGAAATCAATAAAATCTCAGTGAGAAACTTTTTCCTCGTCTTCGTCCTCTTCCTCTCTCAGTCTCAGGGTCGATATGAGATCATGTTGAGCCTGGAGAAGATCCTCAGAGGTTTGGGTGTCAGCGCCGTGCCGTGTCACCGTGACGTCTATAAGGCAGCGAGAACGTGTCTGACGGACCGATCGATGGCGGTCCGCTGTGCCGCTGCCAAGGTAACGACGACCAGATCATCTTCACGCGACGATCAGACGAGTTCGAGTTCAGACTCGAGTGTTTTAATGTTTCTGTTCGGACCTGTCAGTGTTTGCTGGAGCTGCAGAGGGAGGCGGCGTTCCTGTGGACCAGCGAGTTGGAGAACGTGGCCACGCTGTGCTTCAGAGCCTTTGAAGGATCCAACTACAACGTCAGAGTGTCGGTCTCCAAACTGCTGGGAACTCTGCTGGCTGCTGCTGTGGAGCCCAGACAGAACACCGGTACGACCCAGAGGCAGGAGAGCAGGAGAGCAGTCAGCAGGGGTTAAACTACCACCAGCTCATATTCTGTCATCCTCTGCAGTTTAGTTTCAGTTTTATCTCTGTGTTTAGTTCAGCTTAGCTCAAAGAATGGAAGCAAGAGGAAACCTTTTAACTCCCAGGGAACGTTTACTCAGTGAAAAAGACGTCATCTCGTCGACCAACGTTTTCTCCAACATTGAGAGGACGTTCACGTTTTTCTGATAATTCCACATGAACGCACCTGAGTAGAAATAAAAACGCTCACCTGCTGCTTTCCCTCCTCTTTCTCTCTTTCTCTTTTTTTCCCAGCAGCCCCCAGGCAGAGTGGGCGTGGTCGGAGCTCCCTGGAGGAGGTGATGGATTTGTTGTCGGGGGGCTTCCTGCGGGGCGGGGCCGGTTTTCTCAGAGCCAGCGGGGACATGCTGAAGGGGACGAGCTCCGTCAGCAAGGACGTCAGAATCGGTGTCACACAGGTGGGTCACCGTGGAAACTATTGGATTTCAGGAGCTTGATTTATTGACTCACATTAATGACTCCTCCTCCTCCTCCTCCTCCTCCTCCTCCTCCTCCTCCTCAGGCCTGCGTGGTCTTGGTCTCCACCCTGGGCAGCTCCTGGTTGGAGGCCAACCTCCCAGCTTTTCTGTCCCTGCTGATGGAGTTGGCGTCCCACGGCAGGGCCACACAGACACCGGGCGACGCCGCGGTGACCCGCCGCTGCGTCTCCTTCATCTTGAGGAGCACCCTGGGGTCTCTGCTGGGGGAGAAGGCTCAGACCAACGCCGCCAAACAGCTGTGCCTCGCCGTGTCCGCACAGAAACGGGCCATCGGTGAGCAGAGAGGATTATTTGATGACTTTAGTTACTTTTACTTTTACTGCTACTTTTGATACTTAAGTACATTTAACATCAGATACAGATGTGTTGAATGTTTGTGATAAACTGACTGAGTGCTCGAGTAAAGGTCTGGAAGTATCTGATGATAAATGTACTTAAGTTACATTATGTATATACTGTTTACTCTGAGTCAGCTGATCATCACAATCACTGTTTTTATTTATCTGGTTGATGAGAAAATTAATTTAAAAAATGTTCTACTTTGGCCCTGATACAGCATGTAATCTGTAAAGTAACTGGTAACTAAAGTAATCACATGAATGTGTTTGTGTGTAGACGCAGCTCTGACTGATGGGAACGTGGAGACCAGAGTTTCGTCTGCAGACGTCTCGGCCTCTCAGCACGTGTTGGTCTGCTGCCTGCTGGAACTGGGAGCGCTCATACGGGGACTGGGATCCACCGCCGCCCCCCTCCTCACCGACAGCAGCACAGGTCTGACACACACACACGCACACGCACACACACACACACACACACACACACACAGACAGGAGACTGTGGATCAATAAGAGCCGATCAGCAGAATAATAAAATAACACTGTATACTGTGTGTGTCCGTCCGTTCAGCCCTCCTGGACACGGTCGTCTCCGTCCTCCTCCACCCGGTCGCCTCGGCCCGGCTGGCCGCCGCCTGGTGCCTGCGCTGCGTCGCCATGGCGATGCCGTCCCAGGGTTCCTTGCTGCTGGATCGCTGTGCGGAGCGGCTGGTGGCGCTGAAGTCTTCCCCTGAGGCCGTGGCCGGGTACGGAGCCGCCGTCGCCGCCCTGGTGGCTTCAGTGCAGCACTGCCCCCTGGGAATACCACACACCAAAGGCATGGTGGGTAACTGACCACGCCATGTGTGACATCACCACATAGCAGTTCATGTCTACAGTATATGTGAGTTTATTTACCTGTGTGTGCAGGTGGTGCTGGCTCTGGCTGAAGACCTGCTGCGTTCAGCCTCTCAGAACAGTCGTATCTCTCTGCAGAGGACGCAGGCCGGCTGGCTGCTCGTCTCCTCTCTCATCACTTTAGGTACAACATGAGAACACGACGGTCATGAGACTGAAACAAACACAAAGAAACAGCCTCCATGTCTTTTACTCTACGTGTGGCGAACGTCCGGTCTGTTCCAACTGATCCAACACCACAACATCACCAGACTCCCTTAACAAATGTGGTGATTTTAAGAGTTGTTGAGTTAAAACAAACTTTCTAACGCAGTGAAACTCTGTCTCTGACCGACTCTGAATCATTGTCTCCTTCTTGTAAATTCAGCATTAAATGAAAACAGTAAGTTGTTTGTTTCCTTGTAAAAAGTGTCAGTTTGTGGCAGCATGGCTGTACCAGCCTGTCTGCTTCTGTGTCTAAAGTGCTAAAGTCTCACCTGCCAACATTTAGCAGCTGTTTGAACACACTGTTTACACTGATTTCACCATTTACACTCACTTACATTTTATTGATCTAAACATGTCACATTTTACAAACACACTAACCAGTAACCAGTATAGGCTACTTCTTTGTCCCCAGACTCCCTTAACAAATGTGTCAGTTTAGTGAGTTGTTGAGTTGGAGACACTTTATAAACTGTGTGAAACTCTGTCTCTGACTGATTCTCACTGATTTGTTCCTTCTTGTAAATTCAGCAAATGTTCGACATGAACTTCTTTCTGTCTTTGAGTAGAAACATGGAGTCTGTTTGTCTCATTGATGTTTATTTGCATGTGTCCAGGCCCAGCTGTAGTGGAGCACCACCTTCCCCGCCTCCTCCTCCTGTGGCGGTGTGTGTTTCCTGCTTCGCTCAGGGAGCAGGAGATGGAGCTGCGGCGAGGGGACTACTTTACGTGGCAGGTTACTCTAGAGGGACGAGCCGGGGCGCTCTGCGGTCAGTCCACACTCCCTCACTGAGTCTCAGTTCAGTCAATCTGTCGCCTGTCAATTTCTTCTTTTGTTGAATTAATTAAAAATGTCTTTTCGTCTGAACAGCGATGAAGAACCTGCTGCTGCACTGCAGGGAGCTCGTCACGGATGACATCATCAGCCGTCTGCTCACGCCATTGGCCTGCGCCGTGGCCCTGCTCACCAAGTCAGTACATTTTGTTGTTGTCAACAACCCTCGTGCAGAATACATGAACACACACACCTGAGTTTATTTACACACCGTCCTGCTGTCACAAACACTAACCCCCCCCCCCCTTTTTAAACTTTGTTGACTTGTGGCCTTCTCTGCTGTATGTGTGTGCAGGTTGCCTGCTCTGGTTCGCTCCTACAGCAGTTCAGTTCGTAGTTTTTCGGTCGTCTACAGACTGAGAGTCTATGAGCTGCTCGCACTGCTGCCTCCAC
>NC_140202.1:28596962-28656962 GCF_965226575.1 Pagrus pagrus
TTGAAGCTGATTTCACGACTTTATTGTCACCTTCAAAAGAAACTGATGCGTCCTGACGTCCCTGAACACGACTTTACACCTCATGTGGCGAACATTGCCGCCTCTCTGAGAAGCGAACGCGACTCGTTTATGTCGTGAAACAATCAAAGAAAATCTTTTGAATTTCACTGAACTTCAGCAGAAACTGTGCATCTTAAAGGCAGCACCCCTCTGGCTCTCCCACGACAGGAGACGTTTGAAATCAGATAAAAGCGTAGTTATGAAGATTTCACATTTAATAATAGACAACAATCTTCTGTCATTTTTTATGTACAAGTTCAGGATGCTGTTTTCCTTTTACTCGTAGTTTCTGGTAATGTTTGCTCATTGTTACACTCAGAAGAAGCTGTGTGCTGCAGTCACATTTATATTGTTAATTCACAACACCTTCTCATTATTTACAAAAAGCCAGCAACTGCTAAATTATAATTGTTAATAAACTGCTTCCTCAGTATATAAAGAAAGAAAGACAGACAGAGAGGGCTGGAGAAGGTGAGATGAGAGAAGGAAAAAAGTGATCAAGGACAAAGGAAAGAAGGGATGTAGGGAGGAGAGAAAAAGAAAAAAGAAAAAGGCAGACTGAGAGAAAGAAAGAGGGACGTGAAGGGAACTGTATTCTGATAACTGTCTTTTAAACTCTTCTTGAATGTTGGTGAGATTTCCAGTAATAATCACTTTATAAATCTGTACTTGCTCTACATCTCTATCAGGTGTTACAGATTAATGAGCTGAATAAGGTTAAACTGTAAAGTTAAAGTGTTACCCAGTAAAGTCTGAGGCTTGGAAATCAGGGCGAGATCTTTAAAAACGAGTCCAGGAAGTGCTCCTACCACAAATCTTTGTGTCTTACCTGATGTAACGTCAGCTTTCTTCTCCTCGGTGCCCAGCTGTGACGCAGGTGATCTGTCCTACCTGCCAGGAAAGTTAGTTAACTTCATCCAGGTTTTCTGTTAGTCCTCTCACTGATTCACACAGGACGGCTAAGTCACTCGTTATTTTAGCCTGCTGTCATGGTGACAGATGAATCTGAAGTGCCTTATTGATCCTCGAGGGGGAACTTGTAAGCCGTTCTGGTCCCGGGTTCAGGTAGACCTGTGAACACCTCTACAGGACAGGTGAACCTGTTTCTAAACCTGACTAACTAACGTCTTCTCTCTCTGTTTGTCAGAGTGAAGATATTGGAGCAGTTTGTAGAAACTGTGAACCAGCTGAAGGGTCAACGCCAGCAGAGCGTCCAGACACATGTCTGTGCTGCCCTCTGCAGTCTGCTCAAGGTACTACACCTGTCAGCTTAAAGCCCCTGTGTGTGTTTGTTGACGTCCACCTGGGGGCAGCAGAGCGCCACTACGAGCTGGAAAACATAAACCTCTGACATATTATCAGCTTACAAAGTTTGATGTCCTCTTCCCCAGCACCAGGGTGGTATTCGGGGCTCTCTGGGGCCGGAGGAGATGCGTTCCCCGGCCTTGTCACTCCTGATGGGGGCGCTGGAGAGCGGCAGTCCTCTGCTGCGCTGTCTGGCTGCCGAAGGTCTGGCCCGGCTGGTTCAGGTGGTCGGAGACCCCGGCTTCACCGTCTCCGTCTCACTGCTCTGCTTCGACAGGTAGGAGGACGTCAACACTCAGTGCAGAGGATATTTGGGAACGCTTTTTTATTAATACGATCATTTACAGACTCAAGTCACACATTGATGGAAAGATGTTTATTTATGAAATTAAAAGTCTGCAATTTCATTTTAAGTAGCAACAAACGGTGAGAAGTAGAAGTACAAATACTTCATCACTGTACTTCAGTACATGTCTCAGGTATCTGTACTGTCCTTCAGTCCATGTCTCAGGTGTCTGTACTGTACTTAATGTATCTGTACTGTCCTTCAGTACATGTCTCAGGTATCTGTCCTGTACCTGAGTATCTCTGAGACTTTCCCTCTCTACATCTGAACACAAACATCTGAACTTTCTCCTCCTCACAGCTTCAAACAGCCTCGTTACTTTAGTTTGATGCATTTGAGGTGAATTATGGATTATTGTTATTTGGCGTCATCGCACGCCGCCTTCCCAACATCACAGACTGATGTCGACCTATCAGAGCACATCACGCACGGCAGACGCAGCGAGACGAAACAAAGACGTAACAGACGTGAACAGACAGAGAGGGAGGCTGGAATGGGGAGAAAAGGCGTGTTAGTGTCTCGTATCTGCAGAGAGTTTCTTATTTTCTCTCTTTGTTGCTGCTCGGACGCTTTACCAACCCAACATGTGGCTGTTTGACGTCCTGGGAATGAGACTCAACTATCAACTATCTTTGTGGTGCGTTCAGGAACAGCTGGGACAAATCCTGCTGACTCTACCTTTAACTTTAATAGTCTTTGAATTATATTAATATGACGTGAGCTTCAGTTAGCTTTGAGCACAAATGTCCTTCAGAGGGAGACTTTGTACTCTGATACTCTGAGTACATGTCAGAGCCTGTACTCGATTAATTTTACTGGAGTACAGAAGCTGAATCAGCACTTCTACTTTTACCAGAGTCTGTTTTTACACAAGTATCTGAACTTATGGACTTTTGAAGCTCTGGCAGCAACATCAGAATCAAAATCAGATGATGATCCAGAAATATTCTTCACAAACAGTCAGACACGTCACGAACCAGAAATAGTCCAGAAAAGCTTTAAATAACTGCGAGAGGAAGAATCTAAATATAACAGAGTGTGTTTTCACTGATGCTGTGATCCTGTGTGTGTGTGTGTGTGTGTGTGTGTGTGTGTGTGTGTGTGTTGAAGCATCCTGTGCTGTATTCAGTGTCAGTTTGTGGAGGTACTTTTACATTTACACTGTTTTATTGAGATCCTGCTCTGTCTGGAGGTTCATATCGTGTCTGGACTGAAGGATGTTGTCGGTTTTGTTCCTGATTTTCCTCGTTGCCATTTTCTTTTGTGTGGTTACTCTTAATTTCTAAAACCCTAAGCCTGACTCACTGACGTGCACAGGGAAGTTAAAACTCACCTGCAACAACATGGATGCTTTTCATCCTCTTCAGGACGATGGATAGTCGTGCGCTTCAGCCTCTTGTGGTCAAAATGAGAATTACAAAAACAAACACTGAGAAAAATAAAATTCAACAATTAAAGAACTTGAAAAGATTTTCCTGGCAAAACTTTTCCCCAGCGGATCACAAGTTATAAACGAGGAGAGAAAGTCATTCAGATCAGATGTTCAGACTTCCTCTTCTGTAGAAGCCGCTGCTGACAGTTTCATCCCGACTGCTCAGGCTGAAGACGGCTCGGGACGCAGCCTCTCGCAGTGGCTACGCTCTGGCTCTGGGGGCGCTGTACCGCTACACCGGAGGAATCAGCTCACCTCAACACCTGTCCACCTGTCTGGGAGTCCTGTTCACTCTGAGCCAGGACAGCACCTCACCTGAGGTCCAGGTACACACACATGTTTATTCTATGTGTGTCTGATTCTGACTTTGTTTTGGGGGATTAAAGATGTTTTGAGGACGTCACCTGAGCCCTCACTCAGTGTTTTAAACGTCCTCTCTGTCCCTGAACTGTCCCCTCCCCCCGTGTGTCCGCAGACCTGGTCTCTCCACAGTCTGTCTCTGGTGGTCGACCTGTCCGGAGGGTTGTACCGCGCACACGCCGAGCCGTCCTTCACCCTGGTGCTCCGCCTGCTGCTGTCGGCTCCGCCCACCCACCCTGAGGTGCACCACAGCCTGGGACGCTGCCTGCACGGCCTCATCACCTGCCTGGGCCCCGACCTGCAAGGTGTGTGTGTGTGTGTGTGTGTGTGTGTGTGTGTGTGTCTGTGTGTGTCTGTGTGTGTCTGTGTGTTACTGATGTGTGTGTGTTCATCAGGTGAGGGTGCAGCAGTGTCCGCTCTGCGCTCCAGCTGTCTGGTTGGATGTTCGGTGATGCAGGCCGGTCCAGACTGTCTGGTTCAGGCCCGATCCATTTCCTGTCTGCAGCAGCTGCACATGTTCTCACCGCCACACGTCAACCTGGCCAGCCTCGTACCTGCACTCTGTGTGAGTACACCTGACTACACCCGACTACACCCGACTGACCTTTTTGTCCAGATTGTGGTCATTTGAGTGTAATGAGAGACGAGGGCAGGAGGGGAGACGAGTGCTGAGCAGTTGGAGGTTGGAGTTCAGGCTCGTCTCTCCGTGCTCGTGGGACCACATTTGTCAAAGCGGAGCAGCTGCAGCGATTAATCGACCATGAAATGAACCTCAGATTGTTGATCCTGTTTAAATCGATCTGAAATAAAAACTGTAACAGCTCGAGCGTTCATTCTGTTTGCGTCAGGAAGTTTAGACTTTCGTGTTCGGCGTGTGACGACGTCATCATATCAAGTGGTGTCAAAGGATTGCCCCAAAATGGCTGCAGTAAACGTTGTTAACATGATGCCGTTCATCTCGATTGAATCTAAAAACCAGAATAGCTAAACCGAACAACTAATCTGTTGATGGAGAAAGTCATCGTTAGTTGCAGCTGTCTTTGAGTCTTCTGTCTTCGTCCTTCGGATGCTGATCTGGAAGCATCAAAGCATTTGTGTAATAAAGACGGCCTCCGTGCTGAACTACAGACGAGAGTTTGTCTGAACGTAGAAACTGGAACTTGACGTGCAGTGAGGCCTGTGTGTGTTTTTGACCCTGTGTTGTGTCTTGCAGGAGATCTTGTTGGATTATTCCCTGTTGGTAGGTTTTCTGTCTGTCTGAGGCCTGAAGCTGCTGTTTGTCTCACTTTGTTTTCTCCCCCAACACTGTTTTTAACACAGTTTTCTGTCACTGAAATATTTTTTAATGCATCATAATAATCTGAGGATTATCGAAACGTTTTCCGTTGAGCTTTTTAACATTTCCCTGCTGTTTGTTACTTTATTAACTCGCTGTTGCTTAACGTTCGAACTTGTTTTCTGTGGCAGGCTGAAGCTAACTCCGTAACACCGGCGCTTCTTCTGTTCGACAACCTTCCCCACAGTGTTGCTTTAACGTCCTCCTGCCTGTTTTTATCACCTACAGTTAAACCGCTCAGTGTTTCCTCTAGAAGAGTTCACGAATCAGTCGACTGATAAATTCATCTTTCACGATCACTCAGAGGAATTTTTTTCTAACTGAACTGCAACATTTTTAAACTCTTTCTATACGACGTCTTCAAAACTGTTCTTGTATATTATCACGACTAACAACTGTTTAACGTCTAATTGAAAGATTATTATTCCACCACTAATTCACCACAATTCAGTTTCTGAGTCTGGAGGAAACACTGTAGCTGCATGCTTCCTCTGACAAACCTTGAACCTGTTCGTCCGACACGTGTTGATCGTGTGTGTGTGTTTCAGGCCAACCTGTGCAGCTCCTACCTGTGCCTGCGTCGGGCCGTGGTGGCCTGTCTGCGGCAGCTCGTGCAGCGGGAGGCTCTGGAGGTTTCTGAACACGCCGTGACTCTGGTGAAGGAGCTGCCGAGACGAGACAACACACAGCTGGGTGAGACAGAGACACACTGCTGCTCATCGCAATCATCTTATTAACAAAAAATCATAAAAGCTTCAACCAAAAATTCAGTGTTGGGGTTTAAATACATAAAGGACAAAACTGAGAAGCTTCAGAGACATGAACTCCTCAGAAACACAAAACAAACAGACACTCTGCTGATGTTAGTTCATGCTGGATTCTACAGTACTGAAGTGTCGGATTAGTTTTATTTTGTTTCCTGTTGCAGACGTCACCATTAAGGAGGTGGGTCTGGAAGGAGCCCTGTTCACTCTGCTGGACCGGGAGTCAGATCCAGGTCTGAGGAGGGACATCCAGGAGACTCTGGTCCACATGATGGCTTCCAGCGCCACCAGCGGGAAGCTGGGACACTGGCTCAAACTCTGCAAGGACGTCCTGTCTGCAACCACCGGTGGGTCGAATCAGGGAGGTTTTTGAACGTGTTTTTCGAGCTTCAGTGTGAGTCCATGAAAAGTACAAATCTTGTGCAGGATGTCGCGCTGCAGTCAGACGAAGTTAAAGTTCCCAAACCTCACATCACGTCTGGGTAAAAAAACATAAGGAAATCTTGACCGGCGTCTGATTGGTGCTTCTTCCAGGATGTGAACTGCACGTCGAGGTCTTCATTAGCAGAAGAAGTGTCAACAGATGGTTTTATATTTGTGATGATGTCAGTTATGAGGCTGATAATCTTTAAAGCTCAGTTAAATCCTGTGGACATGAATGAACTCTCTTGTGGACTCTCCTTCAGACTGTCTGGCTCCGGTTGAGGCGAGTCAGGAGGACGAGGAGGCGGACCCCGCCAGAGACGACGACTCCTCTGCTTTCAGAGCTCGGTCAGAATCCAGCGGCCCGTTCACGGCCCTGCGCTGGGCCACGCGGCGCTTTGCCATGGAGTGTGTGTGTCGCATCATCGCTCAGTGTGAGACTTCAGACCCGGCTCACTTCGACATGGCTCTGGCTCAGGAGCGACGCCTGCACGAGTCCACGGGTAAGACCCCGACCTGCAGCGGCCGCCTTCGCTTTGTGTCTGTGGACGCTGCTGACCCCCTCTCACCTCGCTCTCCACAGACTTCCTGGTCCTCCATCTCGGCGACCTGGTCCGGATGGCGTTCATGGCGGCGACAGACCACAGCGACCAGCTGCGGCTGGCAGGTCTCCAGACGCTGCTGGTGATCATCAGACGCTTCTCAGCCATCCCAGAACCGGAGTTCCCGGGTCATGTGATCCTGGAGCAGTACCAGGCGAACGTAAGGAATGCTCACTGAGTTAGTCTGTTGTAAAAAGTACTCAGTAGTCATACTCGAGTACTCGAGTAAAGATCAAACTATCTGATATACAGACACACTTGTATGTATGTACTGTAACTAAAGTAATCAGATACATGTGGTGGAGTGGAAGTACCCCAGTGCAAAGTAGCAGAAAATGGAAATACTCAAATAAAATACAAGTACCTCAAAACAACTCTTAAGTACAATATTTGAGTAAATGTACTTAGTTACATTCGTCAGCAGAAACACAAAACTCATCAAACTTTCTTTGTGTAACTGAGATGATTACAAACACTTCCTGTGTTTTATTTTATCATCACTTATCAGTGTTTTTAACTTGGAAAGTAACTAAGTACATTTACTCAAGTACTTTGTTCAAATTCAAAAAAGCTTTAGTTACTAGTTACTTTTCAGTTTACCTTCCTGTCCAGTGAAAACCACGTATCTCCAGATGTGTTGAATGCCCATAAGTCAAACTCGAGTCTTAGAAGTATCAGTAAAAGTAACTGATACATTTATTTACGTGTGTGTGTGTGTGTGTGTGTGTGTGTGTGTGTGTGTGTGTGTGTGTGTGTGTGTGTGTGTGTGTGTGTGTGTGTGTGTGTGTGTGTGTGTGTGTGTGTGTGTGCGTGCGCAGGTCGGAGCAGCTCTCAGACCGGCCTTCACTGCTGACGCTTCTCCTGACGTCACGGCTAAGGCCTGCCAGGTGATCATCTTTTACTGTTATAATCCAGCTCGTCTCAGGTGAACGTTCACCTGTGGCTGCTGAGTCAGTCTGTTGTCCAGGCAACCAAACAGCATCTGAACAGCTGAAGGTGAATTTGAAGGAATGAGATGTAAATGTCCGAACGCTTCTCCAGGTGTGCAGCGCCTGGATCGCCAGCGGTGTGGTCAGCGACCTGCGAGACCTGCGGCGCGTCCATCAGCTCCTGGCCTCCTCATTGGCTAAAGTCCAGGCTGGGAGGGACACGGCCAGCCAGCTGTACAACGAGGCCACCGCTACCATGGAAACACTGGCCGTCCTCAAGGCCTGGGCTGAGGTGTTTAATCATTGTTTGATGTCTTCATTCAGATATTCTTTGTTGCCATGGAGACTGTGTTTCCTGTGGACACTTCATTTTAAAAGTTCTCACATGATTTCTTCAACACAAGATGATAAGAGATAACTTCACCGTCGTCTCTCAGGTTTACATCGTGGCCGTTCAGAGGAGCAGACAGAAGGAGACCGGCAGGACGGCTGACGTGTCACTCTCCTCTCCAGCCAATGACAGCTCAGGCTCCGAGTCAGGAGGGGCGGGCCTTCTGAAGTTGGTCCAATCAGATCTGTCGACGCTGAGCCGGCTGTGGTTGGCGGCGCTGCAGGACTACGCCCTGCTGACCCTCCCACAGGAGTACGCGTCACAGCTACCTGCGACAGGTAGGAGAGGAGGAGGAGGAGGGAGGAGGAGGGAGGAGGCGCTCTACCATTGGTTCAGATCTTGTAACATGTTAACCAGGGATGGAAACAATCCTTCGTTTAAAGGGGCAGTATGTAAAATTAAAAAGAAGCTAGTTAGCATGCTAACCAACTAGCGCCAGCCAGACTTGCTAGCAGTGTAAATGCCAACACTCCCACAGTGTCTTGAGACTGCTAGCTGCACCACTAACTAGCTAACGGTAGCTACACTTAGCAGCAGTTAGCGGTCACTCTAGCAATATGCTGCTTACATATTGACCTGTGAAGACATTTTAGAAAAATAAAAGTAAAAGTATCAATTAAAATGTGCTCATGACTGAATCAAAGAGATTCAACAACAGGAGCCATTTTGTTTTCTTCTGCTTCTCCTCCAGGAGGTTCTTTCTACACAGCGGAGACCTTGAACCAGGCCAGAGCTCATTACTCCTCCTCCTGGGCTCCTGTCCTCCACGCCACCTCCCTGTGGCTCCACAGCACCGGTCAGTGCTCCTCCTCCTCCTCCTCCTCCTCCTCCTCGCTCCTCCTCGCTCCTCCTCACTCCTCCTCCCTCCTCCTCACTCCTCCTCGCTCCTCCTTTCTCCTCCTCCTCCTCCTCACTCCTCCTTTCTCCTCCTCCTCCTCCTTGCTCCTCCTCACTCCTCCTCGCTCCTCCTCCCTCCTCCTCACTCCTCCTCGCTCCTCCTCGCTCCTCCTCACTCCTCCTCGCTCCTCCTCATCTTCCTCGCTCCTCCTCGCTCCTTCTCATTTCCTCCTCCTCCTCCTTCTCCTCACTCCTCCACCTCACTCCTCCACCTCGCTCCTCCTCCCTCCTCCTCACTCCTCCTCCTCCTCCTCCTTCTCCTCACCCCTCCTCACTCCTCCTCCTTCTCCTTCTCCTCGCTCCTCCTCATCCTCCTCACTCCTCCTCACTCCTCCTCCTTCTCCTCGCTCCTCCTCGCTCCTTCTCCTCGCTCCTCCTCACTCCTCCTCGCTCCACCTCACTCCTCCTCATCCTCCTTCTCCTTGCTCCTCCTCGCTCCTTCTCCTCGCTCCTCCTCACTCCTCCTCGCTCCACCTCACTCCTCCTCATCCTCCTTCTCCTTGCTCCTCCTCACTCCTCCTCGCTCCTCCTCGCTCCTCCTCACTCCTCCTCCTCCTTCTCCTCACTTCTCCTCACTCCTCCTCGCTCCTCCTCCCTCCTTCTCCTCACTCCTCCTCATCCTCCTCCTTCTCCTTGCTCCTCCTCACTCCTCCTCGCTCCTCCTCACTCCTCCTCATCCTCCTCCTTCTCCTCGCTCCTCCTCGCTCCTCCTCGCTCCTCCTCACTCCTCCTTGCTCCTCCTCATCTTCCTCACTCCTCCTCATCCTCCTCGCTCCTCCTCCTCCTTCTCCTCACTCCTCCTCGCTCCTCCTTGCTCCTCCTCCTCCTCGCTCCTCCTCCTCCTCCTCCTTGCTCCTCCTCACTCCTCCTCGCTCCTACTCGCTCCTCCTCCTCCTCCTCCTTCTCCTCACTCCTCCTCCTCACTCCTCCTCATCCTCCTCGCTCCTCCTCAGTCCTCCTCGCTCCTCCTCGCTCCTCCTCCTTGCTCCTCCTCGCTCCTCCTCGCTCCTCCTCACTCCTCCTTGCTCCTCCTCACTCCTCCTCGCTCCACCTCACTCCTCCTCATCCTCCTCACTCCTCCTCGCTCCTCCTCCTCCTCCTCCTCCTTGCTCCTCCTCCTCCTCCTCCTCACTCCTCCTCGCTCCTCCTCGCTCCTCCTCCTTGCTCCTCATCCTCCTCGCTCCTCCTCCTCCTCCTCCTTGCTCCTCCTCGCTCCTCCTCACTCCTCCTCGCTCCTCCTCACTCCTCCTCGCTCCACCTCACTCCTCCTCATCTTCCTCACTCCTCCTCGCTCCTCCTTGCTCCTCCTCACTCCTCCTCACTCCTCCTCCTCCTCCTCCTCCTTCTCCTCACTCCTCCACCTCGCTCCTCCTCCCTCCTCCTCACTCCTCCTCCTCCTCCTCCTCCTTCTCCTCACCCCTCCTCACTCCTCCTCCTTCTCCTTCTCCTCGCTCCTCCTCCTTCTCCTCGCTCCTCCTCCTCGCTCCACCTCGCTCCTCCTCATCCTCCTTCTCCTTGCTCCTCCTCACTCCTCCTCCTCCTCCTCCTCACTCCTCTCTCCTCCTCCTCAACCTCCTCGCTCCTCCTCGCTCCTCCTCGCTCCTCCTCCTCCTCCTCGCTCCTCCTCCTCCTCCTCCTCCTCCTCCTCGCTCCTCCTCCTCCTCCTCGCTCCACCTCACTCCTCCTCGCTCCACCTCACTCCTCCTCACTCCTCCTCGCTCCACCTCACTCCTCCTCCTCCTCCTCCTCCTCCTCACTCCTCCTCGCTCCACCTCACTCCTCCTCGCTCCACCTCCCTCCTCCTCACTCCACCTCACTCCTCCTCACTCCTCCTCCTCCTCCTCGCTCCTCCTCGCTCCTCCTCCTCCTCCTCGCTCCTCCTCGCTCCTCCTCCTCGCTCCTCCTTGCTCCTCCTCACTCCTCCTCCTCCTCCACCTCCTCCTCCTCCTCCTCGCTCCTCCTCGCTCCTCCTCCTCGCTCCTCCTTGCTCCTCCTCACTCCTCCTCCTCCTCCTCGCTCCTCCTCGCTCCTCCTCGCTCCTCCTCCTCCTCCTCGCTCCTCCTCCTCCTCCTCCTCCTCCTCCTCCTCCTCCTCGCTCCTCCTCCTCCTCCTCGCTCCACCTCACTCCTCCTCGCTCCACCTCACTCCTCCTCACTCCTCCTCGCTCCACCTCACTCCTCCTCCTCCTCCTCCTCCTCCTCACTCCTCCTCGCTCCACCTCACTCCTCCTCGCTCCACCTCCCTCCTCCTCGCTCCACCTCCCTCCTCCTCACTCCTCCTCCTCCTCCTCGCTCCTCCTCGCTCCTCCTCCTCCTCCTCGCTCCTCCTCGCTCCTCCTCCTCGCTCCTCCTCACTCCTCCTCGCTCCTCCTCCTCCTCCTCACTCCTCCTCCTCACTCCTCCTCCTCCTCCTTGCTCCTCACTCCTCCTCCTCCTCCTCGCTCCTCACTCCTCCTCCTCCTCCTCCTCCTCCTCCTCGCTCCTCCTCCTCCTCGCTCCTCCTCGCTCCTCCTCCCTCCTCCTCCTCACTCCTCCTCCTCCTCACTCCTCCTCCTCCTCCTGGTTCTCTTTTCATCTCACAGTCAGATGTGGCTTTGTCTTGCAGGCTTTGTGATGGCAGACGACACACCTGCCAGCCTGTCCAGACCGGCCACACCCACCTCCATGGGACGCAGCGGTTCTGTGGGCGGAGCCAAGAGTCCAGAGGACATCAGCTCAGACAGACTGCATCTCATCCTGGGTAGGACACTGGTTTTAATACAAAGCCACCAGACCTGATTATTTACATTTATTTCAGTCGCACTAAATTGTGATTTTTCTGCATTGAGTTTGGTTGTGCTGGTCCTGTCAGGGATCAGTGTGGAGTTTCTGTGTTCTCCGCACTCTGAGGATCAGATGGAGAACATCACTTCCTGTCTGCGAGCTCTGCAGGCGCTGCTGGACGTCTCCTGGCCCCGAGCCAAGATCGGAAACGACCAGGTGAGACACACCTGGACCAGAATCTTAGCCTGAATTCAGACCAAAATCAAGGCAAGAACTAAGGTCCGATTCCAGGCTACAATTGAGACCAGAATCCAAACCAGACTAGGATTCAGAACCTGTCCTGGTCAGATTAAAGATCCGGACCAGAATCAGGGCATGGACTGACAGTCAGACCAGATCCAGGAGATGTCTCACCCCATCTGTCCATCTGTCTGTCCGTCTGCAGGCGCTGAGTGTGGAGCTGCTGAGCGTCCTCCACAGGCTGATGGTGACCAGAGAGTCGGTGTCGGTCCAGCTCGCCGTGTTGGATTTACTGCGACAGATTGTGACGGCGGCTCAGGAGCACGTCAGGGAGAAACGCCACAGCGCCGAGGGTGAGCACACACTCTGCGGGCCCATCAGGACCAGTACTCAGTACTGACTCCACTGGCAGAACTGGCTTTGTCCGGAGCTTTCAACCATATTTAATCCTCGTCACCAGTCGAACTCCGACTGTAAGCTGAAGATGTGTCCTCTCCAACACTCCTGTCCTTTATTGTTCCACAGTGGATGACGGTGCGTCGGAGAAGGAGACGCTGCCAGAGTTCGGTGAGGGTCGGGACACCGGCGGTTTGATTCCTGGGCGCTCGCTGGTGTTCGGAGCGCTGGAGCTCTGCCTCTGTGTACTGGTCCGGAAACTCCCACAGCTCAGCCCCAAACTGGCCGGAACGAGCCCAACGGGTACGAGGAGGGAAAGTTACACAACTGTTAAGTTATAAATTAAATGAATGAGCTAAACTGTGTGTGTGTGTGTGTGTGTGTCTGTGTGTGTGTGTCTGTGTGTGTCTGTGTGTGTGTGTGTGTGTGTGTGTGTGTGCGCGCGCGTGTGTTTGTGTGTGTGTGTGTGTGTGCGTGTTTGTGTGTGTGCGTGCGTGTTTGTGTGTGTGCGTGCGTGTGTGTGTATGTGTGTGCGTGTGTGTGTTTGTGTGTGTGTGTGTGTGCGTGCGTGTGCGTGCGTGCGTGTGTATGTGTGTGTGTGTGCGTGCGTGCGCTCAGGTCCCGGAGGATCGGTCTGGAGTCTGACGGACAGCGACTGTCGGCTGGTGTCGTCGGCTGTGTTTGTCCTCTCTGAGCTTCCGTCCGTCTGCTCACCTGAAGGTCAGAGCACAACCCTCTATGCTGACGCTTATGTTAGCATGTTAGCAATAACATTAGCATTAGCAAAGCTTCGAGATGAAACTGATGGATTTCTACGTCTTCATTGATGGAATGTAACTAAGTACATTTACCCAAATACTGTACTTAAGAAATGTTTTCAGGTATTTGTACTTTACTTGAGTATTTCCTTTTTCTGCTACTTTATACTTCCATTACATGTATCTGATTACTTTAGTTACAGATTACATGCTGCATTTACTTTTACTGCTACTTTTGATACTTGAGTAGATTTTACATCAGTTGACTGTTGGGTATTTCTTCCCTCTGTGTCGTCCTGCAGGCAGCGTGTCCATCCTCCCCACTGTCCTCTACCTGCTGCTGGGAGTCCTCCGAGAGCTGGTCCACCAGCCCAGCACACACACAGGTGACACACACACAGGTGACACACACACACACGTATTAAAGTGAGGATGCATAAGGTGTCACTCATTGTCTATTTGAAAATAGTGAGACGATGTTGACGATGAGCCAGAGCCATTGCTATTGTATGTGTGGTTTTTTTCCCAGGTGCCTCGGCGGCGGGCTTAGCAGGCGGCGCTGGTCTGAGTTCTGTGGTCCAGGCGGTTCTTCAGGCTCTGAAGTCGGTCGTGACGTCTCCGATGAGTCGACAGGAGAAGAGCCGAGGAGCCTGGAACCTGCTGCTGAGATCAGCTCTCAACACTCTGCTGGGCCTCTGGGACGCCGGTACAACACACACTCTAATCATCACTGACTTTAATTAAGGCGAAATATGATCTGAAGTGAAAGATCGAGATCAGAAAGGTTTTGATAACATCCACACAGAAATACAGATCAGCTGCAGTAAGGTAGAAATGTGTTTGAATGGAGTCCTCTGTGATTGTGTGTGTTTCAGGAGACTGTGTTGTGGATCAGGTCAGCCTGCTCACAGCTCTCACCGTCTTCCTGCTGTCTGCTGGTCCGGACGTCTGCACCGTCGAGCCGCTGCACGCGCTCTGTCTGCAGCGCTTCACCGCCAGCATGGACGCCAAAGACCCGCTGGTCAGTACCACCGAGAGGAAAACCGCCTGAATCCAGACAATCTAAATGATTTATTAATCTGAGAAACAGACGGCGTCTCTGTGAGCGTCAGTCCAACTCAAACAGCTTTAGACATCTGGAGATACGTGGTTTGATTGTTTCCTCTTTAATACGTCAGATTTCTGATTAATAACGAACGTTCTCTGCAGGTTGTGAGTCGCTGTTATCAGCTGTTGACGTCGGTGTTTCAGGCTCCGCCCAGCGTGGCCGTCCCGTACATCCAGGCGCTCGGACCGCCGCTGGTTCGATTCCTGCAGGTACTGAAGAGGCTGGTGTCATCTGAGTGTTTGTCCATGTTTCAGTGTTTCATCCACATTGAACTAGATGGTTAATAAGTTGTTTTTACGCTGCATTTCTACAACACAGGTGGGATAAGAAATCTGAACTTGTAAAGATAAAACAATCAGTGAGAAATGTTAGAAACAGCTGATGTGTAAAGACGTGAAAGTCCCCCAACATCCCTTTAATGTGTCATCGACTGAATCAACAGGAGGAAACAACAGGACCAGGACGTCTAAAGATTACGTGTCATACACGTTGAATCTTACTTAATGCAGTAATAGTTGTTAAACAGTGTTTGTTGTGTTTATTTTAATTTAGTGTCAAAGAAAGTGGATCTTATTCGTGTAGCTGGAACATCGTCAGAACACAAGGAATGAAATGTAATCCTGATCACAGCTAAAGATTATTCACAAAACAAAGTCGTGTCTTGAAAAGAATCTCTGTACGTCCTCGTCTGTCTGTGCAGCTGCTGTTTGATCAGGCGGATGAACGTATTGATCAGATGATCGGTTATTAATCTGTATGATGTGTGTGTTCCTCAGATGGTGGAGAGGAGTCGACCTCAGAGTCAGGAGGAGCTGACGGGAGTCCTGGAGGGAGTCCGAGCCCTGGAGGCTGTGGTCCAGGCTGCAGACGAGACGCAGCGTGAGCACACGCACACACACACACACACACGCACACACACGCACACGCACACGCACACGCACGCACACACACACACACACACACGCACGCACAGTACTGGCGTGGCAGCCGGTCAAAGACATTCAAAGTTAGACAATAACAATGAGATGAAATACTGGAGCAGCAGAGAGCAGAGCAGCCGATCGACAGCCCCTCTCTGCCTTCTGACCCGTCAGGTCCTCAGCTGGTGGCCGTCTTGTTGCCCCTCCTCATCTCCTTCCTATTGGATGAAAACGCTCTTGGCTCCGCCCCCGCAGTGTCCCGCTCTCTCCATGAGGCGGCGCTCAAAGACCTGATGCGTCTCGGCCCGCAGCACTCCGCCGTCTTCAGGTAACAAATGTGACACAGTTTGCATTTATAATCCAAATAAAGGAAAACAGTTAAAATATAAAATGTGAACATTTAGAATCAAAACAACTTTAACTCCGGTTTTATTATTTGTCTCTGCGTCCGTCAGGTCCCTCATCGCCTCGTCTCCTCACCTGAAGTCTCGCCTGGAAGCCGCCGTCAAAGGAAACCAGGAGAGTCTGAACGCTAAAGCTAGCAGCGCTAACGCCGCCCGCAGCGCCGCCAAGTCTTCCCCCAGCATCACGCTCAAAACCAACTTCCTGTGAGACGACTCTTCACGGCGCCGCAGGTTAACGTCACCGAGGCAACGTGCTGCGTTCACTGTCCCCTGAGACAAATGGAGCGGAATCTGAGCACGCCGCCATGTTGGAAAGATGACGGCCATATTATGACATCACTTTCTGTCATCATCCAACATGGCGGTGTGTTCCTATGATCAGACGCTCGAGCGAATCACACGAGTTCTTGATCGTTTCATTATTAAAGGATCAGTTCGGCTGATTTTATATCTTCACTCTTGAGATTTAGATTTGCCTCTGTACAGGAAGTCACTGCTGTCAGTTCATCTCTATCAAAATAAGAGGAGGAGACTTTGACATCTGAAATATGTGATGTTAATATGAGAATTTTAAAGGAGCATTACGTGGTTTTGGGGAAAAAGAGAAAGATCTTCACTGACTTAAACAAACTAATCAAACTCTCTCAAACTGACCTTAAAGGACAACACAGTGTATACTGTTTTACTTTGTTTATATGTGGCGGACCCTGCCACCTTTCTAGCTTCAAACAGTGTTCTGGGACATTACTTTGTTTATTCAATGATGGAAAGTTTGTATTACTGCCTCATTAATATTGTAATACTACATAGTGCTCCTTTAATCATCGTCAGTGTCAGCTGCTCATAATTACGTCTCATGCTTGAGTGTCCTTGAACGCACCACAAAAGAGAATTGTCCTTCAGGTGTTTTGCCACCTGTGATAAACCTCCATGTGACAGATTTGTAAAGAGGGCAGCATATCACAGCTGCTAACTGTAGCTGCTGTTAGCTAGTTAGCTCAGTTAGCCATGCAGCTAGCAGCCACAGGAGCGTGAGGCTGCATCCAAATGTCCGGACTTCACCGCACTTGCAGACTCGCAGACTTGAGGGCTGTGGACTTTCAGACTTCCACCTGGGGAGTCCACCTGCGGAGCAGACTTCCCCAGACGTCACTGATTTAATTACCCACAATTCATTGTGATACGGTCATGAGGTTGTCGAACTTATTATGAATGTGTAAAACAGTTACTTTACTTGAATCGTGTAGGTCAGCAATAATATTCAACCACAACATGATACAGAAATATGTAGAAGTGAAGGTTGAGGAGGGAAACAAACAGTCCACCAGTCCGGAGGGTGGAGGTTTGGATGCAGCCTCAGTGTTTTCACCGCTAGCATGGGAGCTTCGGACCGGACAGGTCAGGGCTAGCTGGTTAGCATGCATCATTTTTAAAAATGTTTTCAACTAAAAATCTTACATATTGCACCTTTAAGTTGAGGCAGCTTTGTTTTTCTGAAACAGTCAATCTATCGATTAACTAACAGAAAACAAAGTCAGTTTAAGTTGATGAAACCTTCAAAGATCAACAACAATCTGACCGACACAACTGTGACGTTTGTTCTTCAAACAGACTTCGAGACAAACCTGAAGGGTTCATTAAAATGAACATAATGTTCATTTAAAGGTGCAGTATGTCAGAATTGTCGATTTCATACTCTGAACATGTACAAAACATTGTAGCTACCTGCTGCTAACACACAGCTAGCTTGACAAACATCGTGTGTGATTCATGACACAATTCAAACAGGATCGAAACATGAAATAAGGTGTCGTGACATCAGCTCTGTAATCATATCCAACATGTAACGGCGTATATAGTGTCATATGACAGCGATGATGTATTGATCTGTCGCTCAGCCCTAATTTAAACAAACTCGAAGTAAAATGTTTGTTTGAATCATCAGAAGAGACGGAGAGCAGCAGTTTGAGCCGGTCTGTCAGTGAAAGGGAAAACTCAGTCACTTTTATTTTGAAATAACTGTCCCCTCTGTGTACTTGATTGATTAAATGTAGGAGAACAATCTGAAGTCGGCAGTAAATAAGCTGTATCGCAAACAATAAGCGGAGGTCAGAGGTCACGTCGACGTCTTCCTCTGACCTCCGAGTGAAAGAAACTGAACGAGCGAGGAAGAGGATTTTATTTTTTTAGTAAAATGTCGCTTTGTTGCGTTTTAACTTCTTCTGACAAATCGCATAAAAACAACCTGAAGACTGATCGTTAGTGGTCGTACGGTGGCCTGTAAGGGACAAAGTGGTCACCAGCACTTTAGTTTAACAACACTACACATCATGTTTATCAGAGCGGGAGCTTTGTCTTCTAAATGTGAACGTTCATATCTGATCATAATCAAACACTAACGAGTCACCTGCTGCAATAAGTGTTCACCAGGTGAGCTGTGTGCTTCCAGCTCCTCTCTGACAGGTGTGTGAGCTCACCTGGCTCTCAACTGTATGAATGAGTTCACGTGTTGTTTTCTAACAGCAGCGAGTGAATAAAAACTTGTTTTTCTTCAGATTCAGTTTCCACTTGTCTTTATTCGTTGTGGTGATGATGATGAGACTATAATCTTCAGATATAGACGATAAAGAGACTTAAATTCAGTCTGTGAACTTTACAAGTCAGTAAAAACAGCAAAGAGGAAAAAGAAGGTTTAATTTCATCAGGCAGTCAGAAACTGTAGTAACAGCACAGAAGCAGCCTGACTTCTCTCTGATGGTCTCATGTGTTTGTGGGTCATGACGAGCGTCAGCAGCAACACGACTGTTTCACAGCTGCAGACGCTTCGTGCTCCTGATCACAAACACAATAACTGACAATATTACAGAGGCGTTAACGTCTCGCACAGCTGGCTCCACTTGTTTTTCTGTTTTATGAAACTTTATCTTTAGCTGAGACACAAACATGTTGCAGCGCCCCCTGACGTCAGCTGCGTCGTCTCCGGATGCTGCCTTCACGTACCGTCGTTAACCGCGAAATAATGTAGATGAAGCGTGATTAAGTAGTTTTTTAGATGGATTATCAATCCACAGGGGAAATTTAACATAAGAATGGAAAAAATAACACAATATATACAAATATATACATACATACACCTACATACACCCCATACTGCAAGATTAAAAAGGGACAGATAGAATAAATAGAACAGAATTTGAATATAAATCTAAAATGGGCAAAATAAGAGCATTTATTTGTGTAGTTTCTTACGTTTTTTAATTATTTAATTGTAATTACTCACATGGAAATACTAGTCAAACAACTGTGCCAATAAAAAATACATTTCAATCTATTAGTGTCAAGGAAATGTATTAATCATCCTTCTTGTGAAAATCTACAGTCAAAATAACCCAAAATGCTGAAATGTTTTTCAGCTATGAAGCCATTTAAGAAGATCTGTGGCTTTAATTCAGGACCAAATAACTAATAGATGACAGAACTGCGTTAATACTTCACAGAACTGCATTAATACTACACAGAACTGCATTAATACTACACAGAAAGCAACATGTGGTTGCCAGAAAGTGAAAACTACTGGAGATATGAACTTTAGAAAATGAGGGATACTTCATTCTAGTAAGAAAAATGACTTCCTCTTATTAATTTGATGATTGCAACCATTCAACATCTATTCAAATGAATACATGATGTATTATGTATGATGATTAATTATCCTCAGGGTCTCCTGGATGTTGGATGTTGGTTCACAATACAGAGACTCACTAACATCACTGTCAGCCAGAGGAACAAACTTAAAAAGGAGCACAGCTGTAGGGTTTTTCAAAGTCTCATGAATGAAATGGAAGTTTCAACATGATTTTTCCAGAAGGTCCCTGACATGAACTGAGACAAGTTGTGGATTTTGGGCGAGTTGGCATGAAATGACCCATTATTGGAACAACTTTTTTTACAGAATGATTTTGTGTACCAGTCACACAGGACAATATAAGCATTTATATTTTACAACTATACGACTATAAGAAGAACAAATGATAAAATGAGGAGATACATGTGCGAAAAGAAAATAATAAATGATCTAAAATGATGCATGTTGTCGTGTATCGTATTTCCGAGCTCAGAGTTGGCTCGTGAACGCGGCAGCAGCAGTCGGCTCCTCTCCATTTCAGTCCGCTCCGCTGTGTTTGTCGCTTCGCCGTCCACTCTGACCTTTTTACACCCGTTCCGGAGAAATGGGAACGCCTTGATTTAACCCCCGGCATCGGCGATAGATACAGCTCTTCACGCTTCAGTTGGACCTAGAAGATTTTGATTCATACGTCTGCTGATCGTCTCTGTGCCGAAAAGAAAAAACGGTGAGTGGCTCATCCCGCAGGTGAAAGCGAGTCCGGGCCGGTGTCGCTCGTGGTGCGTGTCCGCGGCTGCGCTGCGGCCTGTCGGCTCTCCCGGAACTCGAGCCCCGCGGATCGCGTTCGGAGCCCGAGGCCGCGGATGTAGTTGGCTCATTAAGTAGACATTAACGCCACCCGTACAGCACATACGCTGGGATAACTTTTGTATTTATCAACCAGGCGGTGTTTTAGTGAAGGTTTGCTGTCGGTAACAAACGCGGTTTAATCTCAGAAACATGAAGACGCTGCTGTTTTAGCTAGCGGTAGCGTTTAGAGGAGCTAGCGCGGTGCTAGCCGGCTAACAGGATTCGTGGCTTGTCATCAGTTTGTGTGCTGGATTACAAACCAACAGATAACTTGTCCTCACACTGTTGGGATCCTGTTTATATGTTGAGGATATTTTCCTGAAGTTGCGGTTTGTTTTACAGGCCTGACAACATCGCTGTTGCTAATCAGCGTTACGTTAGCACGCCGATGCTAACAGCTAATGCTTATAAACTGTGTGTAACTTGGCCATTAAAGCCTGGTTACCCGTCTGGACAGCTAGCTACAGGGCTTAACGTTACCAGTAACGTATCCCTGCGATATCCTCTTATGTTGATGTGTGTCTGATGAAATAATTAGGCTCCTTATGCCCCGGACAGATGATGAAACTCGGGGTCACACAGCTAGCTTTGTCAGATAAGGCTGAACCGTGTAATTTAACCAGTTTACTCGTAACAAGTGTGTCTGTGGCGAGTTTCTGACGTTGGACAAGTTTGAAGGCACAAACAAAGAAGGTTTGTTCACGTCGGGCCGCAGAATATGGAAATAATCACGAGTAACTGAGGACCTGGTTTCAGGATTTCTACAACAGCTGCTGCTGATTCATCTGCCTGTCTGTTGATTTCATGTTCAGCTTCATTAAGCTGACAACAGACTCAGTCCAGCCACAGGTCAAGTTATAATCTGAAATAAGTTAGGTTTGGGCTGGAGGGGGACACATGCGTAATAAGACAGACAAAGAGGGACAGAGACATCTGTGGAAGCTCATTTCTGCTAGTTAAAGAAAAACATGAGCAATATATTTCCATTGTGAGTGATAACTATGAGATAAGAAAATCATGATTATGAGATTAAAAGTCAGAATTAATCTAACTAATCATTTCATCCACTTCTTTTCTTTAACTGGCAGAAGTGGTTTTCCATCGTCCTCCACTGAAGACAGATAACAGTAATGGTTGTTCTGGAGCTTTCTATCATGACCGCTGTCTTCCTCGTCCTGTTAAAGAGGAATTATACATGTTAAAGTTTTAGTTTTTACCTGAGGACTTCAGGGAGTTTTGTACAAGTTGAACTTTGTTTTATAACATAATAACAGGGGTGGATCCATTATCAGGGCCCACATTCATCTTTTTAAGGATTATCAGTGTTTTGTGTGTCTGATTGCTGATAAAATAAAAAAGTTCAGTTTTATGACTCTGATGCAGCTTATTATCTCTGTTAGTGGTGGATAAATGAAGTGGAGTGAAAGTAATAAGAAAATGAAAATACTGAAGCAAAGTACCTCCAAATTGTACATAAGCACAGTACTTGAGTAAATTGTAGTTAGTTACATTATCTCTGATTATTCTCGACTTTGAGACTAACGTTTTTATTTTAATGTAAATGTATATCGGTTCCAGTTAGCTGTTAGTCTCTTCGATCATTAATGATTAGTATTGGCCCCTTACCTATAAGTTTCTGTAGTATTGTAACAGTGAATTAAACCTTTAATCCAAAGTGATCGTCGCATATTGTTACTTTAAATGATTAATTATCTCACATTTTTAAACACCTACACCTGTTCTGGTAGTTGACCTACATATCGGCCTGTCTGTCGGTGACTGGTGAGTCTACAACCAAGAGCATCAGCTGGTTTAACATCTGGACTTCTTGTTCTTACACTGCGTCAGACAAACTTTTACCCAGGCTTCAGGAATCAGAGCTGCAACAATTAATTGATTGCTTGTCAACTAATATATTAATCGGCAACTATTTTCATAATTGATTTATTGCTTTGAGTAATTTTCTGAGAGAGATAGTCGTCATTCTCTGATGTCGGCTTGTTAAATGTGAATATTTTCTGGTTTCTTTCCCCCCTGATACACATTTTTCATAACTTTGTGACATTTTAAAGACCAAACAACTAATCAATAAATGCAGAAAACAATCGACAGAATAATCAACGCTGAAAATATTGGTTAGTTGCAGCCCTGGTGATGAGCATTTTCTCGATTTTCTTACACTTTATAATCCAATTGATGACTTGAAACAGTAATGAGCAGATGAATAATGATAACGGTTGTTGGTTGCAGCAGTAGTTAGTTGTGAATTGGTTAGAGTTAGCCATGTTGCAGATGTTTATAGGGATTAAAACTAGATTTTGTTATGAGAGGAAGGCAAGTGTTGATTTAGGAGACAGGAAAGGAAACGGCTACATAAGGAAAGGAAAGGAAAGGAAACCACTAATGCTTAGTGGTGGTGACGTTTAAGTCATGTCAAAGCTTTTTACTACTAGAGATTTAATTTATCCTTCGACAGTCACAAAAGTGTTGTTCACCTGTGAAGGTTATCATGATCAGAAGTATCACAAACTTCAGATTATTTTCTGCAATCCTCCAAAATCCAGTTCAATAATCCCACAGGGTTTTTGTCGATGCTAACTTTTAGGTTAGCTACAACAAACCGTCATCCCTGCAGCTGTTTGCCTGAATAAAATAATTAATGAGCTAAACTCGGATCAGGGAGTAAAGCTAAACTCAAAGTATCCAGACTGGGCTCAGTTGGAAAGTTGGTTCTGTGTAGATGGCGCTGTGTGTGTGAACTGGACCTGGTTCTCCTCTGCTTCATTGTGGCTGAGTGTTGTGAAACGACGGCCTTTGTTCTGTTGGTCACAATAAGACCTGAACAGGCTGTAAAGGGCCGAGGAAGTGTGTGTGTGTGTGTGTTCGTGTGTGTGTGTGTGTTCGTGTGTGTGTGTGTGTTCGTGTGTGTGTGTGTGTTCGTTCGTGTGTGTGTGTGTTCGCGCGTGTGTGTTCGCGCGTGTGTGTGTGTGTTCGCGCGTGTGTGTGTGTTTGCGCGTGTGTGTGTTCTGCTGATGGCTGACCTCAATCTGGACTTAGAAAGTGGACGCAGGACGCTGTGAAGGGTTACAGGGTGACTGAGCGAGCTGGGTCAGCCTCACCCGGTCCTGCTGTGGTCGCCCCCGGGCCTGACGGGGGAGGAGGAGGTCAGGACGCTGTGATGATTAATCTGTTGATAAGAGGATCTGTCCCGCTCAGCCTGTTTCTATCCAACCTCACAGACAGACAGTCAGGTCGGGTGGCTTCAAATTAGGCCCTAATCAACTTAGCCTGGACCATCAGACTCCCAGCATGCACTGCTGTTGTGTTCCTGATATAAAAAAATGTTCGCCGACTGAAACAAACTGAATCATCAAACTCTGTTTTCATGAAACTGAAACAAACTGAGCTTAAAGGACAAAACAGTTTATACTGTTGTTCTGCTCCTTTTAATAGACCGAACAACGAGGCGGGTAATCGAGGAGATAATCAGCGGATGAATCGATGATTGTAGCTCCTCAATTGACCGGAAGTTAAGATTATTTTGCCTCAACAAACACATTTTTAAACAAGCTGTCAGTTTCTCCTGACCCAACACCGACTTCATGTTATGTCAATCAGAAGAAAGATGGAAGCTTGTTAGTTGGCAGCAAGGTCACATTTTGTTGACATTTTGTTGTTGGTCTTCTGTTGCTGCCGGACGTCCCAGCGTCTCTGAATGATGACGAGATGTTTAAAGTGTTTTCTGTGTCATAAAAACAGGAATGTAACCACAGACATGAAGGACTATTAGATTATTTTCCCAGGCATCATTTATTCAGGCGGCCTGCCAGACCACATCCCCGACCCAGAGAGATCTTTTACATTTTTGTATTGATTTATTTATTTCTCTGACATTATTAACTGGACCAGGCAGTGTTTAAATGTCTGCAGATACAAGTATAAAATGTGTCTTCATTTTTACGTCCTGCAGGTTTCAGGTCTGCCTCAGTCTGTTATTACCTTCATTTAAAAGCTCCAGCTTTTCATATCGAGGTGCTTCACATTTGCATGTCGGTTGATTTCAGTTGCCAGTTGAGCTTCTGTGGAAGTGTTTCAGCTGTGAATGCCTCGCGTCTGTTTGAAGGAAAAACCACATCAGAGTTCAGTTGTTTGTCCGTGAGTTAAATGAGCTCGTCAGATCCTGAACTTCCTCTCACACACGTGCTGCGGTTCACATTTTATTACTGCTGTCAGTCTGTTTGTTGCAGGAGAATCAAAAAGGTTTTCCACGTTGGCAGAAAATGTTTTACTTCATCCTGAACTTTCAGACCATTGAGTGCAGGTCGCTTTGTTCAGTTCTTCTGCTCTGCTCGGCTCCAGCACACCCTTTGAACTAAATAATTACCTCAATACGCTCTAATTAGACGTTTGTCTCAGCATGTGAGGAACATAAATTCTCTCTGGAAGCTTTGGCAGCTGGGGTGTCATCCAGGAATTACCCACGTCCATATACAGCGATGAGGTTATATCAAATCTTTCATGTCGTAGGCTCGGTGGGAAAACTTAAAAATCAATGTTTTTATTTCCCTCAGTTTACCACAGAGACTCTGCTGGGCTGAAAGGATGCAGCTTCATTAACTCCGTCTTGACACGTTTGCTGCAGCAAACACACAAAAATCAACCCAGTAAATCAGATTTACTGACACGCTTGATGCAGGAAACTGTTGCTGCACCGCTGCATGTCACCAAATCTGGTAGACTGAGCGAGCACTTATCAAGTCAGTGATAGACGGACGCTAAAGTCAATATTTGTCAGTTGTTTGTTTGACTGTGAAGCGTCTCCTCAATGTGGAAAGTCTAGTTAAGGTGGTCGGCCATGTTCTGTGTTGCTGAGTCAGCACCTGTTTGCAGACGTCTGTAGAGTCACAATGAGGCTGAAGAGTGGAGCTGCAGGAGGAGTTGATTAATCGATGGGGGATGTCTGATCATGTTTAATAGTTTCAGTCATTTTTCAAGCAAAAATGTCAAACGTTAGCTTCTGAACGGAGGATTTACTGCGTTTCGTCGTATCTTCTCACAGTAAGTAAGGAGTCAGTTGCATCTCTACTCAAGAGACGATCGGGGAAAGATCAAACAGCTTTTACCAAATTGGAACCGGATCCAAAATGGAGTCACATTAACAAGCTACAGTCATCCAGGAATTAATCAGTTCCTTTACATAAACAAACTAATGCTTGAGTCATCCAGGAATTATCCACTTCCCTGTATAAACAATGATTAACTCAGTATTAACTCCTGTGTGAGTGACATTATTTTCATGCTCTTTCTGTGTCGTCAGTTGTTTACATGTCTCCTTCACTTCCCCTCTTTGTTTCTGCTGCAGGTGAAGAGACTACATGTCCCAGAAGCCCCTGTGAGAGCCAGCTACTTCCTCCTCGTCCGCGTTTCCTCTCTCCTTCCGTCCGTTGGTTGGATGAGTCCCAAACAGCGACAGAACTTTGAGCAGTGATTGGGCGCTGAGCCAGACCGGGTAGCCAACGGGGAGCCAGGTGAGTGGTCATGTGATGCTGTTGGAGCAGTAATGAGGTGTATCTAATAATTAAACGGTAAACTACAAGTGGCCCAACAAGGTACACAGGCTAACAAGCTAACAACAGGCGAACACAGGACTTTGCTGTAACGTTACTTTAAATCTACTGTGTTTTCACAGTACAATTGCCTGATTTACTGTAGAAACACTATTATGCCACTTTTCCACTAAATTAGCGGGTCTACACAGGTTTTTAAACGCGGGTCAACCCACTAATAACCGCCTGTTGACCCCATTCCCACTTCCTGCAGGCAAGGCAGCCGGAAACAGGCAACAACAATAGACCGCATCCCAAGTTCTGTCCTTAGTTACGAGCCACCACCGGATGTTGATTACATGTCATCACTTTGCAGTTTTCTGACGTATTTCTATGGTACATGTATCATCATAATAAGACTGAAAGAAAACACACTAACTGCTGTTAAGCTGGGTGTACTTTGTGTATTTTTCAGGCTAGCCATCATGGCGGACGTGGACCCAGACACCCTGCTGGAGTGGCTGCAGATGGGTCAGGGCGATGAGCGTGACATGCAGCTCATCGCTCTGGAGCAGCTCTGCATGCTGCTGCTCATGTCGGACAACGTCGACCGCTGCTTCGAGACGTGAGTTTTTGATCCCAAACGATGAGCGTAGTCTGGGGGTCAGCGATTGGCAGACTGACCGTCTCTCTCCTGTCCCAGGTGTCCTCCTCGGACGTTCTTGCCGGCGCTCTGTAAGATCTTCCTGGACGAGAGCGCTCCAGATAACGTGCTGGAGGTCACAGCCAGAGCCATCACCTACTACCTGGACGTGTCTGCGGAGTGCACCCGGAGGATCGTGGGAGTGGACGGGGCCATCAAGGCGCTGTGCAACCGGCTGGTGGTGGTGGAGCTCAACAACAGGACCAGCAGAGACCTCGCCGAGCAGTGTGTCAAGGTGGGAGGACAGGGAGCTGGTATATGTGGTCAGAGCAATGACATCACTCAGAATGAGAACAGATGTTTCAGTGTTTTTATCGCGTTATCATGCCGTTGTAGGCTGTGATGTCATCAGAGAGTGTGTGTCCATCTGCAGTGTGTGTGTGTGTGTGTGTGTGTGTGTGTGTGTGTGTGTGTGTGTGTGTGTGTGTGTGTGTGTGTGTGTGTGTGTGTGTGTGTGTGTGTGTGTGTGTGTGTGTGTGTGTGTGTGTGTGTGTGTGTGTGTGTGTGTGTGTGTGTGTGTGTGTGTGTGTGTGTGTGTGTGTGTGTGTGTGTCCCCAGAACAGGAGACAGGATGATGAGAACTGGTCAGAGCTCAGCCGGCTCCTGTGTTTGTGTTGTTGTTGAGTTTTGGATCAGAGCCACACCACAGGCAGGAGATCCACGAGCATGTGCTCCCAGAGGTTTATTAATAACCATCACAGGACAGTCGTGGTCTTTCTTCTGTCTGTGTCTCATGTCTCCACACTGATCACTGATCTGTCCTGCTGATCACTTCAGCTATTTTTATCTCGTCAGGTGCTTTTTGATCTCTTGTTATTTTAAGTTTCTCAGGTTTGCTCTATAAATGGTGATAATATTTCCTGTTTCTGTGAATTCAGGGACGTTTGAAACAAATCTGTCTTTACTGAAGCATTTTCTTTATATTCATATCTCAGGTTTGACCTCTGTCTCAGAGTCATCTAAGTCACTTTAATGTGTGTTTGTGGTCCAGGTGCTGGAGCTGATCTGTACCCGGGAGTCTGGCGCTGTGTTCGAGGCCGGCGGACTGAACTGTGTGCTGAGTTTCATCAGAGACAGCGGTCACCTCGTTCACAAAGACACTCTGCACTCGGCCATGGCCGTGGTGTCCCGACTCTGCAGCAAGATGGAGCCTCAGGACTCGTCTCTGGAGACCTGTGTCGAGTCTCTGTCCAGCCTCCTCAAACACGAGGACCACCAGGTGACTACAGACGAGTTGCAGTTTTTTTCCTTCAGCAGTGAACCAAGTGCTGGTTCAAAGTTGGTTCAACCTGTGAACCTTTTAAGAACCGGTTCGCTTTTCCACAGGCATGAGAGCCACCGTAGAGTCGCCTCATTCAGTCATTGGATACGTCTCCAATTTCACAGCAATGTTAGGAAATACTATGGCAACTACATCAAGTCTCAAGTGTTGCTCCTGCATGTCTACAGTGGCATCCTAACACGACCATTCAGTCAGTGAAAACAGTAAAACTCTTTTGTTTATTCTCCCGTGGATAAGTCAGAAAACGCTACATTAAAGTGAAACTCTCGCCAAAAAGCAACCGAGGCTTTATTTATGATTGGGTATGAGTCAAACCTTCACGTACAAGCACACTCATGACCAAAGAGGCACTTTTAAGATTTACCGTAGTTTCGTTTTGGGGCAAGCTCATTTTGAACGGGAGTACATAGGGCATACCACGACGGCATCAAAATGTCTATTTTTAGACCACTAAGAAGGCTCCACACATCATGAAACTTTACTGGTAGCATCACCAGGGTCTCTACTCATGACACGAGCAGTAAGAACATTGTTTGTGTACGCAAAGTGTGTGAAAAAGACGGTTTTGAACTACTTACGCTTAGCTACTGGGACTCCGGCGCGCCGCCGCCATTCCAGGCAAAAAGTGTCGATCTCCGAGTGCGGCCATCATGTTAGTCAAAAGCAACACTGACGTCCATGTTGTTGCTTTTGACTAACGACAGAACAACGAATTATCCGCGAATTCATCTGGAAATAAGCCCGAGGAGCGTCCCACCGTTACTCTCCGTCATGATGGCCGCACTCGGAGATCGACACTTTTTGCCTGGAATGGCGGCGGCGCGCCGGAGTCCCAGTAGCTAAGTGTAAGTAGTTCAAAACCGTCTTTTTCACACACTTTGTGTACACAAACAATGTTCTTACTGCTCGTGTCATGAGTAGAGACCCTGGTGATGCTGCCAGTAAAGTTTCATGATGTGTGGAGCCTTCTTAGTGGTCTAAAAATAGACATTTTGATGCCGTCGTGGTATGCCCTATGTACTCCCGTTCAAAATGAGCTTGCCCCAAAACGAAACTACGGTAAATCTTAAAAGTGCCTCTTTGGTCATGAGTGTGCTTGTACGTGAAGGTTTGACTCATACCCAATCATAAATAAAGCCTCGGTTGCTTTTTGGCGAGAGTTTCACTTTAACTCTGTTTTAAAAAATGGCCGTTTGTTGGTCCTTGGTCACAATGACCCCGCCCCCGGCCCCTGACGTAAGCGGTTGTTGGTTCTGGTTTGAAAAGGGTTCTCAGTAGAACTAACCACTTGTTGTCCTCCAGGTGTCAGATGGTGCTCTGCGCTGCTTCGCTTCATTGGCCGACAGGTTCACTCGCCGCGGCGTGGACCCCGCCCCTTTAGCCAAACACGGCCTGACAGAGGAGCTGCTGTCCCGCATGGCAGCTGCCGGCGGCATGGTGTCAGGTCCCGCCTCTTCCTGTAAGCCTGGCCGGACCTCGACAGGCGCCGCCCCCTCAGCTCCAGACTCCAAACTGAGCAACCAGGTGTCGACCATCGTCAGCCTGCTGTCCACGCTGTGCAGAGGGTCGCCGCTCGTCACACATGTAGGTCGACACAACTGAAACGGGAAGAATAACAAATATTTTAAGGCAGAAGGAACATTTACTCGAGATTTACAGATCGTCTGATGTGCTCTCTTTTGTCCCGTCTTCAGGACCTGTTGCGTTCAGCGCTGCCTGACTCGATGGAGTCGGCTCTGGGAGGAGACGAGCGCTGCGTGCTGGACACCATGCGGCTGGTGGACCTCCTGCTGGTGCTCCTGTTCGAGGGGCGAAAGGCGCTGCCCAAATCCACAGCGGGGTCGACGGGGCGGATCCCCGGCCTGCGACGCCTCGACAGTTCAGGGGAGAGATCGCACCGACAGCTCATCGACTGTATTCGCAGCAAAGACACAGACGCTCTGATCGACGCCATCGACACCGGAGGTACGAACACACAGATGTTTATTTTTATTCGCATCCTGATGAATCATATTTTGTTGTGGTAAAAGTTCTTCTTGTTCACCTTCCTGCTTTCTGTTGCAGCTTTTGAGGTGAACTTCATGGACGATGTTGGACAGACGCTGCTCAACTGGGCTTCAGCTTTTGGCACACAGGAAATGGTAAAAAAAATAAAATAAAACTGAATGCAGACTCTGACCTTCATTTAAATCTTTTATGATTTACGAGCCACACTAGCTGCTGACCGACGCCTGATTTTCGAAGCAGATGCCGTAAAAAAAGTCTGATCAATATATTGACACTCAAAGTTTTGGCTGTGATCCCTGAAATGTGAAAAGAAAGATGTGTCAAAGAGGCAGGATGTTTCTGTATCTTTCTCTTTATGTCAGCCATCTGTGAAAAAGACATTAATGCCTACATGGAAAGATGCTGAAGATCAGTCTTCTGTCTCAGGTCGACTCTGATTTCGTGGCTGTGAGCTCTGTTTGTTTGTTGTTGTTCCAGGTGGAGTTTCTATGTGAGAGGGGGGCGGACGTCAACAGAGGTCAGAGGTCATCCTCACTACACTACGCTGCCTGTTTCGGACGCCCACAAGTAGCCAAGGTAACACATGCACACTGTAAATCCAGCAGTCATGAGAATTCCTTTTAGGTAACACTCAACTTGAGTCCTGTTCATTACAAACATTTAATGGTCTGTGTGATCTGTTTTCTAATGTGTGTGTGTGTGTGTGTGTAGACTCTGCTGCGTCACGGAGCTAACCCTGACCTGAGAGACGAGGACGGGAAAACTCCTCTGGACAAGGCGAGGGAGAGAGGACACAGTGAGGTGGTGGCTATACTGCAGTCGCCTGGTGAGTGAGGAGTCCTCCTTCTCCTCCTTCTCGGTCTTCTTCTTCGTCTCCTCCTTTCCTCTCCTCGCCCTCTTCCTTGTCCTTCTTCCAGTGTTTAAGCACCCTTTTTCATTCTTTTATCCTCCTTAAACATCCTGATCATCTTTTGAGGGAAAATGCTTCTCCTGCAGTGATGCTGCTCCAGACGTCATCAACGGCTGTAAATCTTATCTGACTCGGATAAGAACTGTAGATCAGGGGAAGTAGTTGGAGCACAAAGCACCAGTGAGGTCACACTAATCTGTTTGTGTGTTTCAGGAGACTGGATGTGTCCGGTGAATAAGGGCGACGACAAGAAGAAGAAAGATGTGAACAAGGAGGAGGAGGAGGGCAGCGAGCCCAAAGGAGACCCAGAGATGGCTCCCATCTACCTGAGGAGACTTCTGCCTGTTTTTGCACAAACCTTTCAGCAAACCATGCTGCCTTCTATAAGGTAACCCCACCGTAACTGTGAACTGCACCTTTACGTTTTATTGACTACTTAACAACTCATCAATTTCATTAAGGAGAGATCGAACCGAGACAGGTTGAATCTTAATTTAATTAGAGCAGATAAGAGGTGAACAGCCTGATGTAAATCAGCAGGCAGAAGCTGAAGTGGGAAAACAAGTCCTTCTTTAGTAGAGGTCATCAAAAAGAAATGTTATGACGTGTGTGTGTGTGTGTGTGTGTGTGTGTGTGTGTGTTTAGGAAAGCCAGTCTGGCCCTGATCAGGAAGATGGTTCACTACAGCAGTGAGGTCCTGCTGAAGGAGGTGTGTGACAGCGAGACGGGACACAACCTTCCCACTGTGCTGGTGGAGATCACTGCGACTGTCCTCGACCAGGAGGTACACAATATTTTGACTTTATGACCTTCAAGTCGCTTTTCTGCTGACGGGTGATCAGATCAGATTGAATATCTATGATTCCAATGTTATTATTAAGGCCATTTAACTGACTATCAGAACTAAGGGCTGGTGTCCATGTCAAGTTTATGTCGGGTAGAAAAGCGTTTGTATTTCTGTGATCAGGGAGTAACAAACTGCACTCATGGCTACAAAAGTGACGTGAAATGATTTCATTGTGTGTCAGGACGACGACGACGGTCACCTGCTGGCTCTGCAGATCATCAGAGATCTGGTGGATAAAGGCGGAGACGTTTTCCTCGATCAGCTGGCTCGACTGGGAGTCATCAACAAGGTGTCCACTCTGGCTGGACCGGCGTCTGACGACGAGAACGAGGACGAGGCTAAACCTGAGAAGGTAGTGTGTGTGGTGTGTGTGTGTGTGTTTGTGTGTGAGTTTGTGTTTGTGTCTACCACAAAACCTGTGGTAATGAGCCTTTTTGCAGTTTTCATGCTCAAGAAGGAAGGAGCACAAATGAATCTAACTGAATACCTGAACCATTTCTCATGTTTGCAGGAGGAGGAGGTGCAGGAGGATGCGAGGGAGATCCAGCAGGGGAAGCCGTACCACTGGAAGGACTGGTCCATCATCAGAGGGAGGGACTGTCTCTACATCTGGTCCGACGCTGCTGCACTCGAGCTCTCCAACGGCTCCAACGGCTGGTTCAGGTTCATCCTGGATGGGAAGCTGGCCACCATGTACTCCAGCGGGAGTCCGGAGGGCGGGTCAGACAGTTCTGGTAGGAAAACAGACTTGGAACACACAGAGGGGACTTTTCATCTCATGTTGTCTTTGTTGCTCTGACTGATCTCCTTCCTCTCCCCTTGAGCAGAGTCTCGCAGTGAGTTCCTGGAGAAGCTGCAGCGGGCGAGGAGTCAGGTGAAACCAGTAACAGCCAGTCAGCCCATCCTGTCCAGTGTCGGTCCCACTAAGCTGACGGTGGGTAACTGGTCTCTGACCTGCCTGAAGGACGGAGAGATCGCCATCCACAACTCTGACGGACAGCAGGCCACCATCCTGAAGGAAGACCTGCCGGGCTTCGTCTTTGAGTCCAACAGAGGAACCAAACACTCGTTCACCGCCGAGACCTCACTGGGTGTGTGTCAGCATATCCCTGCAGCTCCACGACTCCTCCTGCAGCTGTTACAGCAACACATCAACATAAACTGTAAAAACTACGGAACGTTTTAAATCTTGTAGTTTGACCTCACACTAGAAACGGCTGTTTAAGTTTGTTTTCATCTAATTCACACAGTAGCTTGAATTATATTATAATAATAATAATAACAATAATAATAATAATAATGACTTTATTTATACAGCACCTTTTTAGAAACAGAGGAAGCCTCATTTGAGGTGATTTGAAACAAGACGGCAGGACAGAAAATGTAAAAACACAAAGTTAATGAATCATCACAAGTAAAAGGAATAAAAGTGATAAAATCACAAAAAAAGTAAGAGATAAATGAGAGAATATAATTGGACGTGTGAAGACGATCAGGGATCTGTAATAAGACGACATCACATGAGAGGAATTAAAAATGCATAAAGAGCCATAAAAATAATAAAAGATAATAAATTAAAAATAAACAAACAAAAGCGGTAAAAGACACTAAGAAAAAAACATCACATGAGATAAAACTATGTATCAGCAGCAACACACATCAAGTTGTAGCACGACTGTTAATCTAGGTCTGTGTTGACGTTGTGTGTGTTTTTGTGTGCAGGCTCAGAGTTTGTGACGGGCTGGACGGGGAAGCGAGGCAGGAAGCTGAAGTCCAAGCTGGAGAAGACGAAGCAGAAGGTGAAGAGCATGGCGAGGGAGCTGTACGATGACCACTTCAAAGCTGTAGAGAGCATGCCCAGAGGAGTGGTGGTCACCCTGAGGAACATCTCCACACAGCTGGAGTCCGCCTGGGAGCTGCACACCAACCGACAGGTACAGAAACACACAACGCTTATAATCCTGATATAACGCAGGGTTTAGAGTTCATTCTGGTCAGCTGTGTGATTTGTTTTTGTGTGTTTACAGTGTATTGAAGGGGAGAACACGTGGAGGGACCTGATGAAGACGGCCCTGGAGAACCTGATCGTAGTTTTGAAGGATGAAAACACGATTTCTCCGTATGAGATGTGTAGCAGCGGCCTGGTCCAGGCGCTGTTCACTGTCCTCAACAATGTGAGTGATCCTCTTAAATCCCTCGTCACACCCGTGGTGTGCCGTGTCTTCAGCTTGAATCATAGCTGTGAAAATCACTCAGACGTCTGATGTAAAGTGAGTTCTTCTGTCTGTGTGTGCAGAGTGTGGAACTGGACCTGAAACATGATTGTAAGCCTTTAATGGAGAGGATCAATGTCTTTAAGGCGGCTTTCAGCGAGAATGAAGACGATGAAAGGTAACCGTGACAAACATGTCCACCTTCTGACTTTAAAGGAGCTGCACATCCCCACAGTTGTAAGATTACTCTGGATAATGAGCCCGATAGTCAGATTAGAGTTATGCTGGAATGATGTTGTGTCAGAGAACTTAATAAAGAGATCAGCATCATGAGGCTGCGTCTTACAAATGATCTTACAAAACCAACAAACACAGGCTTTGTTTGTTCAGACTGCCGGCCCAGATCTGTTTTTTGACACATCCAGATTGTATCCAGATTACTTTAGAGTGTTTAAACAACATGCTGATGTCTGTCTGAAGCTCTTACAAAGTGTTTTGTTGGTTACAACCTCACACAGAATCACAAAAATGACAAATTAAATAAAAGACTAAAATATAACAGAAAATTGACATGCAGGGTGGAAGTAATAGAGTACTGTGAGTACTGTCAGATTACAGCTGACCTGTGTGTGTGTGTGTGTGTGTGTGTGTGTGTGTGTGTGTGTGTGTGTGTGTGTGTGTGTGTGTGTGTGTGTGTGTGTGTGTGTGTGTGTGTGTGTGTGTGTGTGTGTGTGTGTGTGTGTGTGTGTGTGTGTGTGTGTGTGTGTGTTTGCAGCCGACCAGCTGTTGCCTTAATCCGTAAACTGATAGCTGTCCTGGAGTCAATAGAACGTCTACCTCTGCACCTGTACGACACTCCAGGCTCCACATACAACCTGCAGGTGGGTCTCCGTGTGCTCTGGATCCAGGTGTGTTTTCAGGAATCTGTTGGTTGATGTCTGAAGGACAAACTTAACAGCGAGTTCTTGTGCTCGTCAGATCTTGACGAGGAGGCTGCGGTTCCGTCTGGAGCGAGCGCCGGGCGAGACGGCTCTGATCGACCGGACGGGTCGCATGTTGAAGATGGAACCGCTCGCGACTGTGGAGTCTCTGGAGCAGTACCTACTGAAGATGGTGAGAACACCAAAGGCATCGCCTCCACTCACTTTACTTTAATGTGAGATGCAGTTCAGTTTTGACCTCCGTCCTCCCCCTCCTCTCCTCCAGGTGGCGAAGCAGTGGTACGACTTCGAGCGCTCGTCCTTCGTCTTCGTGAGGAAGCTGAGGGAAGGACAGACCTTCACGTTCAGACACCAGCACGACTTCGACGAGAACGGAATCATCTACTGGGTCGGAACCAACGCCAAGTAAGTTCACTCAGACTATATTTAATATTTTTGTACTCTTTCTACCTTGAAGGCAAACTGAGGAGCTTCTATAGCATCGTTTTATTTTGACGTCAAATACAGCAGAATAAATATAGCAGATGTTTGAATGGAGTTTGGTCTGATATTGTTTGGTGTGTTTCCAGGCAAATGAAACCTGCTTAATCTTTCATTCATACACTTCTAGATATTTGTTATTGATTTTAAGGGACTTTTATCTCATCACACCTCATTTCTGCTCCCGTCAGGACGGCGTATGAGTGGGTGAATCCAGCTGCCTATGGCCTCGTGGTGGTGACATCATCAGAGGGGCGTAACCTCCCCTACGGGCGGCTGGAGGACATCCTCAGTCGGGATAGCTCCGCTCTCAACTGCCACACCAATGACGACAAGAACGCCTGGTTCGCTGTCGACCTCGGCCTCTGGGTCATTCCCTCAGCGTACACACTGAGACACGCCAGGTACGAAAACAAGCACCAGAGGACAAAAGAAACGCACATCTTAGGTCGATTCAGGACAATTCAAATATATTTAATATATCAATTCTATCTTCTTCTTCTCTCTCAGGGGTTATGGCCGCTCTGCGTTGAGGAACTGGGTGTTTCAGGTGTCGAAGGACGGTCAGAACTGGACGACTCTCTACACGCACGTAGACGATTGCAGCCTCAACGAACCGGGGTACGACATATAGAGAGAGTTAATCATCAGTACCCAGAATTCTCCTCTAATCCTATAAATAAATGAACACCAAGAGCCTCCACACAACCAAAAGCTTATAATGTGTGTGTGTGTGTGTGTGTGTGTGTGTGTGTGTGTGTGTGTGTTTGTCTGTCTCAGGTCAACAGCCACGTGGCCTCTGGACCCGTCCAAAGAGGAGAAGCAGGGGTGGAGACACATCAGGATCAAACAGATGGGGAAGAACGCCAGCGGTCAGACTCACTATCTGTCTCTGTCTGGACTCGAGCTGTACGGCACCGTCACCGCCGTCTGTGAGGACCAGCTCGGTACGGCCGCCATCTTGTGTTCTTGCTGCTGATTTATCCCTCTCTGTCCTTCATGTATCAGTTGAATGTTTGATATCACCCCTTCTATCTCTCTCCTCCCCTCAGGTAAAGCTGTGAAAGAGGCAGAGGCGAACCTTCGTCGCCAGCGGCGCCTGTTTCGCTCCCAGGTGATGAAGTACATCGTCCCAGGGGCGCGGGTCGTCCGCGGCATCGACTGGAAGTGGCGCGACCAGGATGGAAACCCGGCGGGAGAGGGCACCGTCACCGGAGAGGCTCACAACGGTAAGACGCGTCCCGAGAAGACAGAAACTGAGAAATTAAAACTCACAACTCATCCTGCAGCTTCAGAGGAGCCAGTTTAACTGTTTGAATTTGTTTCATGTTTCATTACTTGACTTGTTTTAAGGTTTTGTTCGGAGGAACTTCCTGTTTCTGTACGCAGAGGCTCAACTGTGGGAAGATATTTGTGCCATCAAGTTCTCAATTTGAAAACTTGTGTTTGTACTTTTCATAATTTGAAGTTCAGAAGTTCACATTTTTGTGCAGAATAACATCAGTTGTTTAAATTTACAGCAAACTCCAAATGGACTGCATTTATATAACGTCTTTCTGGTCTCTGAAACACTTCATTCAGAGACTGAGGAGAGCAAACGAGCACAGATATTAGGTGTGTGAGTTTTTGGTAATCTCATGGTTCGATTTTCATTTTTTGGGTGTTCGATTCAAAAAGATTCCCAATTCAAAATTGCTGACACACGAGATAAACGATCTGCAGCCTTTTATTTTAAAAAGTTCCACACTGAGCAGAGTTATTTTCTTCAACACACAGTTGTTTAGTTGTATTGAACGCTGCGGTGTGTGTTTGTTAGCAGTTGTCAGCTGGTCTTGTTTGTTCCTGCTGACAGCTGCTCCGTCATCACGAGCTCGTAACGTCTTGTGACATGTGGCCTGCTTAATGTTCATCTTGCAAAGGTAATTACGCAGTCGTTAAATAACATAAACCGCTGCCTTGTTTGAAAATTAATTTAAAGAAAACTTGTCCGGGTGCTGAACTACCATCGCACTTTAGTTCCACCTTTTTCGTTCCTTCAGCATCACACAACCAATTACCTTGTTTTCTTTTCAACGCCTCTAACGGACACACAGAATATAAAGACATGCATGAGGGGAAAAATGGTCAAATCAGTGCTGGTTTCTAGATTCACCACAGGAAAACTAAATGAAAATGGTCCTAAGTGCTGTATATCAAAGGCAAATGAAATGAAATGAAAACGGCTTCTGCAGGTTTTTATATCAAAATCATACATAAATGTAAGAACATAGTTGCAAATGCATTTAGTAAGTTTAACTGCAAAGCGTGGTGGCCAAGTCGTACAACCTGCTGGTTCAAGTATCTGCCCACAGTCAGTTCATGTCTGACTCTGTAATCAGCATCGTTCTGTTTTACAGGATCTAAACTCAGCAGGTTCCTGTAAGAAGACAGGAACATTTCTACATTAACATTTTTCTCCCTGAACTTTCCTAAACACGCCCTTTAACAAGAGCTTAACCTGAAACCTCTGAGAACCTCGGACACATCCTGACATCGGTGTTGGAAACTACACCGCTAAACTGTGACTACACGGCCCACATAGGGAAAGATGCTTTCAGGCGCAGTACTGTGTGTAGGTTACCTGTGATTTAGCAGCACTGAGAGCCCAGTGCACATCACAGCAGTTAACAAGCTATACATTTTCAAAGATTAAATTATTTTATCTCTATTCAAGTTAGCCGGCTCAGTGGAAGTCTCTCACTAACGCTCTCTTGGCCCCATAACGGGGAAGATCGGGGAATTTTATAGCCCGGAAGTTGAGTATTTTTGGCTTCATGTGCCACTGCATCACCTCATGCAGGGCAGAAAACATCTGACCCCCTCGTCTTTCTGTCGGGACGTCATGGGGCTTCAGGATGAGGCGTCTGTCGTACACTACGGCTCACTACGCGAGATGAAACCAGCAAAAGTTGCGCCCGTTTTCGGTGTTATAATTTGACAGAATTCTGTAATAATTTATCGGTAATGTATTAGTTGTGGGTGACGATGTGAAATAAACAAAGAACAGAAAGAGACAGTTTGAAGCTTCGACCTTGTTTCTTCATCTTTCAAGTGAATGAGTTCTTCTTCTCGTATCGAGTTGTTCAGCTTCTGTCGCGGCGTCGAGTGAAGGCAGCTTGTGATTGTAGTCGGACTCACCGCAGTGTTTACGACACTGAGCATCTTAAAAGAGTGAAATATTGATCGGTCTGATCCCAGCATGCACAGTCCGCACGTCAGTGAGATCAGATTGAAACAAAAGTTCACATCTGTGCTCGTGCAGGACGTAACAAACACCTTCCTCCTCCTCCTCCTCTTCCTCCTCTTCCTCCCTGCCTCTCGCTCCTCTCTGTGTTTCTGTGTTTGAATCCAGATCTGATGTTCTGTCAGCGAGCTGAGCGCATGGAGACGCCACCAGCAGCTCTGTTGATTATCATTTAAAAATCATACAGCAGGATTATTGTTGTTTCTCAGTTTAATTTCTTTCTGTGTGGCTTTGACGCTTTGCATTTGCCAGAAATATTTTCTACTTTTGCTTTGATTGTCATTTTCTGTGACTGTGTTCATATTTTTCTCTCTCATCGCTCCACCTGGACCAAAAACCTCCTCGAACATGGCGACACATTGTTCCTCAAAGCAGTGCGACCTCAATATGTTTGGACACAACAGTTTTATATTCTATAAATCTAAAGTTTAATAACATCAGTCGCTCAGAATAAAAGACAACGAGTGAGCTGCAGATATTTAACTTAAAACAAAGATGAATTCAATCAAAATGGGTTCATATTTTTAAGGATCACTAGTTTATTTGTCCTTGTACACATCAGAATGAAACACTTCAGTCCCCTTCATGCTGCACAGAGTGAACATATTCACAGCTAATTGAATTAAGAAAAAGTAGCATAGAAATGTAAATATATTTCAAGTTTACTGGGACAATAACTGCCACATAACATTAATTAAAGCCACAAATAAAGTGTAATTACTTCCTTTTTCTTTCTTTTTCTGCACTAAATTATGTCTTTCTAAAATAATTTAAATATAAATATACAAAACTACTGTAATTAAAAAAAATACTTCATCCTCTGAATGTTATTATCATCATTATTTTAATTCATATAAACACTTACTGATTAATAAACACGATCCTTGTATGATTATAAATGATATAATGAATACTTTAAATACTTGGTGCTACAGACAAAATTCAGTCCGTGTTTAAACAGAATTGGGGTTTATTACTCAGCATTAGTGTTCTTTGTAGGGTGTTGTGAAACTTAAAGTAATAAAACCTGTTTCGAGGCAGATGGTCGCCCACTGAGTCCGGTTCTGCTCGAGGTTTCTGACTGTTGAAGGCAGTTTTTTTTTCTCAAGTTCTGCTCATGGGGGAAATGTTGGTTCTCTGTTAGTAAATTCATCAGCATGTTTGGTTTAGAGCAGTTTCAGTTTGGAAAGTGCATTGAGATGAGTTTCGTTGTGAATTGGCGCTGTACGAATAAAGATTGATTGAACCCAAACTTATCATTTAAAGATGCAGCAGGCGGTTCTGGACAAAGAGCATCATTGCTGATTGTCCAAACTGACACTTTGGGTTGATGTACGATCGGTTATCGTTATTCAGGTCAAACAACAGTTATGTCTCAAAAAATTAAAATTTTTCACAAAAGTTTAACTTGGTTTACATGAAACTTAAAAAAAAAAACCAGTTGGGACTAAAATGAGATTTATGTAAAAGAAGAAATGCCTTCATCTGAACAAGCTGCTGAGAAGAGGGCAGGTGAAATGAAGTCCTGTTAAATGTTCTTGTGATTATTACAATCACGAGTCACTGACCTCAAAGGAACATTTCAAACAAACAGTCCTGGTCCAGTGTGGAGCTGCTCTGACTGTAAGCTGCTTCTCTGCTGTCTGTCTACCTGTCTCTACCTCTACCTGTCTCTCTCTCTGTCTGTCTCTCTCTCTGCCGGGTCTCTGACATCCATCCGTCCGTCTCCCTCCTATCTCTCTGTCCATCCAGGCTGGATTGATGTAACCTGGGATGCTGGCGGCTCTAACTCTTACCGTATGGGCGCTGAAGGGAAGTTTGACCTCAAGCTTGCTCCAGGGTACGACCCTGAGTCGGCTGCCACAGCGCCGTCACCCAAACCTGTCTCATCCACTGTTTCAGGCCCCGCCTCCTCCACGGTGGGACCCTCGGTGACGCCGGCGGCCAGCGGCGGCACCACCACCACCACGTCCTCCTCATCCTCCTCCACCTCGTCGTCCTCGCAGCAGCAGTCGTGGAGCAGCCTGGTGAAAAATAACTGTCCAGACAAGGGCGGGGCCACGTCGCTGGGCGGGGCCAGCTCCTCCAGCAGGAAGGGCAGCAGCAGCTCCGTCTGCAGCGTCGCCTCCTCCTCCGACATCAGCCTGAGCTCCTCCGTGGGGCTGCCGGGCACGGGGGGTCTGCGGCTGGAGAGGAGGGCCGAGGGGCTGCTGCTCGACCAGGGCTCCGGGGTGGGAGGAGTGACTGGGGTCGGGGTCGGCTCTGACGGACAGCAGCAGGAGCCGATCGTCGTGCTGTCCTCCGCGGTGGAGGGCGGCTCCGGCTCGGCCTCCAGCTCCGGCACGCTCACCGCCGACACGTCCGCCCCCGGCGACGAATCCAGAAACAAGGACTCATCCGCAGCAAGCACTGACCCCGCTACGGCGATCTCAATGGGGCTGGTGAGCGTGAGCTCGCCTGACGTCAGCTCCGTGTCGGAGTCGTCTAGCAAGGACACGCCTTCCCAGAGGCCTCTGTGCTCGGCGGCGAACGCCCGGCTCTCTGTCAGCTCCCTGCTGGCCGCCGGCGCTCCCATGAGCTCCAGCGCCAGCGTGCCCAACCTGTCCTCACGGGAGGCCAGCCTCATGGAGTCGTTTGTCCGCCGCGCTCCCAACATGTCGCGCACCAACGCCACCAACAACATGAACCTGAGCCGCAGCAGCAGCGACAACAACACCAACACGCTGGGCAGGAACGTCATGAGTACTGCAAGTGAGTACTGCAGTATTAATACACTAACACTACACTGTAGTAGCCAGGGAGTACTGCAGTATTACTACACAAACACTACACTGATGCAGTCAGGGAGTACTGCAGTATTACCACACTAACACTACACTGATGCAGCCAGGGAGTACTGCAGTATTACCACACTAACACTACACTGATGCAGCCAGGGAGTACTGCAGTATTACCACACTAACACTACACTGATGCAGTCAGGGAGTACTGCAGTATTACTACACTAACACTACACTGTAGTAGCCAGGGAGTACTGCAGTATTACCACACTAACACTACACTGATGCAGCCAGGGAGTACTGCAGTATTACCACACTAACACTACACTGATGCAGCCAGGGAGTACTGCAGTATTACCACACTAACACTACACTGATGCAGCCAGGGAGTACTGCAGTATTAGTACACTAATACTACACCGATGCAGCCAGGTGAGACCAGGTGCAGGGTGGCTGCTCCGGTCTGCATCCTGCTGGGTGAACAGCATGAGCCTCCTCCAGCCAATCACAGCAGCTGTTTCCAGTCAGCTGACTGGAGCTTAACGAGCTTCACCTGCTGCTCACTAACTGCCCTCTGTTTGTTTGTTTGTTTGTTTGTTTGTTTGCAGCTTCTCCTCTCATGGGCGCTCAGAGCTTTCCTAACCTCACCACCACCGGCACCACCTCCACCGTTACCATGTCAACCTCCATAGTAACCAGCAGCAATAACGTAGCCACAGCAACCACAGGGCTGTCGGTGGGACAGTTGCTAAGCAACACCCTGACGACCAGCCTGACGTCCACGTCCAGCGAGAGCGACACCGGCCAGGAGGCGGAGTTCTCTCTCTATGGTGACCACACACACACACACACACACACACACACACACACACACACACACACACACACACGGCAGACATTTTGACTTGTCAAAGCAGCACAGGTGAGTCCAATTACATTAACGATGGCTCCGTTCTATTTAGTGTCCCAGTGAGTAATGTCAGTGAGTATCCACAATACGAGACCCGTGGAACCAGCGCACCGAAATGGAATGCAGCCTTCATTAATGTTATAAATTCCACCTGTGCTTTTCTGCTCTGTCGAGTCAAAATGTCCGCCGGGAAATCTATTAGATTTAAATTAATCTCCTGCAGACTGACCCTGATCACTAACTGACACGACTGTTGTCCTTTAACCGTCCCCAATTAACTGGTCACACACACACACACACACACACACACACACACACACACACACACACACACACACACACACACACACACAGCCTGCTTCAGCTAACTTGCTTCCTAACATTTCTGGCACCGGGAGCAGATTAGAAGTAAAAGTATCCTGTTCACATAATCAGACATGATTCTGTGAGGATATCACACTCTGTCAATAAACCAGAAGATAAATCGGCTTTAAAGCAGGTTTGATTCTAAAAACATGAAGTTGTTCCATTAATTCTAAATCAGTAAGTGTTTTTTACACCTATAAGAGTTATTGAGTTTATCAAACACTTCAGCTTTGTAACTTTATTTCTTGAACATTTGAGTTGAACATGATTTCTTGTTGCACGTGCTGTGATTTTAAAGAAGAAAAACATTGATCTGCACCTTCAGTCTTGTCAAAACAATGTGTTCAGAAGTGAGATTAAATGATTATTATTGGGTGAACACAAATGAAAGCTTTAGGCGCACCAGTGTAAAGAGATGAGTCTCGAGTCCTGTCGGTCTTCGGTCTGAACGTGTTCACAGCAGCAAATCCACATTTAGAACTAATTAAACTTTGTCTGTGTGTCCGGGTCGATTCAGCTCCGTCTGTTGGTCTAAATCTTTTCAGAGTTCGTTTGAATACACAAGAGTTGAAGCTGCGTCACATTTTCATCAAAAACAACATTATCGTTCCTCTTGTGTGTCTTTTTCAACTTCCTGTAGACTTCCTGGACAGTTGTCGTGCCAACACGCTATTGGCCGAGCTGGACGATGAGGAGGACCTTCCAGAGCCCGACGACGACGATGACGAGAACGAAGACGACAATCAGGAGGACCAGGAGTACGAGGAGGTTCTGGTAATATACCTTCTCTGTTTGTGGCATGAGTAGTGAGAAACAGGAAGTGATGTCAGAGGGTGTGATGATGAGTATGTGGCTGCTGCCGTCCTGCAGGAGGAGGAGGAGTATGAGACCAAAGGAGGTCGCAGGAGGACGTGGGATGACGACTTCGTCCTGAAGAGACAGTTCTCTGCTCTCGTCCCCGCCTTCGACCCCCGACCGGGAAGAACCAACGTCCAGCAGACCACCGACCTGGAGATCCCCCCACCAGGTAACTGTAACCAACGGCAACACAGCAGGAAAAGGAGCGCTGCACCGTTTGTAGATTACAGAATGAAGTCGCCTCAAGAACAGAAGACCGACGCTAAGAGAGGCTCTTTATTTCTTTCATGTTGGAGAACGCAACAAAGAAACGTTGTGGGGACAGAAGTCAACCAAACCTCTTTTTATAATTATCAATCTAAGATATTTCATAAGATTATAACTGTCATCAAAATCAATAATCGCTGCATCAACAGTTGAGTTAACCCAAAACAGACAAGTTAAATCTGAGCCGTCACTCGCTGTGTTGACCTGAGAATCAGAAGAGAGGTCCACACAGTGTGTCCTCCAGCAGAAGTTCAGATACTTGTGTAAAAACAGACTCTGGTAAAAGTAGAAGTGCTGACTCAGCTTCTTTACTCCAGTAAAAGTAATCGAGTACAGGCTCTGACATGTACTCAGAGTATCAGAGTAAAAAGTCTCCCTCTGAAGGACATTTGTGGTCAAAGCTAACTGAAGCTCACGTCATATTAATATAATTCAAAGACTGTTAAAGTTAAAGGTAGAGTCAGTAGGATTTGTCCCAGCTGTTCCTGAACGCACCACAAAGATAGTTGATAGTTGAGTCTCATTCCCAGGATGTCAAATAGCCACATGTTGGGTTGGTAAAGCGTCCCGAGCAGCAACAAAGAGAGAAAATAAGAAAATCCAGGCAGAGGGCTGCAGGTTCAGATATTTGGGATGTAGGGAGGGAACTCAGAAATACTCGTAGTAGCAAAGTAAAAAGTACAGTAAGTGTGGTCTGTTATAGTGATGCTCACTCAGTTCTGTGAGTATTTCCACTCAGATTCATTTTCCTTTCTCTTCTGTCAGGAACTCCTCGTTCGGAGGTTCAGGAGGAGGTGGAGTGCGCTCCGTCTCCTCACCTGTCTCTCACTCTAAAGGTAAGACAACCACAACCAACCCTTCATGACGACTAAACGGCTGAATTGATCACACGGTCCCATAAATTCTGGAAATTGAAGGTCGAAACGTGAAAGTTTATATGTATACCTTCAGAAAACCTCTGTCTGATGTTGGCGGCTGTAAAAGTCATTTTCCAGGTCTAAATGTTGCGTGTGTGTTCAGGTGGCGGGGCTCGGTACGACCCGGGAGGTGGAGCTTCCTCTGTCCAACTACAAGTCGACCATCTTCTACTACGTCCAGCGGCTGCTGCAGCTGTCCTGCAACGGAGCCGTGAAGACGGACAAACTGCGACGCATCTGGGAGCCGACATACACGTAAGAGGAGCGCCACAGTCTGGATCTGATGAATGTCAGAGATGACAGAGTATTGATTCTGGCTGTTGTGTCTGCAGGATAATGTACAGAGAGCTGAAGGACTCCGACAAAGAGAAGGAGAGCGGGAAGATGGTGAGTCACACTGCAAACACACACACACCCTCTCTGTGATGGTTTCCTTGTCACAGGCCTCACTTCACGTCATTTTCCCTCCTGCAGGACTTGTGTGAACACAGCGTTGGCAGTCGCTCTGGCGGTCTGAGCCCGAGCTCGCTTTCAGCCAATCAGAGCAGTGAGATTCTGGGCATAGCCAGAGAGGTGGCGCAGGCGAAGGCGGGCTGCAGCCAGAACGCCTGTGGAGTCGAGGACGTCCTACAGCTGCTGCGCATCCTCTACATCATCGGAGGAGACGCCACCTCCAACCCTCGCACGCTGCAGGAAGGTATGAACACACACAAACAACACATGTATAAAACACAAACAACACAAACAACACATGTATAAAACACACACATATAAAACACACACAAACAACACATGTATAAAACACAAACAACACATGTATAAAACACACACATATAAAACACACACAAACAACACATGTATAAAACACAAACAACACATGTATAAAACACACACATATAAAACACACACAAACAACACATGTATAAAACACACACATATAAAACACACACAAACAACACATGTATAAAACACACACATATAAAACACACACAAACAACACATGTATAAAACACACACAAACAACACATGTATAAAACACACACAACACATGTATAAAACACAAACAACACATGTATAAAACACACACAAACAACACATGTATAAAACACAAACACATGTATAAAACACACACATATAAAACACACACAAACAACACATGTATAAAACACAAACAACACATGTATAAAACACACACAAACAACACAAACAACACATGTATAAAACACACACAAACAACACAAACAACACATGTATAAAACACACACAAACAACACAAACAACACATGTATAAAACACACACATATAAAACACACACAAACAACACATGTATAAAACACACACATATAAAACACACACAAACAACACATGTATAAAACACACACAAACAACACAAACAACACATGTATAAAACACACACAAACAACACATGTATAAAACACACACACAACACAAACAACACATGTATAAAACACACACAAACAACACATGTATAAAACACACACAAACAACACATGTATAAAACACACACAAACAACACAAACAACACATGTATAAAACACAAACAACACATGTATAAAACACAAACAACACATGTATAAAACACACACATATAAAACACACACAAACAACACATGTATAAAACACAAACAACACATGTATAAAACACAAACAACACATGTATAAAACACACACATATAAAACACACACAAACAACACATGTATAAAACACACACAAACAACACAAACAACACATGTATAAAACACACACAAACAACACAAACAACACATGTATAAAACACACACAAACAACACATGTATAAAACACACACAAACAACACATGTATAAAACACACACAACACATGTATAAAACACACAAACAACACATGTATAAAACACACACAAACAACACATGTATAAAACACACACAAACAACACATGTATAAAACACACACAAACAACACATGTATAAAACACACACAAACAACACATGTATAAAACACACACAAACAACACATGTATAAAACACAAACAACACATGTATACAACACAAACAACACATGTATAAAACACACAAACAACACATGTATAAAACACACACAAACAACACAAACAACACATGTATAAAACACACACAAACAACACAAACAACACATGTATAAAACACACACAAACAACACAAACAACACATGTATAAAACACAAACAACACATGTATAAAACACACACAAACAACACAAACAACACATGTATAAAACACACACAACACATGTATAAAACACACACAAACATCACAAACAACACATGTATAAAACACACACAAACAACACATGTATAAAACACACACAAACAACACAAACAACACATGTATAAAACACAAACAACACATGTATAAAACACACACATATAAAACACACACAAACAACACATGTATAAAACACAAACAACACATGTATAAAACACACACAAACAACACAAACAACACATGTATAAAACACACACAAACAACACAAACAACACATGTATAAAACACACACAAACAACACAAACAACACATGTATAAAACACAAACAACACATGTATAAAACACACACAACACATGTATAAAACACACACAAACAACACAAACAACACATGTATAAAACACACACAAACAACACAAACAACACATGTATAAAACACACACAAACAACACAAACAACACATGTATAAAACACAAACAACACATGTATAAAACACACAAACAACACAAACAACACATGTATAAAACACACAAACAACACAAACAACACATGTATAAAACACACGTGTATAAAACGTTGGGCCAGTGGTTGACTAGTGACGGACCGGCTGTCATTATTTTGTGTAATTTTGTTTATTACTCACGTCACTTGGTGTTTATCTGTTCTTTAACTTCTAAAGTAGCCTGTGGGACAACTTGAAACATATTTCAGACATTATTGATGACTAATCGATTGTGAAGGGAGCCAACTATGGACTACAGAAAATGCTTAAAATATTATGCTCCTATTTTCTGTGTATGAGTTAAATTTGTCTCTTGGTTCAGATTTTGACGAGCTGCAGTTCAACGCGTCTCCAGAGGAGTTCACCAGTAAGAAGATCACAACCAAGATCCTGCAGCAGATCGAGGTCGGTCCGTCTGATGCAAAACACAACGTGGGCTGTTGTTGAGATGAATGAATAAAAATAAAGATGTTAAACATATTTAAACCACATAAAGGCGTTTCAGGGAAATATACATTTTCCACTTCTTCTAAACACACAAAACACTTTAACTGATGAATCGGATGTTAAATCATCGACGATGTTTCTTCATCAGCTGGTTATTGATGACACAAAGCAGCAGCAGGATGTTGATGTGACTGTTTCTGTCCCTCAGGAGCCTCTGGCTCTGGCCAGCGGAGCTCTGCCTGACTGGTGTGAACAGCTCACCTCCAAGTGTCCTTTCCTCATCCCCTTTGAGACCCGACAGCTTTACTTCACCTGCACAGCGTTCGGAGCGTCCAGGTGAGACTGAAGACGAACCTGCGGGACATCACCCGACTCCTGAGCCTCTCCTACCGACACACAACAACAGGGCTTTAAACTGTCAGGCTCAGAGCAGCTTTAACTTCATATCAGACTTAATTAAATACATTCTACACATTTTCTCTTGGACGACTTTGAGACTCGCAATAAGATGTACAGACTAATGTGTGAAGAGGACATGTTCAAAATAAACCAGACAAACGAGACAGTCAGAGAAAATACTGAAGTCCAAAGAATCAGTCAGAAAGAATCTGTGAAGTGAATAAACTTTGTTTTCAGACATTGATTGAAAATGAAGGATTAAAACAGCAGAAGTCTTAATACATTTTACATATATTACCTTTCTGGTGTCTGTTGGAGCCTCTGCTCTCTCACGCCACCCAAAGGTGAGGGACAGATGTAAAACCCTGAAGCTTAACCGAGAACAAAGTCCCCAGTGCGTTTGTTAAAAAGTCGTCTTTTTAGCTTCATTCACGTTTTTCTTTCAGTTTCTTTTTGTAGTTTTCTGTTTTTATTATGTCCTCCTTTCATTTCTTAATTCCAGCATCATTAGTGAGTCTGTTAATTATAATAAACCCTCACAGCAGTCAGAACCTGAACCTGACTTCCTGACCCGTGTCTGCAGGGCGATTGTGTGGCTCCAGAACCGGCGCGAGGCGACCATGGAGCGCTCTCGGCCGTCCACCACGGTGAGACGCGACGACCCCGGAGAGTTCAGGGTGGGTCGGCTCAAACACGAGCGAGTCAAAGTCCCCCGAGGAGAAGCCATGATGGAGTGGGCCGAGTCCGTCATGCAGCTCCACGCCGACAGGAAGTCCGTGCTGGAGGTGAGAGAGCGACGCCGCAGAATGACTGCGACACCTGCAGCTACATTTATTATTCATACAGTTTCATTCAACAGATAAAGTTTTCCAGGTGTTTAAAGTCCCTTTTTGATTCTGAGGGTTTGGTTTTCATTTGGTTGCCACCATCTTAAAAATGTATGAAGTTGAAAGTGATTTTTGTAACGAGTCAACAAACGGCCTCCAAGTCCTGTAACTGACTCGTTCTGAAGCTTTTTCATCAAATCTTCACCTGCAGGTGGAGTTTGTTCTGTTTGTGTTGAAGTGTAATGACATTATTTACTTGTACATACATTTAATTTAAAGTATTATGAATCAACTTAGTGCATCTGTCCATGTTTTCTGCCTTCCTCCAGTTTCAGTGCTGTCATGAACATGTGTGATGTGCTCTGTGTGTCAGGTGGAGTTTCAGGGTGAGGAGGGAACAGGTCTCGGTCCGACTCTGGAGTTTTACGCTCTGGTGGCTGCAGAGTTTCAGAGAACGTCTCTGGGGATCTGGCTGTGTGACGACGACTTCCCCGATGACGAGTCCCGACAGGTGAGACATAAAAACTACCTGATTCATAGGCAGCAGGGTTTTTAAATTCAGTTTGTCACATCTGCTGCTGCAGGTCTGCAATGACTTCTTCTATATAACTGTAGAAACGAAACACTTGATATTTAATATTCAATGTCATTTGGACCCTCAAAACCTAAAATACTGACGTTGATGCCTTCGTTCTAGTAGCTTCACATCTGCAGCGATGTTACTGTGAAGCAGCCTCGTCTTTATTGCTGTTTAAATCTTTGTTGCGGTCGCTGGAAGTTCTTGTATTTTGGAAGTGTTTAAACTTACAGGATGAATAGTTTCACGTGGGCTCAGTTTGGTTATACAGGTGACACATTGAGAACCTGACCCGGCCTGTCAGGATCCAAAGACCAACACTCCCAGGCCGGACCGCTAGCTGCATGGCTAACCGTGCTAGCTAGCTAATGGCAGCTACGGTTGGCAGCACTTAGCTGTTACTCTGGTAATATGCTGCCATCTGTTTGTTGGAGTATTTCAACATGTGGCCAGTTCTTATACAGTGCACCTTTACAAAGATGGCTTGACTTCCCCCCTCAAATCTGTCCAGAGTGAGCCCTCTTCACTAGTAAATTAATGAAGGATCTTTGGAAGTGTTATCAGTGTAGTTCAGTTACGTTTTTCCTCTACGAGTGAGCACTCTATGAGCAAAAAAGGATCTCTGGAACAGAAATGGCATTCATATCAGTGAAGAAGAAATCGACCTCAGTGTGTCCGTCCTGTGATGTCATCAGTCTGTCCTGTGATGTCATCAATCTGTCTGTGTGTCTCAGGTGGACCTGGGCGGCGGTCTGAAGCCTCCTGGTTTCTACGTGCAGCGCTCCTGCGGCCTGTTCCCGGCGCCGTTCCCTCAGGACAGCGAGGAGCTGGAGCGGATCACCAAGCTCTTCCACTTCCTGGGCGTCTTCCTGGCCAAGTGCATCCAGGACAACCGGCTGGTGGACCTGCCCGTCTCTCAGCCCTTCTTCAAGCTGCTCTGCATGGGAGACATCAAGTCCAACATGAGCAAGCTGCTGTACCAGTCCCGCAGCTCGCCGCAGGGCCACGACCCAGACAGACCCCACCTGACGCCCTTCCTGCTGCTGTCAGAGGTGCAGTCGGAGGCGTCCACCGAGGAGAGCCAGGAGACGTACTCTGTGGGCAGCTTCGACGAGGACTCCAAGTCCGAGTTCATCATGGACCCCCCGAAACCCAAACCGCCCGCCTGGTACCACGGCATCCTCACCTGGGACGACTTCCAGCTCGTCAACCCGCACAGGTGAGGCCCGGGACAGAACACGGCCATTTTAATGAGCTCCTCGTCTCAGAACGACCTGAAGACACTGAGGTCATGTTTATTAATCATAAACACAAACAGCACTGATGGAACTACTGCTCCTCCTCCTCTCCCTCCTCCTCTCCCTCTCCCTCTCCCTCCTCCTCCTCCTCCTCCTCCTCTCCCCCCTCCTCCTCCTCCTCCTCCTCTTCCTCCTGCAGGGCTAGTTTCCTGAAGGAGGTGAAGGAGCTGGTGGTGAAGAGGAGGCAGATTCTGTCCAGTAAGAGTTTATCTGAAGATGAGAAGAACACCAGGCTGCAGGACCTGATGCTGAGGAACCCACTGGGCTCCGGACCCCCCCTCAGCATCGAGGACCTCGGGTACGGTGCACACACACACACACACACACACACACACACACACACACACACACAGGAAGCTAACTGTCGTCTCGTCCTCCAGGTTGAACTTCCAGTTCTGTCCGTCCTCGAAGGTTCACGGTTTCTCAGCTGTGGATCTGAAACCAAACGGAGACGACGAGGTAAGAGTCCACCTGAGAGCTGATGACATCATTAGTGATGATGATGATGATGATGACGATGGTGTGGACAGACTGACAAACTGTGTGTGTGTTTACAGATGGTTACCATGGAGAACGCAGAGGAGTACGTGGAGCTGATGTTTGACTTGTGTATGCACACAGGCATCCAGAAACAGATGGAGGCCTTCAGAGGTACACACACACACACACACAGAGACACACACACACACAGAGAGAGAGAGAGACACACACACACACACACACACACAGAGACACACACACACTGCTCATGTTTCTGCTCATCACATGAACTAACAAGAATCTCCTTCTCCTCCTCTTCCTCTTCCTCTCCCTCCTCCTCCTCCTCAGAGGGTTTTAATCGAGTCTTTCCGATGGAGAAGTTGAGCTCCTTCAGTCATAAGGAGGTCCAGATGATCCTCTGCGGTAACCAATCACCTTCATGGACTGCTGATGACATCATCAACTACACAGAACCAAAGCTGGGTTACACCAGAGACAGGTGAGTCCTACAGACAGACAGACAGGTGAGGCAGACAGACAGACAGACAGACAGACAGGTGTAATGGTTAGCACTCTGGACTTTGAATCCAGCGATCCGAGCTCATATCTCGGTGGGACCTTGTCATTCCCTTGAATTGTCCCCCGGGGACAAATAAAGTGTTTTGAATTGAATTGAGGACAGACAGACAGACAGACAGACAGACAGACAGACAGGTGAGGCGCACAGACAGGTTGTTCTGGTTCTGATGGGTCCCGTCTCGTCTCTCTTCAGTCCCGGCTTCCTGCGCTTCGTCAGAGTTCTGTGCGGGATGTCGTCTGACGAGAGGAAAGCGTTCCTTCAGTTCACCACCGGCTGCTCCACGCTGCCCCCCGGAGGCCTCGCCAACCTGCACCCTCGCCTCACCATCGTCAGGAAGGTGAGCTGCTCTCTGATTGGCTGCTGCTCCTACTCCTGTCCCCTCCTTGTAGGTTCAGGCCTTAATGTTTGATGATGTCATGATTGTGTGAATCTGATTGGCTGCTGCCCCCCCCGCAGGTCGACGCCACAGACTCCAGTTACCCGTCAGTCAACACGTGCGTTCACTACCTGAAGCTTCCTGAATATTCCTCCGAGGACATCATGAGAGAGCGTCTGCTCGCCGCCACCATGGAGAAAGGCTTCCACCTCAACTGACCGCCGCCGCCACAGAGCATGCTCCTCGAGTCCGTCTCGCCGCCCGCTGCGTGATTGACAGATCAGCCAGCCAATCAAACCAGCCGACTGACTGACTGACTGACTGACCGCCTGCTGAAGGACGAGGAGGAGGATTCATGTTGCAGAATAAATTAAAGCTCACATCCTTAACCTTCATCACCTTCATCACCATCATCATCCTCACCCAGCTGAGCTGCTGCGTGTGTGTGTGTGAGTGAGTGAGTGAGTGAGTGAGTGAGTGAGTGTGTGTGTGTGTGTGTGTGTGTGGACCCTCCTCCTGTCTGTCCTCAGTTTAGTGCCTGGTTTGACTCGTAGCTTCTGTCTCCTCCTTCAAACAATCACGCTCCTCCTCTTCCTCCTCCTCCTCTTTCTCTTTTCGTTTTTATTTTTTGTTTTATTGCTTTTTGTTTCCGTGTGTGCGACAGTTTTGGGGTTGTTTCTGACCAGCTGTAGAGGTCAAAGGTCAGAGTGCATTGTGTGTTCTTTTACGATGAAGCTATAGAGACACAAACACTGGTGGTGTGCAGCGAGGCACATCAGAAGAGAAGAAACAAATGTAAGAAGCTCTGCTCTCCTTGTATTTTCTTTGTATATTATAAACATTTATTTAACTCGAGTTGCAGTTTGAGGTAAACAGATATTTTCAAATGTGTATGCTCCAAAAAAATAATCATTAAAATGTTTGCAAAGTATGAAGTAAACACCGAGTCCTGTGGTCTGTGGTCTACATGCTAATAGTGAGCTAACATGAGGACACACAAGTCTGCTCCTGAGTGTTTACTCTGCTCTCTGACGTCGACATGACATCTCCTCTCCTTGTCTCCTCTTTAGTCTCCTTCCTTGTATCCTACTCTCCTCTCCTCCTCTTCTCTTTAGTCTCCTCTCTTGCTTCCTTGTTACCTCCTCTCCCCTCCCCTCGTCTCCTCCTCTCCTTGTCTCCTCTTTAGTCTCCTTCCTTGTATCCTACTCTCCTCTCCTCCTCTTCTTTAGTCTCCTCTCTTGCTTCCTTGTTACCTCCTCTCCCCTCCCCTCTTGTCTCCTCCTCTCCTTGTCTTCCTTCTCAAACTTTTATTGCTGAGATGTGCACTGCAGTAACATCTTCGAACCAGCAGGTGTCCCTGTGCTGCTCAGTGCTTCAGCTTAACACCAATAAAAATTAGACTCATTTTATACTTTAACTTTTATTACAATATAAAACGTTTTGTTTGTGTCGCTGCACCAGAATCACTCTTCACACAACATCAACATGTCAGGATGTTAACTGTGGACATGTTTTTATAGTTTGGGTGAACTGACCCTTTAATCTGTGTGTTTGGGTCTAAAGAACCAGATTTCACTGAAGTCAACCCGCTGAATCACAAACTGAGTCCATGCAGCTGTATTAGCATGCTAACATGCTAATCAGAGCATCAACAGGGACGATCTGATTTCTGTCGCTCCAGCATCACTTGACTCCTTCAGTCTGTGACATCATTTCCTGTGGGTTTCTGAGCCTCAGCTGTCGGCCATCTTGTCGAGGGCGGTGAGCGGCGCGAGCACGCGGCTCTTGTTCGTCTCCACGATGTGTCCGTTCTGGATCATCTCGTCCAGGATGATGTGAACTCTGTCCAGGTTGAACATGATCTGATGACGACTCCGAGTCAAAGAAACACACACACACACCTCTGATGTTTACATATCAGACAGGAAGTGCTGACTCATCGTCATGCTAACAGACAGCAGCTGAGAAAGGATACGTCCAGTTCACTCTGTGGAGACGAACAGAAACACAGCGGTCAGACTGGAGGTCGACAGGAGAACAAACATGATGCAGGGACGATCAGGAGGATCTAAACTCACCACCCGGCTGAAGTATTTATCCAAAACCTCCACGAAGTTATGAACCAGCTCGTAGACGGACAGCTCGTTCTGAGGAGACACAGATGATTTTTTTTTGTAAAAACATTTAAGTTTTCCACTTTTACTTCCTGATTATGCACTAGGAACCTAAAACCCAACGTACCGCCGTCGTTTGACTCCTGATGAAGAAACACCTCCAGAAGATAAGACACTTCAGAGACGAGAACACCTGAGTGTTTTATCGACAGCTGCAATCAGTCGACCTGCCTCGACTGATCACGATATCATCAACTGATGAAGTGTTTTTCTTTTATTTGCTTATAGTTTCACTGAACTTGTACATTTTCATTAGTCTTTCTTAAAAGTGCTATTTGGACGCGTTCCTTCATCAGATGTTTCATATGTTGGGTTATTGGCCCCAAAGGTTCAGTGACGTGATGACACGTCCTCCTTTTACTCCTCGATATCTCACAGTTAGATGTTGTACAGATTCCAGTTACTGGAACTGAGACGTTAAATCAAAAACACACCATCATCAGACAATAAACCAGTTGTTCCAAATCTTTCTGGCTTTGAGACGGCTCGCTAGAGGTTCTTGTCATGTTCTGATGATGGAGTTGTTGAGATGTTCCTCCTCTAAACTTCTCACGTAGAGGCTCCGAGAGGAAACATAATCAACATTCAATAAAAATCAAAGATTACAGAAAAGTCCAGAAACATTCAAACAGACGCTGTGACTTTGTTTTTCCTTCTTTCTTCTCCCATTAAAGCTGAGCAGCTCCGACAGTAACACGCTGCTCCAACACTGATGCATCAGTATCAATACTTGTATTAAAGTACTTGTACATCACAGATATAGCTTCATGTTTAAAAAGGTTCAGTGTAGTTTTTATCAAACAAACCGGAGGAAATGAGGCGTCTGTTGACTATTTTCAGTGGCGGACTGATATTTTTCTAAATTTAAAGTAAAAACATTTAACAAACTGTTGAACTGCTCCTTTTCCTTCCGTGTTCCTCACCTCGCTGTCTGTGACTCCGACCACGATGTACAGAGCAGCGTACTGACGGTAGACCAGCTTGAAGTCTTTATACTCCACGAAGGAACACTGGGGACAGACAGCAGCTCAGTTAAAGGAACATACCACTGTTTTTGTTTTAACTCAAACAACAGGTGTACTTCACAGACAGACAGACAGACAGGAGGTCACCTGGTCCTTCTTGCGGCTCAGGCAGCAGCGGACCACGTCGGCCTCCAGCACGGCTCTCCTGCTCAGCTCCACAGGTGTGTAATACCTGGACAGTCTGGTCTGACCCTGCCGGTTCACCATCAGCATGAACTTTATCATCGTCTGATCAGAGACACACAGCAGAGACAACGCGTCTCTCTATCACACACACACACACACACACACACACAGAGAGAGAGAGAGAGAGAGAGAGAGAGAGCTCAAAGGGTCGTTCAGTTCATTTTCCTGAAAGAAAACCTCAGAATTTTTCAAATGAGACGTTCAAAGGTCAAAATGTATAACTTACAGACTTCTGACGCCTGTGAGGAGTCCTAAAATTTACTTAATAAAAAGTACTAATACCACAGTGGAAAATACTCTATTACAAGTAAAAGTCTAAACATCAAAAAAATACTCTTAAAGCATCAAAAGTAAATGTACTCATTATGCAGAATAATAAACATTACTAGATTTTAATTATTGCCGGGATGTTTGTGTATCAGACATTTTGACACACTTCAGACAGCCGGAAGTTGCGTTCACAGACTCCGTTTATGAGGGTTGGGACTCTCCGAGGAGCACCTGAAGGCAGCACACTGTACTCATTTAAAAGCCGTTAATAAACTCGTTTTACACATTTAATGTGATATTTGAGATTATTTCACATCACGTATCGGTTAAAATCCTGGAAGTTTCTTGGACTTACCGGCAGCTGTTAGCTTGTAGCCGAACTGCAGCTAAATGAGCTCCATCACACAGGCTAACAACAGCAACAACAAGCTAGCTGCTCTTAGCTTGTTGGAAGTTTTTGTTTGTAGACAACGAGACGTCGCAGCCAGTCACACACTCACAGATCAATTACAATTATAGTCAAGTTCTATTTTTCTCTATGAAACCAGCGAGAGGACTCAGCTGTCAACAATAGGAAGCTAGCTAGACCTGTTAGCATTTCAAACGCATGCGCAGTAGAGTCCTGCAGTGGTGCGTTCAGAGGAAATGGTGACAAAAGAACTTCAATACTCAGCCCACATATCAGACTGTCGGCAAAGGAGCACAAAAACATTTAATGTTATCACAGTAACAAATGTGATCTTAATAACAACTATCGATCAAATATTATTTATCAAATACGATAAAATAAAGCAAAGGATTATTATTACTATTTTAATATCATTATTGTTGTTGTTGTTGTTGTTGTTGTTGTTCTTCTTCTTCTTCTTCTTCTTCTTCGAAATGTTTTATGAGAGAGACACAACCTGTTTCAACAGGCAGTTTAATGTTTGTTGTGATTATTAATCAACTGAACATCAACCTCTAATTAATCTGTAATCTATTTTTGTGTGTATTTTCATCCTCAATACAAATACGTGGATATATATTTTATTCACCAAAGGATAATATGTAGCTTATCAAAAGTAGAATCAGTGACAGTAGAATATGGTAAAGACAGGATGGAAAGGTAAAACAAAATTATATTAAAAACGAATAAAAAGAAAATGTGTCCTAAATGGAAGAATTAACGGGATGTGTGATTTCCTACGTTTTCCTAGTATCTGAACGTTACATAGTGTATTTGGATGACAGGGAAAAATGCAGGATGTATCGTTCCCGTCATGCAGCGCGGCTGGGTTCTCCCTCCGTGATCATCGCATCCAGGGAGAGAGAGCAGTAATGGCGGCCGGGTAGATCCACACACAAACACCGCGTCCGCAATCAGCCGCACTCACCGCAGCCCTCCGGGGGCAACCAGGCACACACACCGCGGCGGAGCCAGCGCGAGAGTCCCGGAGCGGGGGAACGGGATTCAGGGGGGACGGGAATTGTTGAGCGGACCGTTTCTGTCTGGGACTTTCCTTCTACTTTTCTAAAAAAAAAAAAAAAAAAAAAAAAAAAAACATGGATGAGCACCCCGGCGGAGGAGGGGTCGGAGCGGGCGCCCCACGACAGCCTCCGCCGCAGCAGCAGCAGCAGCAGCAGCAGGGGAGCAACAGCAGCGCTAATCCGCCGATCGGAGGCAGCGGCAGCGGAGTCATGGTACCGCACCAACCGGACGAGCTTCCCCGGCCGCAGCAACAGTACACCATCCCCGGCATCCTGCACTACATCCAGCACGAGTGGGCCCGGTTCGAGATGGAGAGGGCGCACTGGGAAGTGGAGAGGGCCGAGCTCCAGGTTAGCACACTTAGCTTAGCACTCAGGCTAACTGAAGCTAAGCACAACAACAGCGGAGGACGTTTCCAGTTAAACATTACTGGTCAAAAGAAAGCTGTGTAGAATTAGCCACACATGCTAATCCCCGTGACTCTTCACTTTATAACTACCACACATCAAACGGTCATGGCTAACTTAATGTTTGTAACCTAGCTGGCTAAGCGGCTAAGCTAACGGGTCAGAGCACGAATAGCGGAATGCGATAGGTTACCGTCACTGGTGCTAGTCGATAGCTTCATGGCGCTGTCAAAAGGTAACTTAGCATTTAGCATTCACTGCTGTTGTCACTTTGCTCTGTTAGCTTATGAGTGTAATGAAACTTTTCATTGTGGACATGAAGTCAGCGGCTGGTAAAGGAGAAGTGAATCCAGCTGACTGTCAGCTAATCTCCATGCAGCCATTTTGGTTTGTCACCCTGTGTTGAAGCTAATGTAGCTAACTGTCTAATCAACAGCTGGGCCTCAGTGACCAAACTGTTGTGTTTCTAATGGAGGACACCTTCTGTTTGTAAAGGTGTTACAGCCTTTATATCTCAATGAAGAAGTGTGCTAAGTGTTAGCATCACGCTCAGATTGTTTCTCTGTCTGCTAGCAGCAGCTTAACAGAATGTGAAACAGCCTACTGACCATGACTGAGATCATTTAGAGTTGATGGTGACTTCATTTACACTATCACCTGATTACTCTGATTACTCAGACTAATCCGGACCAGTAGTTTCCTCTAGGAGCCCATACTGATTATAAGTAATCCAGGAGACGGAGGAGGCTAACTGATCATTGGAGCTGATATATATTTACAGGATCATTTTAAATCTTAGTTACACAGTAGAGAATAATCAGTGATGGAATGTAACTAACTACAATTTACTAAAGTATTGTACTTGTGCACAGTTTGTTTTCAGTTCACTTTGACTCCAGTTCATTTATTTTTATAACTTCAGTAAGCGAATTCAGTGCTGATCAGCTGTTACTTGTGACATCAGATAGTGTGAGACCTCTACCAGAGAAAGGATGCTGCTTCAGAGCCAAACTGCATCTTTTTTACCTTATCGGCAATCGGACACAAAAAAACACTGATACAGATAATCTTCACAATGCTGAATATCAGCCAGTCACATAACTTCACTTTACTGCATTTTATTAAACATCAATCGATCTTTATTTGTATGGCACCAGATCACAACAAAAGTCATCTCATGACACTTTCCAGTACAGCAGTAGTACTCCAGTAAAGTACCTGAAAATTGTACTTAAGTAAATTGTGCTTTCGTTTATTTCAACATTGGTTATTAAAAATGTTGACACACAGATTTTTATTTTTATAACGGTCCCAAATATTGGTTTTCAGTCTCATTGGTTTCTAAAAAATCTGTATCGGTTGTGGCCCTGAAAAAAACATATCGGTCGATGCCTAGTAAATACAAAATTACCCTCCAGTGAATATAATTAGTTATTGTCATTATCATGTTTTCATGATGCTCAGATAATGGCAGTGATTTGGTTGAAACTGTAGGTCAGATAAACTCGATCTCGTTCTGAGTTTATAGATTTGGGCGGCAAATAAATCTAAAGAAAAGATGACGTTGATTAACAAGAAGGTTGCCGTGTGTGTGTGTGTGTGTGTGTGTGTGTGTGTGTGTGTGTGTGTGTGTGTGTGTGTGTGTGTGTGTGTGTCACCTCATCAGAGCGCAGACTTGTTCATTCAGGCTTCAGTTTCTCTCTGACTGCTGGAGAAAGTTGGAATGAAGTGCTGAAATGTGCGATATGTGGAGCAGCTCGTGTCTTTGTCATAACACACCCAGCAGCAGGCAGACGTGTGTGTGTGTGTGTGTGTGTGTGTGTGTGTGTGTGTGTGTGTGTGTGTGTGTGTGTGTGTGTGTGTGTGTGTGTGTGTGTGTGTGTGTGTGTGTGTGTGTGTGTGTGTGTGTGTGTGTAATGACAGGGTCTCAGTACACACTGTGTTTGCTCTGCTCTGACTTGTTGCGTTGTGACACTGGATGCCTTCAGCATGACTCCGTCACAGTTCCTGATAAGAGTTTGTTCAGAACAAACGAGTGAAGGTGTCGACGTTCCTGCTGCCAACGTTTACTGAAGCAGAGAGCCGATAAATGCTCGTACATTCTCTGGAAATACTTCATCAATACGCCTTATTGATTGAAGGGCTGGTTTGATTTTAACTTTGTCAAACTCAGTCAGAGAAGAGTGAGAGAGCGCAGCTGGTACTGATGGGTCGATACTGACGAAAATATTCAGAATCAACATGTTTTGATGAATCAAAATGTTTGACAACGCTGATGCCGTTATAGTAATATCATCATTGTAAGATAGTACAACCCTGCCTTTATCTTCTGTTAACATTCAGATTTTCATCATTTAGTTTCCTAATTGTTGTCTCAAAAAAAAGAAACGATAAATAAATGAATCTGTAGATTTAGAGTACAAGTCAGTTTAGTTCTGGCTGAACTACCAGGTTGAAGATCGCCGAGTGCGTCTTCACCAGGCCGACCAATTACAGTTTGATGAATAATTTTAAAGGCCGTTTG
>NC_140202.1:28661962-28689462 GCF_965226575.1 Pagrus pagrus
ATTAAACGTCAAATAACAAAATTTTTGACCAAATACCTCGATGACAATATTGGAACATGAGATTTCTTATAAATAATGTCGATATAAAGACTAAGTGGGTAAAGACAAGTATTAGAACAAGTAGCACAGTCTGTTCAGAAAATGACGTCACTTTAAAAGCAGAAACGACGACACTGATGACATGATATCCAAAATCTCAGCTGGTACAGTCTCACGTCACGATAACAACATATGTCGTATATTGCCCAGCCTTTATAAGAGACAGTAAATGTTTTGTAAATTCATTCACACAATACACACAACGACATTAATAACAGTTTAATATAATAGCTTGTTTGCAGTCGCGGGATCCCGATGAAGCGTGAAAGTCAGATGAAGGGCAGGAAGTGAAGAAGACCGGCTGGGAATCGTTGGGAATCGTTGGGAGTGGAGGAGATTGAATAAAGCCTTAGATGGACCTGCACACAGCAGGTATCATCAGAACATTCCCAGACACATTGGATACGATCCGAACACTTTACAGAAAAGTGTTTGTTTGTTTTTCCCCATGGGACGACCGATTTGCGTGGAGGTGATTGATATCACAGCTGACTTGGTCCTGCAGACCTCCTGCTACACGGCTCGCCAGGTGAAGGTGCACGAGAGTCTTGAGGCTTCTACCTGCAGTCACTGCATACTAGGTTGTCACAATACTAAAATGTTCAACTCGATACCGATACTCAGGAAAATATTCGATATTCGATACCATTTTCGATACAAGGATAAAAAAAAAGACCCCAAAATTTAAAAGAAATATTTTTATTAACAAGAAAAATGCAAAAATAACCTCTGATAACCCATCGATACTTTTGAAAACGAGCATCGTATCCGGATACAACATTTTAGTATCGATACCTTTTTGAGTTTCGATGCTTCTGACAACCCTACTGCACACGCGAGTGCTGTCCGACTCTGCTCCTCCTACGGCACACGGAGGTTTTTAATCCATGTCTGCTGCCGTTTCTTAACCTTCTCGCCTTTGTGTCACCATTCAACATGTGCCAACACTAAAAGCGCTTCTCCATCAGAAATCACTTCCTGCCCCATCTGCAGTCCTTCGTGGTGACGTGACGTCATGTGCAAACAGCCTATAACGTGTTAGTTATAAGATATTAGATTTAGATTCATTGAGGTCTGGATCATTCATGAGCTCCTGACTCGTGACATCTGTAATCCAGTTTGTGTTTTTTCAAAGATGGTGTGACGAAGGGCTGAATGACTTATTTTCTAAAGGTTTCATGTTTCCCTGGAACAAACATGCTGACACTGATATTGTACCTCTGTATCTACATTTACACTGTATGATACTGTACCTCGGTACTGATTACTGCACATATTCTGTATGTATTTTATTCTTATACTTTTCTAACTCATTCGTAGTGGAAGGCAAATGAAGGACTTCAGTGTACAGGGAAACTTATTTCTTCAACACTAAACTCTGACTCGACAAAAAGGGGAATAAATAACAACATGAATCATGTCAGCACTGAATTTCACGCTCTGTGCATCCTGATAAAATATCAGGCGTAATGTGATTATACAGTATAAGATGATACGTAGTATAGCAAAGCACTACATCATTACATCAGTACATTGTAATGTTTAGTTAATGGAAAAATACACAACACATCTATTATAAAACACTGTTACTGTGACGTTTTCTGTTAATCTGGTCATTTAAATCTTCTGAATTACTGTGAGCCGATGAACTCTGATCAGTTTGTGATCACATCACAAATAACACTCATGTTGATGTTATTAATGAGTAACGAGACGCTTATTGAATGGTTTTGATGTTTAAATGTGTTTGTGGTGATAAAATCTCTTCTGATTCGTCCTCAGAGCAAAATATCACAAGTTAAAATATGGAACAGAGTTAAATCAGGGAGAGATGAAGATGCCAAGCTTTGAATCAGGTGAGTGATGAAAGAACGTGTTTGTTTCATTTGAAACCAGGACTGTCGCTGAAGCGTGAAGCCTTTAACTCTTCACTGTTACACTCTGATCCTCCTTCTACTCTTTAATCTCTCAGCTCCTCATCCTGCTTTCATCTCCTCCCCTTCCTCCTCCTTCTATTCCTCTTCTCCTTCCTTTCTTCTCCTCCACTGCCTCCTTCTCCCTCTCCTCCTCTCTGTCCTGACGCTGTTCGTCTCTACGGAGGCTGACATCTAAACTATCAGTAGAGACGATTATCCACCACTTTACTTAAAGGTGCTGTATGTAACAGCTGGCCACCTGTCAAGTTCATACTCAAAAGAAATTGAGAGCACCGTATCACCAGAGCAACCGCTAACTGCTGCTAACTGCAGCTGCATCATCACTACAGCTCTCTATTGCCCTTTCATTGGAGAACATCTTAGCGTTGATACTCTCGTCGTGTCAGGAAGACTGTTGGTGATGTTGTTCTCCGTGTTTCCTCATCGTCTGTTTCTCCTTAGACACCAAAGACTCCGAGGTCTCTGCTGTTCCTGCCAACAGTCAGCTCACCTGGAAACAAGGAAGACAACTCCTCAGACAGTAAGAGCACAGTTTCTGTTTCTACACATCTGTGTCGGCTGGTGACAACAGGTGTCACTGGACCACAGTTTAACAACTACAATTATATTTCTTTACAAAACGTCAGCAAACTCTTTGTACAATGCTACTAATTGTCTTTTTTACATAGTTTTCAGGCAAATATCGACAAACACTTCAGTAACTAGACAGAGAATTAATCTCTGGCTTTGTTTCTTGTTGAAAAATGAAATCATCATAATTAAAAAACGTTTTCTGCTGTTTTGTGTCTTTGATGTTGAGTGTGCTGCTTTTCTTTGTGACACATTTTATACGAACATTCAGATTTCAGCCGAACCCAAAGATCACTGTTCACTGTGTGTGTGTGTGTGTGTGTGTGTGTGTGTGTGTGTGTGTGTGTGTGTAGGTACCTGCAGGAAGTGGGATACACAGACACCATCCTGGACGTTCGGACTCAGAGGGTTCGCTCTCTGCTCGGCCTGTCGGGCTCCGAGCAGAACGGCTCTGTGGAGAACAAGAACCTGCAGCACCTGATCAACGGGACGGAGCGCCGCAAGGAGGGCAAGAGGTAAACACACGCACACGCACAGGGTTAAGGTGGGGGTCAGAGGTCACACAATGGTTACACCTTTGCATGTGTCCTTTGGTGTGTCAGGAGTCCAGGTGACGTTCTGGAGACGTTCAACTTCCTGGAGAACGCAGAGGACAGCGACGAAGAAGAGGACGAGGAGGGAGACCTGATGGACGACATCAGCACTGACAAACACCACCGAGCCAAGAAACACAAGACCAAGGTACACACACACACACACACACACACACACCACCCTAAATACACCTCCACCTACTCTCCTTACTTTCTTCTCTCCTCGCCTCCTCTCCTCTCTGATTCTCCTCCTGTTTCCTCGTCTCCTCCTGCAGGTGGGGAACGAGGGTTTGGCGTCGGAGGACGACGCCGACACAGAGGAGGCTCTGAAGGAGTTTGACTTCCTGGTGACGGCGGAGGACGGAGAGGGAGCGGGCGAGGCTCGGAGCTCGGGGGACGGGACGGAGTGGGGTGAGAGACACGGGACACATTCACACCTGTTTAGTTCACGATTCATTTGAAAACGTACAGAAACATAAAGAATCGTGATTTCCCCTCATATGTCCCAGCCAATCACATGCTGGTGTTTAAGTAGAGGACAATTCTCAGCCAATGAGATGCTGTGTTGACAGAAAAGAGTCGCGTCAGCTCTAAACAGGAACCTCCGCAACAAAAAGAAAAGTGGTCGTTCATTTAAAGTTTCTTCAAAGTTGGATAAAAATGTTTCAGTTTGTTTGATCACTTTATTGGCTGTTGATTATTTTCTTGATTAATTGTGTTAATGTCATCAAAGTTCTCTCAGCCCAACTCCCCGAAATGTAAAAACATTCGGTTTAGATAATTAAGTTCATTAAATGAGAGTGTTTCTCTGCAGCGGAGCCTCTACCGTTTCCTCCTGGCGGGGGGAAGTCCTTCCTGTTGGGGGGGTCAGACGACGTGCTGGAGAGCGTGCTGGGTTTGGGCGACCTCGCCGACCTCACCGTCACCAACGACGAAACAGACTACAGCTACGACGTAAGACACAAACCAAAGCACAGCGGCTGGAGTTCAGGACGTTCACTGCTCAATTTATTTATTTTTAATCACATGATCTGTTGTTTGTTGACCTCAGCTGCCGTCCAATAAGGAGTCTTCGTTCAGGAAGACGTGGAACCCGAAGTACACGCTGCGGAGCCACTTTGACGGCGTTCGAGCGCTGGCCTTCCACCCCGTCGAGCCGTGTCTGGTCACAGTGTCCGAGGACCACACACTCAAACTGTGGAACCTCACCAAGACCGTCCCTGCCAAAAAGTATGTGTACACCGACTCTATATGTTCTGTATCTTCTCTATAAACATCTGAACATCCATCTGAACCAGCAGTTAGCTCAACAGGGTTTTGTAGTTGGTGGTGTCAAGGTCCGGAAAGGTCCTGGGTGATCCAGTCACAGGCGGACAGCGCTCAGTACAGGTGTGAACGTCCCCGACACACAATGAGGACACGTTTGAGCTGTTTTAACCAGCAGATGTTTGTGAACACACTGTTTCAACTGATCCAACACCACAACATCACCAGACTCCATTAACAAATGTAGTGATTTTAAGAGTCGTTTCACGAGGAGAGACTTAACAAACTGTGAAACTCTGTCTCTGACTAATTCTTCATTATTTGTTCCTTCTTGTAAATTCAGCAAATGTTCTACATGAACTTCTTTCTGTCTTTGTGTAGAAACATGGCGTCTGTTTGATCACCTGTGATCAGATGTCACTTCTTGCTCTATATGCAAATAAACATCAGTGGGACACACTGACGGCTGTAGACGGGCTCAAATGCATTCAGCTGATCTCATTCATTGTGTTTTCAAAGTAAAGGTCCAGCACTGATGTCTCTGTCATGCCTCGTGCTTTTATTTCTGCAGCTAGAGCACAAACACATTAAAGTTGCTCAGTAAAGTGTAGATGTGTTCATGATTCAGTGCTGAGTTTGTGGATTAGGACGCTGGATGTTGTGTTTCTGTGTTTCCTTCAGTCGCTGCAGCTTCTCTGTGTTGATTCTGAGCTTCAGAGGAAAATCCCCTCCGCTCAGACCCGACACGCTCTTCAGTATTTGCATCTCATTTTCTCCTCAGCGGCGTCTCTGACACTATTCAAGTGAAAATACAGACACATCAGTGTCCCGCTCATAATCCTCCCCTGCAGCAGAGCAGAGCTCAGCCTCCAGCAGAAACTCTGCTGATGGAGAGCTGATGAACAGCTGATGAAGCACGAAGACGTTTCATTTCTGACCTCATGTTTCGTTCTTGTGTTTCAGAAGTGCCTCTTTTGATGTGGAGCCCGTCTACACATTCAGAGCTCATGTGTACGTACACACACACACACACACGCACACTCCACCTGTCTGTGTCCACTATTGTTTAATTATTGGGCCCTAAACTTCACCTCTTCAAACTCTCTCTCTGTCTCTCTCTCTGTCTCTCTCTCTCTGTCTCTCTCTCTGTCTCCCTGTCTCTCTCTCTGTCTCCCTGTCTCTCTCTCTCTGTCTCCCTGTCTCTCTCTCTCTGTCTCTCTCTCTGTCTCCAGTGGTCCAGTGTTGTCGTTGGCGATGACCTCCAGTGGTGAGCAGTGTTTCAGTGGAGGCATCGACTCCACCATCCAGTGGTGGAACATCCCCAGCTCCAACGTGGACCCATACGATACCTACGGTACTGACACACACACACACACACACACACACACACACACAGTAGTTTAAGGTGATAAAATGATGTACAGTACAATAACAGACCCCTCCCGTCTTTTCCCTCTCGTCCAAACAGATCCCAGCGTCCTGGCGGGCTCGTGGACGGGTCACACGGACGCTGTGTGGGGATTGGCTTACAGCGGCATCAAGAACCGCCTCCTGTCCTGCTCGGCCGACGGAACGGTCAAACTGTGGAACCCGACGGAGAAGAACCCCTGCATCAGCACTTTCAACGCAAACAAGGGTGAGGACAGAAGACCGAGGGCGCCGCCCGGAGGACACGACGGGGACGGCATCATTGGAGACTTATTAATGTGTGTGTGTGTGTGTGTGTGTGTGTGTGTGTGTGTGTTTGCAGAGCACGGCGTCCCCACGTCTGTGGACTTCAACGGCTGTGACCCCGCCCACATGGTGGCGTCGTTTAACAGTGGAGATGTGGTGGTGTACGACCTGGAGACCTCCCAGAATGCACTGGTGCTGAAGGGGCAGGGAGAAGGCAGTAAGACACACACACCTTCCTCTTCTTCACTGTCTTTTATTCTCGACTCTTCCTCTCTTAATTTGTTTTGTCCCCCCCCCCCCCCCCCCCCCCTCAGCCCTCCCGGGGTCGAATCATATCAACAAGGTCGTCAGTCACCCGACGTTACCGGTCACCATCACTGCTCATGAAGACCGACACATCAAGTTCTACGATAACAAGTCAGGTCAGTCCGTCTCCACCTGTCTGTCTGTCTCCACCTGTCTCTGTCTGACTGTCTCCACCTGTCTGTCTGTCTCCCCCCCGTCTGTCTGTCTCCACCTGTCTGTCTGTCTCCACCTGTCTCTGTCTGACTGTCTCCACCTGTCTGTCTGTCTCCACCTGTCTGCCTGTCTCCACCTGTCTCTGTCTGACTGTCTCCACCTGTCTGTCTGTCTGTCTGTCTGTCTCCACCTGTCTGTCTGTCTGACTGTCTCCACCTGTCTGTCTGTCTGTCTGTCTGTCTCCACCTGTCTGTCCGTCTCCACCTGTCTGTCTGTCTCCACCTGTCTCTGTCTGTCTGTCTCCACCTGTCTGTCTGTCTCCACCTGTCCCTGTCTGTCTGTCTCCACCTGTCTGTCTGTCTGTCTGTCTCCACCTGTCTGTCTCCACCTGTCTGTCTGACTGTCTCCACCTGTCTGTCTAAGGTGGAGTCTGTCTGTCTCCACCTGTCTGTCTGACTGTCTGTCTCCACCTGTCTGTCTGTCTCCGCCTGTCTGTCTGCCTGTCTGTCTGTCTCCACCTGTCTGACTGTCTCCACCTGTCTCTGTCTGACTGTCTCCACCTGTCTGTCTGTCTGTCTGTCTGTCTGACTCCACCTGTCTGTCTGTCTGTCTGTCTGTCTGTCTCCACCTGTCTGTCCGTCTCCACCTGTCTGTCTGTCTCCACCTGTCTCTGTCTGTCCGTCTCCACCTGTCTCTGTCTGTCCGTCTCCACCTGTCTGTCTGTCTCCACCTGTCCCTGTCTGTCTCCACCTGTCTGTCTGTCTGTCTGTCTGTCTGTCTCCACCTGTCTGTCTCCACCTGTCTGTCTGTCTGACTGTCTCCACCTGTCTGTCTGTCTCCACCTGTCTGTCTGTCTGTCTGTCTGTCTGTCTCCACCTGTCTGTCTCCACCTGTCTGTCTGTCTGACTGTCTCCACCTGTCTGTCTGTCTGTCTCCACCTGTCTCTGTCTGACTGTCTGTCTGTCTCCACCTGTCTGTCTGTCTGTCTGTCTGTCTGTCTCCACCTGTCTGTCTGTCTGTCTCCACCTGTCTCTGTCTGTCTGTCTGTCTGTCTGTCTGTCTCCACCTGTCTCTGTCTGTCTGTCTCCACCTGTCTGCCTGTCTCCACCTGTCTGTCAGACTGTCTGTCTCCACCTGTCTGACTGTCTCCACCTGTCTGTCCCTGAGTAATGGGATGAGGACCGTTCATCTTTCAGGTTATTTGATTTAAAAAATACTGAGTTATTGATCACTCGTGTGCGTGTGTGTCTCTGTGTCTGTGTCTGTGTCTGTGTGTCTGTGTGTGTCTGTGTGTGTGTGTGTGTGTGTGTGTGTGTGTGTGTGTGTGTGCGTGCAGGTAAAGTGATCCATGCCATGGTGGCTCACCTGGACGCAGTCACCAGTCTGGCTGTGGATCCAAACGGGATCTACCTGATGTCAGGAAGTGAGTCACATGATCACTTATCACTGATCAATGACATGATTCAGGTTTGACCTCAGAGTGCTGATCAGTCTTTTCTTCCTCCTCCTCCTCTTTCTCCTCCTCCTCCGCCTCTTCCAACTCTTCTTCTTCTTCCTCCTCGTCTTCCTCCTTCTTCCTCCTCTTCTTCTTCCTCTTCTTCTTCTTCCAACTCTTCTTCTTCCTCTTCTTCTTCCTCCTCTTCTTCCTCCTCCTCGCCTTCTTCTTCTTCTTCTTCCTCCTCCTCCTCCTCCTCCTCCTCCTCCTCCTCAGGTCACGACTGTTCCCTGCGTCTGTGGAACCTCGACAGTAAAACGTGTGTGCAGGAGATCACGGCTCACAGGAAGAAGAGCGAGGAGGCGATCTACGACGTGGCCTTCCACCCCTCCAAGGCCTACATCGCCTCCGCTGGAGCCGACGCCCTCGCCAGGGTCTACGTGTAGACGAGGAGGAGAAGAAGAAGCAGCGGAGGACCGCGGGGCGAGAGACACAGACAGACACAGAGAGAGAGAGAGAGACATGTTGACAGTATTCAGGTCTGTTCAGGTCTCTGAACACAGAATAAATATTAGTGACAGACTGGAGGTGACGGATCTGCATCAGACGACTGAACACACACACACACACACACACACACACACTCTGTTTAGGTGTGTGTCTCCCTCCGACTGACTGAAGAGACGTTCAGCAGCAGAAACGTTGTGGAAACATTGTTTAAACGCTGCAGGTCGACACTGAGCAGCTCACCTGTCCTGTGACGTCGTCATCACCTGAACGTACCTCTGATGACACTACATGAAGCCCCGCCCCCCTCGTGTTGACACTAGTCTGACGTGCAGACCAGCTGACAGCAGGACAGGACGCTCTTACAGGAAAAATCCCCCCACATGTTCAGTGGTTTGTTCGTCACGTCTAAAACCTCGTCGCAGCGAGAGCGTCGTCCCGTCTTCAGACGCCACGAGAGGCAGCTCATATGTGACCCTCGAGTCCGTCTGTCTTTTAAAAATCTATGACGTCATCACAATGTGAAGTCTGGTGGGCGGGGCCAGTGGGGGAAACTCTACTGCACATGACCAGGAAGTTAACGCAGAAGCCAGAAAACTTTTATGGTGTATGTGCTAGGCGAGCGATTCTCATTAGTTTGAACGGCGCCATCTTTACAGCTGGTGTGTAGTTCTTCTGTTAACTGTGGTTCTGCAGCTGAGAGCAAACGTGTGAAACGGCACGTTTTACTCTACTGACCACCAGACTACGTGATTGGCCACCGCAGCTCGATGTTGGGCTGCGTTTCTCTAGAAGTTGAGTCTGTTTTGTCAGCTTTGATTGGGAGGAACGGCGCTTTCACCGCAGCGTGGGGGAAACCTTTGGGTTTCAGGTGGTGCTGGAAGCTCAGTGATGCATCAGGACACCGCCTGTTACTCTGAGGAGAGAACATCATTGAAACAGTAACCATCTGCTGTCGGCTGCTTTGTTTCTCTTTACCAAGAGATCGTAGAAAACAGAAAAGACGACTTCAGAAGCACGGCAGGCCCTCCAAAAACAATACCAGGAGACGAGGAAGGAAAGATAGAAACCCATCAGGTCTTCATCAGGTCTTCATCAGGTCTTCATCAGGGCGTCTCTGTGCTGTTGATGATTTAGCCACCACAGAATGTTTCCTTCCTCGTCTCCTGATATTTTCTTTTTATGAGAGATTGTAGTCGATAAATATTCAACTGTGCTGTGAAACAGTTAAATTAGAGGCTGGACACTTGACCAGCAACACGACCTGAAGGGAAACCAGGCGAAAAATAACGATGTGGTTAAATGGAGTTGAACATCTGGGAACATGAGGGGATTTTTCCTTTACAAACAAGCAGAACAGATCATGTGATGTTTTAACCGTCGGTGGTTTTGTCGTATTTAAGTTTTTAAAAACTGAACTGAAGCTTCAGGAAAGATTTCGCCCTGCCTAATTTTTTACACTGTTTTTAAATTCTATAAATTAATGTGAACGTTAAAGAAACAGCTGGTGAACGACCGCGCCGGGTTGAAAGTCAGATATTCTGTTTCCGTCTCTCCGACGAGCTGCGAGCTGATTGGACGTCCGTCCCAGCGGGAACAGAGGATTGGTTAACACACCCCCACCTCAGCCCCTGGTGGGCCAATCACAGCCCTGCGTTTGACCCCCCGAGGTGACGAGCGAAGGATTCAGACGTTACTGTAGTTCCACATGGACGCTTTGTGTTTGTGTAAAATAAATCTAGTTTTTATAATCGTTTTTATAAACGTGGAAACGTCTCGTTAACGGCACCGAGGAGGATTCTGGCTCCTCATTCCCGTCCAGTCCTGCCATCACAACACTCACAGGCCCCGCCCTTCTACTTCCTGTTTCCTGTCCCGTCTCCATCACCAGCGATGGAGTCTGGTCCCTGTGAGAAACTCTGGATCTCAGTGAAGAGTTCACCAAATGTAGAAGGTGAAGGAGAGAGGGAGGAGGAGTGTTGAGACTCGGCCGAGGAGGAGGAGGAGGAGGAGGAGGAGGTTAACGAGCTCTGGTAACGGTGTTTGTAGGTCGGCGTGCGTCCTGCTCACAGCTTCACACAAGCTGAGGATCATCTGTGTTATTGATTATGAAAGAAACTAAATGATGCTGCATTCAGGCCACGTGGGACAGATGGATTATTTATATTGAGAGACAGAAACGTCTCAGAACATTTCTGAGTGTTAATTAATAAAACTTCCACTGATGATAGTAAAATGCAGAAAAATCATTCGGCAGCAAACAAATAAGAAAAGAAAGGGAGGACTGGAGGAAGTGCAGCTGCAGGTTAACACTGAGCGCGCTCGTTTATTTTCCCTCTGACTCGTGGACGCAGGCGGGATGGAAACAGAGTCCTGTGAGAATCGACGGTCCCGTTTGGTTTCGATGATCATTTTGATTGATTTTGGATTCAGAATCAAAACCGCGACATCGGCAGCGATGAAGGTTTTTAACTCCCAGGTGACCTGAATGTAGCACGACGTCCGTCGGTCCTTCTGTAATATTACACCTCCTGCTGTTTTTATTAGTCGGTCTCCTTGATGCAGAAGCTGCTGGAACGCCTCAGCTCCTCCTCTTCTTCCTCCTCCCCCCCCCCCCTCCTCCTGCACCTCCCCCTCCTCCTCATATCACTGTGTGAGTTTTCTCTTCACCTGGAGAACACCTGACTTCTCTTCATCACAGCTTCAACAGTTTATTTATATCATGGGACGGTTTTTAATCTCGTCCTTATAAGGAGAAAGAACCGGTTTGCGCTCCAGGAGGAACTGTCCAATCAGAAGCCGAAAACAAAGCTGCCAGCTGATTGGCTGTTTGATTTCACGTTGTGGTTTGTTTTAATTTAATATTTTGAACTGAAGGGATTTGTAACGCGAGCGGCTCCTCATCGATCACAACCAACAAATCTTTATTTTTCTTTTCACCACGCTACGACTTACTGTGTAACTAAAGACTTTTGTTTGTGTAATGCATGATTAATACGATAAAAGTATTTTTTCTAGTCTTCCAAAAAAAGGAAAAAAAAAGTTCTGATCAGTTTGGAGTTTTGATGAGTTTTGTAAGTTTTTTTTTTTTTTTGATTTACAAACTATGAAACATCAGATTTTAAAGATTGTACCACATAGCAGAATACAACTGTATATAAAATGTCTATAATAACTATTAAATGGTGTACCTGTACAGAGCTGCTGCTCCCGCCTCTTCATTCTGCAGGAAGTGAATACTGCGGGTCGACCGACCACCAGATCTGATATTCAGCATCTTTCTAATTATTGGAATCACTGTTTGTGTTTTAACATCCGATTGTCAATAAAATAAATTAATATAAAAATGATTCACTTTTGGCTCTGATGCAGCATGTAATCTGTAAAGTAACTAGTAACTAAAGTTATTACAACAATGTAGTGGAAGTATAAAGCATCCGGGTCTCTCTGGTTAAAAGAGATCTTGATCTAAGGAACTTCCTGGTAAAATAAAAGTAAAATAAAAAGACACAAGCAGCTCGACCCGAGCCGCCTCGGGGAGCTGGAGGTCCAGAGGTTGTCAGGCTGCTCCTCCAGGACCCAGGCCTTGCTCCTCTTGTTGTGCCTGATGGAAATACATTAAATATATGAATCAAAATGATCTTCAATCCACTGTTAACATTCTTACAGCCACTCTATGTCCGGCTGGGACACGAGTGTAGAAGGTCCGCTGGCTCACGTCACACAGGCTTTGAATTCAACTGTACATTTACTGCAGGCAAAGAGCAGTTTACCCACTGACTGCGTTAAACACGAGTTTAACAGGTGATTTAACGATCAAATCATGCTTGAAACGCCTCGATACACCTGAATGCAGCTACACATGCAGCTGAATGGCATAATTCATTATAAAAAGAGATTTAAAATCAAATCTCGTACGAACCCAACAAGTCAGTAACGACCTTTGAAACACTCAAACATGAACTTGCTCCGACTGTAAACTGGTTTTTGATGCTTTAGACGCACCTTTCCTCAACATCTGAAGAATCTGAACAACTCTTAACATAAAATCAGGTGGTTTTGTCTCGACTGGCTCATTAAATAAGTATTTCACCACTGGAAAGACTCTGGACCGTCTCTGCAGCAGAAAGACACATGTCTTTGAAACTGGTGCTAAATTACGGAAGCGTATTGCATTCACTTGAGTAATTTTTTTTTTTGGTTTGTTTTTCGGGGTAATTATTTCTGTTTTTCGGAGTAATTTTTTTTTGGTCTGTTTTTCGGAGTAATTTTTTTTTTGGTCTGTTTTTCGGGGTAATTATTTCTGTTTTTCGGAGTAATTTCTTTTTGGTCTGTTTTTCGGAGTAATTTTTTCTTCTGTTTTTCAGAGTAATTTTTTTCTGAGTTTAGAGAGCATTTGAAACAATAGACGCATTCATTCCTTTATTGAAAGCTCGATAATGGAGACAAACATGACCGACTTGTTTAATTGAATCAAGTTTTACTTTGATCTGGGTTTAAGACACTGGGCGATAGTCCTGTCTTTAAGTCATATAGATGGTATTACCATTAGTTTGTCAACTTTACGCAGGCACCTGAGGACGGCGACAGGTCGCCACTCCGAAGGTTCACTTTCATGTTTCGGAATGCCGGCCCTTTTTTGAAAAAAGATCGCCACTCCGAACCTGAAACCCTAACCTTAACCGTAACCCGGTCGGAATGGGGCTTTGCGGTTGTTCAGAAGGAAAGCCCATTCAGATCTGCTAGACACAGTAATGTTTCTCCAGAATCAGTTGGACAGATATGGCAGTTTGGAGGTTCTCGCGGGAGTTCGAAGTATCGCGATAATTCAGAAAAAAAATTACTCCGAAAAACAGAAAATAAATTACTCTGAAAAACAGGAAAAATAATTAGTCAGAAAAACAGAAAAAAGAAACAAACCCAAAAAAAATTACTCAGAAAAACAGACCAAAAAAAAATTACTGAGAAAAACAGACCAAAAAAAAAAAAATTACTCAGAAAAACAGACCAAAAAATAAATTACTCAAGTGAATGCAATACGCTTCCGTACTAAATGACCTGAGAAAACAGAAAAAGGGCTGTGGCATCCCGTTTTACTCAAATGGTAGAAAACTACAACACCCAGCATTCACTGCGCGGTGACAGCCCGCTGATGGGTGACGTCCAGTGAGTTAAAGCAGGAAGTAGTAATCAGACTGCCGGCTGGTAAAATAAACGTCATCTAACTGTCACTAAAATACGTTTCTGAAAACACTTCAGGAGATGAGCAGACAGTGGACAGGACCGAGGCTTAAACCTGATCCGCACCGCCGTGTTTTACAGCTTTATTGGAGTTTTCACAGTATAGAAACAACATGGCGGCGACTTCCGGTTCACGATCTTTCTGTACATTAATGTATGTTTCTGGAAGCATCTAAAGTGAGAATTAATCAGTTTAGTGACAGAGTAGTGTTTATAGTTGGGCAGCACTGCCGACTTGAGACGGCTTTATCGGAGTTTGGCGAGACGTCCCTCACTCAGCGAGACAGGGAGTGCTCTCGACGTCCGACTACACTCTTTGTTTGTGGATGCACGCATACAAAATACGAAACGACAGTGTAACGTTAGTTGAAGTAAGAGCCGGTGAACCGGTGAAACAGGGGACGGCTGTGACTGCGGGAGAAACGAAGAGGTTTACCAGCCTTCTCTAACATATACCACCGACATTACAGTGACACACAGCTGGTAGGAGGCTCCCGTTTGAGGGCACACACGCCCTCCATCAGTGGGGATATCTATCCGAGCCGGGGTTCGAATCAAAATGGCGCGCACAACAACTCGGCGGAGGATGAGGGTCCGTCCGTCCTGAGGCTGTCCGGCTCAACTTGCCAACTCCTGACAAGAAGCGAAAAAGTCCGAATAGCTGTCCCGTTACTGGACCTGGATGATCCTCCTGCTCCTCTGTGGACCCCTCGAGCCGCGCTGCTCCCGGCCGGAGCTCACTCACACTGTCCGGCTGCTGCAGGAGGTGAGTCCGGGGCTGCTGCACAACTCCAAGATTGTCTATCACACACATGAGGCGTCACTTTGATTTATTTCAGGAGGCCAGACGTGTTTTTTTCACCAGAAAACTTTTCTAAGCAAAGAAAAACAGACTCATCCATGAAACTGGTGAAATGTGTTCTGGCTGCTTCTCGTGTTCAGTGTTCCTGCAGCTGCTGGAGCCTCTAACAGCTGATTGTTATGGAACAATGGAGTCAGTGCACTTAAGAAAAGGTCCTTTCTGAGACATGTACTAATACTTCACTGAATATATTTCTGTGACTGTGGCACCCGGTCTGAAAGGACGTGTCAGCCCAACGAGCCAGATTGAATATTCCACATCCTGAAAGGACACTTTAATTAAACCAAACTTTATTTGACATTCAAAATGATTCAGTCAAAGACAAATCAACAGTAGCAGTTAGAAAACACTTGCAGAGGACAGGAACATGGCTGTGGTGCTGGATTTATGGGATCTCTCCACGGAGACACTGCCCCCTACTGGTGTGGAGGGAACAGTGCAGCACACCTCCATCAGCCAGGGACCACAGGTCAAAGTCCTACAGGATTCCCATAAATGTCTAAACATACTTCACATATCGTATTGAGAAATGTTTGGTTCTTTCAGGATTTCATTCGTCCTCCTGGAAATCTGTTGTTATTCTGCTGGTTCACATAAAATCCTGAAGGATTCCTGTTAATTTCTTTAAAAAGAAGAAGAAGACTTTATATCCTCTATCAGAAGGTTCTTGTAGGATTTTCACAGTCAGATGAAACAAGAACAACAACAACAAGAACAAAAACAACTACAACAAGAACAAGAAGATCAACAAGATCAAAAAGAACGTCAAGAAAAAAGAACAGGAACAACAACAAGGAAAAACAACAACAACTAATACTATTGTTGTTGTTGTTGTTGTTGTTGTTGTTGTTGTTGTTGTTACCCTGTGGCAGCCTGACTGTACCTGGCAGACAGGACTGTTTATTTACAGTCTGTGGAGAACACCAGCTGTGACTCCTCTCTGCAGTCAGCTGTGGAAATCTGCCCTCTGCTGGTGAACGGGTTGAACTCCGACTGGAAACCGGGCCTCCGGCCTCGGCTCACAAACTGGACTGAGAAATGCTCCGGACCACTTCTACAAGGTAAACCAGAACTCTTTAACTGAACTAATTCAGCTTTGACATTTTCAAGTCATTGAAATACTGAAGCATTTTTTTATTAAGTGGATTTCTGGGGTGCAAAAAGTTCAGTCTCACAAGGCAGGGTGGCAGGGTCCGCCACATATAAGCACAGTGACAGTATAAACTGTGTTGTCCTTTAAGGTCAGTTTGGTTATTCAGTTTATTCAGTCATGAACACAAAGAGAGTTTGTTGTTTAAGTCAGTGAAGATCTTTCTCTGCTCATTATAAAACCACAGAATGCTCCTTTAAATAAAACACAGACAGCAGGGGGCATCACATCTCCTCCCATGTGTCCTGGAAAACCTGGAAAACAGAAAAATGACCTGGAAAATGATTTTTAGAAGCCCTGAGGGGCGAGTGGAGATCGTTTTCTTGTGATCCAGTTTCTGAAGCTGATCTAAATTATCCTCTCCTGTTTTTATGACTTGAGATCTGGTGGCAGGAAAAGTTAAATCTTTCATTTCTGTCTGCAGAAACCTGAGAAACATTTTATTTTCTTTATTTTTCAGTAGAATCTTTTTCTGTTTGTGGAGAAAACATGTTTCTCACCTGGTTTCAAACATGGAAAACATTTTTTGGATCACCAGAAAAAACTAAATTCTTCACTTGGCCTTCAGGGCCTCCGTAGAAACCTGACCATGTCTGTTGTCTCCTGCAGCTGGCAGACGTCCTCTGAGGGACAGCAGTGTGTGGCTGTTCGAGATGAACCAAGAGAGGAGCTCAAAGAACAAGCGGTTCTGAAAGAGGAGCCCAAAGAGGAACCCACTCCTCAGAATGACCTCGGTGGGTGTTTCATTGTTGTTTTTGTGGCTCAAGCATGTTAACGTCATGATATCTGCAGTAATAATTAGTCTTTTCTCATCAGTTGCAGCGTCCTGCCCCATCCAGTTCCCGCTCTGTATCAAAGACGACCCAGATGCAGACCAGCCCGGCACCTGGGCGCCTCCTCGCCTGGCGGCACATCAGCCGTCCAGCTCCAGCTCCAGGAGGAAGAGGACGCCGGCGTCCTGCCCTCACTGTGGAGACTCTGTTCAGACCCTCAAACACTTCGTCTACAGAGACCTCATCTTCTGTGAGGAGGAGGGAGAGACGCTGGAGACGTACCTGAAGGACCGCGGGGTGTCGAGGACCACCATCTGGAGGTTAAAGAAGAGACAGGAAATGATGCTGGTAAGTGCTCTGCCATGTTGTTTCGAAGGTCGGGTAAGTCTATATACATTAATTCTGATTAAATGTTAGACCGACTTCATTATGTTGAGAATATCTTCATACGAGGGGTCGACGGAGACTGAAGACCTCCGTTCACTATTGAACTTGATCTCTCTACAACACGACGGACGCCTCAGTGCTGATTTAACCTTCAAACACCTGTAATGTTTGTGATCTCACGGCAGACGTGGGGAACGATCGGTGACTCCGGCTCAGACGAAGACCAGCCGGGGGAGGACGGAGAGACGCTGGAGGACCGGGGGGTGCCGAGGCCCATCATCTGGAGGTCTGAACACGAGTTCATTAAGATTAAAATAATGAAACTAGTAATGAGTCGTTCTACTGAAACATCTTTCTGTCCTTCACCTTTACAGAACAATCACACCTGAAAAACACAAGAATGATATTTTCTTCAGGTTATTTGAACATTTCTGCCTCTTCGATCATCAAATGTTCAATATTTTTTTGAATCAGTTTAAACTCTGAACACCTCAGAACTACAGTGTATTTATACATTTAAAATGCAATAATGTAACATAACTATCAGATAAATGATGGGGATGACAGAACAATGATGAAATATTATAAAAGATAGAAGGAAAGTTACCGACCTGTGTGACGAGCGTCTCTACAGGGACTGATGACGTCGCTTCATGTCCTGCAGATCTGTAAAGACATTAGATGTTCGGTCGACCGTCTCGTTTCAGTTAAAAGACGTTTATCTCCAGATTTCATGTGAAGATTTCAGTCGACGTCACGAAAACAGATTGAATGATGAGATTTAGTAAAAATGCATTTTTCATGAATATCCTGTTAAGAACTCGTCTTTATTTTGGGTCTCTGCTTGAAGATTATCTGCCCATAAAAGAGTTTATCTCTGCAACTGCAACGTCTACGTGAATAATCGAGGTGTCATAATAAAGGGAACACTTGAAATATTCGTCCAGGTGTGCAAGTATGAGTATATATGTCACGATATGTGGATGGAGCTGGCACACAGCGTGAATGGAAACATGCATTTCCAGATGCAGCTGATCCAGCAGAACATCTGAACATGACCTCTGACAACCTGTTTGCTAATAAAGTGAATCAGAACATAATTAGAGATGTTTTCATACAGAGTACTGAGGAGAAATCTGTGCCAGTTAAAATGTCTCAGGTCGAAGTCGGCTCTGCTCGGGCTTATCAGGATATTGTCTCTGACACCAGTTAAAGAGTCCTCATGTGTTTTCACGGAGTCGCTGAGTTCTGGATTAATGTGTTTCAGTTTGAATGTGAGAGAAGAAGGTCCAGTTTCTGTCCTTCTAAAGTGGATGTTCTGTAGAATGAGCCTCGTGTGTCTGTCCTGCAGGGTCCAGACCTCCTCTGAGAGCCAGCAGAGGGTTCTGGTTAAAGAGGAACCCAGACAGGAACCTCTGACTCCTGAGAACCAACTCGGTGGGTGACGGTCATGTTAAAGGTGCATTATGTAAGAACTGACCACCTTCCCCCTGAACAGCATGCAGCACTCACCAGAGTAAACATTCACTGCTGCTAACTGCTAGTTAGCTCAGTTAGCAGTGCAGCTAGCACACAGAAGCTGTGTTGGTGTTTATACCAGTAGCTCAGGAGCTCCATGTTAGCGTGCTAACTTTAGACTTTAACGTCTGTTGGTCATTTCTGATTGTTTCAAACTAAATTTCCTCACATGTTGCCTTTAAAGTAATATTTACTACAATAATCATACTTGTTATCTGGATGTTATAATTTGCAGCGTCCTGTCCGATCCACGTCCCTCCTCGGGTCAAAGACGACCCAGACCAGCCAGAGCCGTCACCGCCCAGCACCTGGTCCCGTCCAGGCCTGGAGGTCTGTCAGCCATCCACCTCGACAGAGACGCTGAGCAGCCGACAGGAACCAGGGACGACCGTGTGGAGGTCGTGAAACAGGAATTCATTTGAGATAAAAGCGAAGAAATTATAAAATGTTGTATTTCTGAAGCTTTCTGTATCTAATCTTTGTCTAAAGTGGCGACATGTCTGGAAAATATTCAGAGTTTCCTCGTCCCTGAACAGCCTCGATTATTTGTATTCCCCGATGTCTCCACACTCGGACAGCCTCAGAAGGGTTATTTTAGCAGGACCAAGAAGACGATGATGCTCGTGGTTTCCCCCCGAGCCTCCGTCAGTAACAGTAACTGTGCTGCAGATCTCTTGTGTCACCCTGTCACATACTGTCCACTGGGTGTCTCAGGACAGTGGTGGAAAAAAGAAGAAATGAGTGAATGTAACCGAACACAAAGCCGTGAATGACAGTGTGTCTGTCCTGCAGGGTCCAGAGCTCCTCTGAGAGCCAGCAGAGGGTTCTGGTGAAAGAGGAACCCAGACAGGAACCTCTGACTCCTGAGGACGAACTCGGTGGGTGACGGTCATGTTTCGTGTCTCATTAGTCGAGAAATTATATTTACAGTAATAATAATTTTGTTTTTAATTGCAGCGTCCTGCCTCCAGTCTGCTCCCCGGGTCAAAGACGAGTCAGACTCGGACCAGACGGAGACGTCAGAGCCCAGCACCTCGTCCTCTCCACGTCAGGAGGATTATCAGCCATCCACCTCCGGGTCAACAGGGACCAGCTTCTCCTCCTGCCCCCACTGTGGTGACTCTGCTCAGACCCTCAAACACTTTGTCTACAAAGACCTCATCTTCTGTGAGGAGGCTGCAGAGGAGGGAGAGACGCTGGAGAAGTGGCTGAAGGACAGAGGCGTGCCGAAGACCACCGTCTGGAGAATCAAGAAGAAACAGGAGGTGTTGCTGGTGGGCGGCAGCCTGCCACGCCGGAAAGACAGAGTGTGTCATCAGTGTGGAGAGAGGAAGACCAAAGCCAATGGACACACCATCCTGCGAGCCGTCAGAGAGACCTTCTGTTCAAAAACCGACCCGCTGGGCCGGACCGTGGAGCAGTGGCTGACGGAGAAGAGAGGAGGCGTCACCACCGAGCAGCTGAAGGAGCTGGACCGGGCCGTACGCAACGCCAGAGCCAAAGAGAAGAGGGCCAGGATCCTCGGGAGACTTCCCCCCAAACAGCCCGCCGTGACACGGGGAGCTTTTCAGAAGGACATGACGCCGAACGGCCCGAGGAGGAGACGGAGAGACGGCGGCGCTGTCCAGAGCCGGCTGTCTTTAAGAAACTCTAAGAAGAAGAGAGAGTTTCCTGATTTCTATGTTTACACGTAGTCTGAGCGCTGACGTGCTGACTGTACATCTTTAAGAGCCACAGCGAGCTGTTTCAGATGAATAGAGGTGCTACAGCAATGGACAGTATGAAAAAATGATTTTCTTTATTTAACATTTAAATATTGTTGAGCAGAAATTAAAAAAAAATAGAAAAAAACCCCAAACCTTTAAAATGTGCATTTTTCTTTACACCTGGCTACACTGCTGAGCTGAGAAAACCATATGACCCCGTTTGTTTGAGCAGGTGAGTCTGAAACAATCTGTCCTTAAATCTCAAATCAAAATGTTATCAGATACTTCTCTGACTCATACATACGCTGATGATGATGCACTGTGACTGATCCTTCCAAGTGTGAGGAAGCTGAATGAACCGTGTATCGATCATCAGGGTGAAAAACAGATTATAACAACAAACAGATGAAATGATCATTTAACAGCAATGTCAAGTTATTTTGCAAAACAGACAACATGCAGGGAGAAGGGAAGGAAAGAAGGAAGGAAAGCCCATGTTGATGTCCTCAGTTGATTTCAAGTAATGATCCACCAAAGTGAGACATTCAACAGAGATCTGGATCAGTGGAGCTCCACATCAACTGCATCTTCATGGTCGTCTGCCTCATCTTGGTCCTGTCCTCTAAAAATATCCCCCTGCAAAGAGGAAACATGCAACAGTCAGTCACAGCATGGAGTCCTGTTGAAGACAACCAGACATGGAGCCAGCGGGTTCATTCAGAAATGACATCAGCGAGCTTTATCTCCGTCTTTAAATAGGATGGAAATCTATCATCACAGTTTGATTCAGATTCTGAGGGCAACAATGCAATTATAAAATCACTATCGATGCATCTTGATGCTTAAAATACATGATCGAGTTTTCCTGTCTGACTACTTGCTATTTTAAAAACGGCACATTAGTAATAATCTATATTTAGTTCAGTTACGAACAACGTGCATACACTGGCTCTTCAACTGTGTTTCCTGAATCACTCTGAAGCTAGAAAATATTTTGGCAAATGTTTGTGAATACCAGCCCAGGGGTTTGGTTGTTGTTGGTCACCAACTCTTTTGAGACAGACGACCTCATGGAGCGTAGTAACCACTACAAACTCTGAATGCAGCAGCAAAGAGCCGCCCCTCGCTCTCTTTGCTCTTAGGCTGGATTCACATAAGCTGGTGATGAATGACTGAAACCACAGTATGTCATAGGTGTTCACTCACTTTGGCATTGGACACCGGTTAAAACACATCTGTGGATGCCGACGATCACTGTAGGACCGGCATGTTTCACCTACTGTGGCAGAGACAGCTGATCACATCAGAGTGGAACGGGTCAGTAGCAGGGCATGTTAGTTAGCATGGCTAAATACTGAGGAAAACACAACGGACATTTCTTCATGTAGCGTGATGTTTCATTTTTTGATCACTCGGTTTGGTTTTGTCCCCAAGTTTAAAACAGTAATGATGTGACTCATCCTGGAGGGTTACTGTTTTTTTTAATCGGTTGATGTGGACAAACGATCACTAATATGACCAGCATGTTAGTAGCAGAACAACATAGCAGCTTCGCCTTTCAGCAAACTGACCCGTGGCGGTTCCCAGCACGTCGCACACACGGACCACGGACTGATGCCCTTCCCCAATCCAGAGGGTGGCAGTATTGTTCCAGAAAGCCTCTTAGCCACCACCATTACACAGAAAGGGGAAGAGGAACAGCTTAGCCCCCCGCCCCCCTCGCTTGAAGACTGTACGTGATTGGCCACCGGATTGTGACATCGGGCTGCGTCTCTCCAAAAACTGAGTCGGACTCAGCCTTTTCACCGCAGCCGGCTGCATTTTTCTGCAGAGCCCCCTGCAGACTGCCCTTATTACAATGAATGGACAAACCTGTGTTTTCGCTGAACAACCAGATCTGGTGTAAAACCAGCCTAAGACAAACAAGCTAAATTGCCTCAATATTTACATAAAGTGGTGCACGTCTGAAAGGCAGACCCCCCCCATCACCACCAACACCAACACAACTTAAAGGAAGATGAACCACAAGATCAGCTGCACAAAGACCAGTCTGTCCTCTGACCTAGCTCGAGTACTGACCTTTAACCTGGAGCTGCACCGACCTCGTCCAAACAAGTTCTCCGTTCACCGTGACAGAGCACGAGTATGAACCACTATCTCTGACAGTCGGATTATTCAGGGTCAGACTGAGATCTCCGGTTTGCAGTGGGTTTTTCTTCATCATTGTACGGCCTCTGTAAAGCTCGGCCTGTTTGTCAGGCTGGTCTTGGCCATCCTGATACACATGGACCTTTGTGTATCCAATCAGGGTATCAACGTCCGCACGCTTCCACTCCACTGTTGCGTCCTCAGGCAGGTTAGCTGTGATTTGCCAAGGCAGCTTTGCCGGCATCGCCCATGAAAACACCTCCACATTCACCCTGGAGTCTGGCAGGGTGAAAATTCACAATGTCAGTTTCACAAACAGCCATGATACTGATGGTTTCAGGAGAAGTGGCCTACACTGACTTCTGAACTGTGTTGACAGTACTGACCTTGGATGCAGTACATCACTACTTTCTTTGCCAGTATGACTCCGTCCCTGTGGACAGTGCAGATGTATCTCCCGAAGTCCCTGTGGCCGGAGTTACAAACGGTCACACTGAGGTCTTTGGATCGCAGGGGGTCACTGTTCATCTTTGTATGACCATGATAATATTCATCTTGTTTGCCAGGCTGGTCTTGGCCTTTCTGATACACATGGACCGTCATGGCTTTGGGGAAATCGCGCCTCCACTCCACTGTTGCGTCTTCAGGCAGATGAGCCGTAGTTATGAAGGGCAATGTGAAAGTTTCAGCCCAGTCCCCGCCCGTCACGTCCTCGGAGATGGCTAACAACAAAACACAATATCATTTTTCAAACAGAATAACCGAAGCAGTGACACTGATGGTAGCAGAAGTGGCCTACACTGGCCCATGACCTGTATCTACAACACTGACCTTTGACTTGGAGCCATACTACTTTCTGCGCCAAGATTTCTCTGTCCTTGTAAACAGTGCAGGTGTAGGTGCCACTGTCTCTGTAGCAGGGGTCCCTCAGCGTCAGACTGAGGTCTCCAGTTTTTAGTGGCTCTTTTTTCATGTTTGTGCGGCCGCGGTACATCGTGTCCTGTTTGATCAGATGGGTGCTGGTGGTGTGATAAACGTGGACATTCATGGGCTCAGGGGCACACCGGCTCCACTCCACTGTGACATCATCAGACAGCTGGACTCTGGATTTGGTAGGAAGGAAGCTTGTGAGCTTGTAAGGAAGCTCAACAAACCACACTCCCTCGTTCACCTCCACCTGGGTGACTAAGAGGACAACACAAAACAACGTCAACACAACATCACACGCAGTACCTGAGGGCTGTACTTCGAAGAAAGATTAGTGGAGTTAAACCCCTTTTTCCTCTGGTCAAAAATCCCACTTAACCCCCCTAAGATCAGGCTTTTGCTTGTAATGGGAATGTGTAAACTCTGCATTTACACCCGGGTCAGTTGACTTTGTCACCTCGGCTACGCTCGACTTTGATCTTAACGTAAGACCCGGGTGAACACGCTACATCCCTCTAGCAAAGGAGGGGGGGTCTCGGGGGTTGTGAATTTACCCACCATTTGTTTGGTTTTGTTTTTGTTTCTCTTCTGTTACGACTTTTCGGCGCATTCGTGGCGTGAAACGTGACGTCAGTGACGTACAACATGACGCTTCAGATAAAAGTCACGGACGAGCTGCAGGAAGTGGGAACGGGGTCAACAGGTGATTTTTAGCGGGTCGACCCTTGTTTAAAGAACCTGTGTAGACCCGCTGATGTTGGTGGAAGAGCGGTACTGAGGAGTTAGTCATCATGGTTGTTGATACAGCTCATCTAACCTGGTCAAGACCGGCCATGTTCAGAGTTTCAGCTCCAAATCAGCTGAGCGTCTTTTCACTGATCAGCTGAAACTCATTATACATGTATGAAAACTGATTGAGCCGTAATGTTACATTACAGCCACCGAGTGACGCCGTGCTGTTTGTTTTTCATTGTTTTTATTGTTTCACTGTATTTGGAAGGTTGTTCTTCTCTTACTGAACTGCTGACGTGTTTGTAGGCTTCACTGGTTGTTAGCTGCACAAAATCTGTAAAGTAACTAGTAACTAATGTAATCAGATAAATGTAGTGGGGTGGAAGTTTAAAGTAACAGAAATGGAAATACTCAAATAAACTACCTCAAAATTGTACTTCAGTACAATACTTGAGTAAATGTACTTAGTTACTTTCCATCAGTGGAAACAGAAAACTCAACAAACAAGTTGTTTGTGTGACTGAGATGATTACAAATTATTTTATCATCATTTATCAGTGTTTGTAACCTGGAAAGTAACTAAGTACATTTACTCGAGTACTTCAGTACAGATTAAAGGTGTTTTACTTGAGTATTTCCATTTTATGTAACTTCTACTCCACTACATCTCAGAGGGAAGTAATGTACGTTTTACTCCACTACATCTGTCTGACAGCTTTAGTTACTAGTTACTCTTCAGATTACTTTCCTGACAAGTGAAAACCACGTATCTCCAGATGTGTTGATAAACTGACAGTGTTGTAAAAAGTACTCAACAGTCATACTCGAGTAAAAGTCTTTAAGTATCTGATGTTAAATGTACTTAATATCAAAGTATAGGCACGCAGCCTATAACGGCATCAGTAACCTCAGTGTGGCGCTGTAACGGTTCTGTTTTCACAATCATGTTGATATTTTTTTTGCAAAAACACACACACACACACACACACACACACACACACACACACACACACACACACACACACACATATATACCTGAAATGGTGTTGTCCCAAAAATATGCTGCAGCAAGCACAAGGGCACCAAGAGCAGAAACCAGGAGAACCAGGAGAACCAGGAGAAACATCAGAACCTGCGCCTCAGCTGAGAGAGTGTGCGGTTCTGTGTGCAATATAAACAACAATATGAGCTTCACATGATTAATTAATTAATGACACTGAATTAATGACACTATTTCATATATATATATATATATATATATATATATATGTATATATATAATGTCGATTTAGGAGGTACAGCACAACGAAGTGGGAAATATTAACAATAAACACACTTTAAACAGACAAATAATACAAAGTTTAACCACTCACCCATGGCAGAAGCACAAAAACCAGAACGTCCGTTTCTCGCTACGTCTTCAAAGTAAAAGTGTGTCACAAATCAAGTGTTCCTCAAAGTTCAGAGTTCATCAGGGTGTGGTGAAGTGTTGTAGGAATGTGACCCATCAGGTTGAGGCAGGATCAGTTTATTTGTGCAGCACCTGGCAACAACTCCAACGTATTGTTATGTGCTTTATATAAGACAGGAGAAGGAAGAGCTACAGCTGATTACATGACTCCATCATTACTGTCACTTGTATTGAGGCTTCTCTTTGTTTCTTCCAACCTGAACACAACAGAACATTTGGGTCAAATCAACACCAAACTCAAAAACTTAATGATAAAATATAGTCGGTCCAGTGTGCTTTGTTCTGGTATCATCCTGCTTTTACATTAAGAATGTATTGAATGTTTATTTTGCACAATTTCAAAATAAAACAGATAAATTAGTTGTTTTTTATGATGCTTCTTAAGAAGATTTATATTTATTGTGGACAATTTCTGTGAAAAGTGTGAAAACCAAAAAAGTTTGAAAAGATATTTTAAAAAAATGTCATTAATCTTTTTTAAAAGTTTAATTATTCTGGTTGTGTTTCTGTGATTTCCTGTTTTATTTTGAAGTTTTGCTGCTTTTCATTTCCTCCTATTGGGTGAGTTTTCCCTCCTTCCTGTGTCTTCAGCTTTTACCTGTTTCTAATGTTTCTCTCTTTATCTCCCTCACCTGCGTTGCTCCACCTCACTCCACCTGCACCTTCACCTCACTCCACCTGCACCTTCACCTCACTCCACCTTCACCTCACTCCACCTGCACCTGCACCTCACTCCACCCACACCTCACTCCACCTGCACCTCACTCCACCCGCACCTGCACCTCACTCCACCTTCACCTCACTCCACCTGCACCTCACTCCACCCACACCTCACTCCACCCGCACCTCACTCCACCCGCACCTGCACCTCACTCCACCCACACCTCACTCCACCTTCACCTCACTCCACCTGCACCTGCACCTCACTCCACCCACACCTCACTCCACCTGCACCTTCACCTCACTCCACCTTCACCTCACTCCACCTGCACCTGCACCTCACTCCACCCACACCTCACTCCACCTGCACCTCACTCCACCTTCACCTCACTCCACCTGCACCTGCACCTCACTCCACCTTCACCTCACTCCACCTGCACCTGCACCTCACTCCACCCACACCTCACTCCACCTGCACCTCACTCCTCCCACGCCTCACTCCACCTGCACATCACTCCACCTGCACCTCACTCCACCCGCACCTCACTCCACCCGCACCTGCACCTCACTCCACCTGCACCTCACTCCACCCACACCTCACTCCACCTACACCTCACTCCACCCGCACCTCACTCCACCCGCACCTGCACCTCACTCCACCCACACCTCACTCCACCTTCACCTCACTCCACCTGCACCTGCACCTCACTCCACCCACACCTCACTCCACCTGCACCTTCACCTCACTCCACCTTCACCTCACTCCACCTGCACCTGCACCTCACTCCACCCACACCTCACTCCACCTGCACCTCACTCCACCTTCACCTCACTCCACCTGCACCTGCACCTCACTCCACCTTCACCTCACTCCACCTGCACCTGCACCTCACTCCACCCACACCTCACTCCACCTGCACCTCACTCCACCCACGCCTCACTCCACCTGCACATCACTCCACCTGCACCTCACTCCACCCGCACCTCACTCCACCCGCACCTGCACCTCACTCCACCTGCACCTCACTCCACCCACACCTCACTCCACCTGCACCTCACTCCACCCGCACCTGCACCTCACTCCACCTGCACCTCACTCCACCCACACCTCACTCCACCTGCACCTCACTCCACCCGCACCTCACTCCACCCGCACCTGCACCTCACTCCACCTGCACCTCACTCCACCCACACCTCACTCCACCTGCACCTCACTCCACCCGCACCTGCACCTCACTCCACCTGCACCTCACTCCACCCACACCTCACTCCACCTGCACCTGCACCTCACTCCACCTGCACCTCACTCCACCTGCACCTCACTCCACCCGCACCTCACTCCACCTGCACCTCACTCCACCCGCACCTCACTCCACCCACACCTG
>NC_140202.1:28694462-28696962 GCF_965226575.1 Pagrus pagrus
TCTTTGTGTTGGGCTGTTATATTTTATTGTACAGCCTCTTCATCTCTCGCTGCCCGAACATTAGTGAGGCTGTTGATTTCTCCCTCAAAGCTCAGATCAACTCTTATTAAAATAAATGCTGTGGGACAGAAACGTGTCCCTTTTAAATGTCCAGTGAAAGAATAGAAAACAATCTGTGCACTTTACGGTTTCTGTGGTCCTGCAGGGATTTCTGTGGTTCTGGATCTGACTCCAAACTACCAGGGATCATCTGGACCCTGGTTCTCCAACACCAGCGTGACCTACGTCACTGAGAGACTGAAGGTGAGCGCTCGCACTCGACATACAGGAGCTACAGGAGATACAGGAGATACAGGAGATACAGGAGCTACAGGAGCTACAGGAGATACAGGAGATACAGGAGATACAGGAGTGAGGGAGTGAGGGAGCTACAGGAGATACAGGAGATACAGGAGATACAGGAGTGAGGGAGTGAGGGAGCTACAGGAGATACAGGAGTGAGGGAGTGAGGGAGTGAGGGAGCTACAGGAGATACAGGAGTGAGGGAGTGAGGGAGCTACAGGAGATACAGGAGCTACAGGAGATACAGGAGTGACGGAGTGAGGGAGTGAGGGAGCTACATGAGCTACAGGAGATACAGGAGATACAGGAGCTACAGGAGATACAGGAGTGAGGGAGTGAGGGAGCTACAGGAGCTACAGGAGATACAGGAGATACAGGACCTACAGGAGATACAGGAGATACAGGAGATACAGGAGCTACAGGAGATACAGGAGTGAGGGAGTGAGGGAGCTACAGGAGATACAGGAGCTACAGGAGATACAGGAGCTACAGGAGATACAGGAGATACAGGAGCTACAGGAGATACAGGAGCTACAGGAGATACAGGAGATACAGGAGCTACAGGAGTGACGGAGTGACGGAGGGAGTGAGGGAGTGAGGGAGTGAGGGAGCTACAGGAGATACAGGAGTGACGGAGTGAGGGAGTGAGGGAGCTACAGGAGATACAGGAGCTACAGGAGATACAGGAGCTACAGGAGATACAGGAGTGAGGGAGTGAGGGAGGGTTCACTGGCTGAGCTCCTGACACATGACACACACACTGATGTGATTCAGTGTGACGTCACCTCCTGAGGATATCATCATCTTTGAAACTCCAACTACCAAAATCTTCTCCGACTGAATTCTCCCAGTCAGAAATACGTTTTTCCGATGTTTCCGACAGCACATGAAGGCACCATAACAGCTGTCTCTGTCTCTGTCCTCAGTCTGCTCTGGTGTTCTGGCTGGATAAAGGCGTTGATGGGGTGCTGTTGTCGGGGGTGGAGCGGGTTGCCAGCGTGGTGCCGTCTCAGTGGACCGACATCAGAGCCATCGTCCAGAACGGGACAGAGGAGCGTCCCAACAAGAGGTCAGGTCCAGATCATCGACACAAAAAGCAACTGAAATGTATTTTAAGAAATATGTAAAAAGAACAACCAGACAATCTGACAGATGATTTACACGATGAAGTTCTGAAGTCGACAGACGAGTTTAGTCGTGTTCTGTTGAGCTGCTTCACGTGAACTGAAACGTCAAAAGACGAACGGCGAGCTTCAAAAACTGCAGTTTGTATTGAAAATATCCAGATTTAATTTAAAGGTGAACATGTAAGAAATGGTCACCTGTTGAATTCATACTCCCAACAAACAGGGGGCAGCACATCACCAGAGTCACTGCTGCTAACTGTATTATGATTATTATTAATATTATGTATATGTGTATATATTCCAATATATTATAGAATTTGCAAAGTCTAGAAGAGCCGCACGATTAAACAGGCGCTAAACAGGAAGTTAGCGGGCTCGGTCAGCAGAAGTCTCTCGTCCGCTCGCTGTGTGAAAACACCACTGAGCAGCTTCATAGGAATGAGCGGGATCGGCCTCCAACTGTGTCCAGGTTCAGTACAACGTCACTGGGCTTTTCTCCAGCTTTGGACTGCTGGGAGAAAGAGGTTTTCAGGCCTGCAGCTAGCTGGTTAGCGTGCTAACTCCAGGAGCTCTCTCTGCAACACCGCACAAAACGTCAAAACTGATGTTTCTTCACATTCTGTTGATGATTTAATGATAATAACTATATTTTTTACATATTGCACCTTTAAAAGCCGAAACATCTCCACATTAAAATAAGACTCGTTGTTTTCCAGAGTCCTGATCGGCGTCACAGAGCGCTCCTCAGCTGAGGACGTGTCCACCCTCCTCTCCTCCACCGGCGTCGACCTGCTGATCTCCAGGGTCCTCCGCCCCGGCAGCACCGACGCCGTGGAGCAGGCTCGCTCCGTCCAGCTGTTGTACTCGGCCCACAGCCAGACCACGCTGGCCTGGGGCCTGGGGGGGCGGGCCGAGGGTCACCTGGCGTCGCTGGTGGGCCCGGCGCTGGTGAAACTGTACCAGCTGCTGCTGCTCACGCTGCCCGGGACGCCCGTCGTCAACTACGGAGACGAGATCGGCCTAATGGACGA
>NC_140202.1:28699462-28735388 GCF_965226575.1 Pagrus pagrus
TAGTAGTAGTAGTAGTAGTAGTAGCAGTACTAGTAGTAGTAGTAGCAGTAGTAGTAGCAGTAGTAGCAGTAGCAGTAGTAGCAGTAGTAGTACTAGTAGCAGTACTAGTTGTAGTAGCAGTAGTAGTAGCAGTAGTAGTAGTAGTAGCAGTAGTAGCAGTAGTAGTAGCAGTAGTAGTAGTACTAGTAGCAGTACTAGTTGTAGTAGTATTAGTAGTACTAGTAGTAGTAGTAGTAGTAGCAGTAGTAGTAGCAGTACTAGTTGTAGTAGCAGTAGTAGTACTAGTAGCAGTAGTAGTAGTAGTAGTAGTAGCAGTAGTAGCAGTAGTACTAGTAGCACTAGCAGTAGTAGTAGTAGTACTAGTTGTAGTAGTAGCAGTAGTAGCAGTAGTAGCAGTAGTAGTAGCAGTACTAGTTGTAGTAGTAGTAGTAGTAGTAGTACTAGTAGCAGTAGTAGCAGTAGTAGTAGCAGTACTAGTAGTAGTAGCAGTAGTAGTAGTAGTACTAGTAGCACTAGCAGTGTCAGCTGCAGTCTTGTGGTTGTCAGCACTGTGTCTTGATCCTCTCTGCTCCCCGTCCACAGGAGGAGAGGGCTGAGCGTCTGTCCTGTCGCAGTTTTTTCCGCAGCCTGAGCGAGCTTCGTGTTAAAGAGCGCCCCCTGCTGTTCGGAGACTTCCTCCTCCTCTCTAACTCCTCCTCCTCCCTGGCGTACCTGCGGGTGTGGGATCAGAGCGAGCGCTACGTGGCTGCCTTCAACTGGGCGGAGGAGGCGGCGGTGCTGCAGCTGAGCGGCGCGGCGCTGCCTCAGCAGGCCACGGTCGTCCTCAGCACCAACAGCAGCGTCCTGCCCGCCGACAGCAGCGTGGACCTGACTAACCTGCGGCTCGGCCCCGGACAGGCCGCGCTCCTCAAGTTTCCCTACACAGGATAGAGTATCGATGTGTTGTTACCTCCAGGGAACAACGTGATTACAGGGCGGACACCTCCGGGGAGGAGGGATGTTACTTTCTGTGCTCCTCAGTAATTTATTCAAATTGTTCAGCATGTTATTTTAACCCTGGTGAACTTCCCACACTGAGTGAAATGTGAACACACACACATAATACACATCCATGTCATTCGGAGTGACTTCCACTTCCTGAGAGTATCATCATCTCTGATGTCCATCCAGAATAAACAGAAACCCACTTAGAGATCAGAGAGAAAAGTCTCTGCAGAACGCCCCTGAGAATCTTCACGTTTTAACGTTTTCCTCAGTATCAAAGGAACCAGGTGATAGTTGTCTGTATATCCATGCATGCACTGCAAACAGGAAGTGCCAACAGCTAATTCAGCATAGTTTTAATGGAGACTAGCTGAGGGTAGAAAAAACAGGTGTAGAGAGAACAGCAGCACTCACCTGTAGCCGACAGCACATTTTGGGAACATTAGCTGTTTCTGTTCACAAGTAGGCCTGTATGTCAGTGTTAGCATGTTAGCATCTATCAGATTGGAAACATTTTTTACTTTGATTGTTGAGCAAAGAAAAAAAGCAGAAGTACAAAAAAAGGAATAAACATTAAGAAAATGAAAACATCTGATTTAAATCACTGAGCAGCTGAAGAGCAGCCGCCTCCCCACAGATGATCTGGTCATCACGGTGTTTTCTCTCTCGTCACGTTCCTTCATATTTACTGTTAGTGATGAACATGACTCTGACGGTGTGATCACTCCTGTCCTCTCTGTATCGTGCATTCTGTGAAACAAAAGTAAAAACAAAAGTAAAGCATTTTCAAGTCTGATGTCTTTATGTGTGTTTGTCTGATGACGTCTTAAAGAACTTCAGGTAGAAAACAAACACAGTTCAGATTTTATCTCATTGTTTAATTCATAATGTGTTCTGCACACTGTTGTGACCACAGTACATGGATGTAAAGGTACAGTGTGTCATAATTATGCTTTTTTATCCACAGAGACAAAGTGTTTCTACGGTGGCCCACCTGTCCCAATCACCTGACGCCTACATCCACCTGCTCACCTGTTCTCCATTCCCTGATTACCCCCCAGTGTTCATATCATCTCCTGTTGACCTGCTGCTCCTCCACAGTAGTCATGAGAGTTAGCTCAAAGTTTAAAATGAGCGTGTTCACCTTCATTTCTTCCTCCGAGTCAACCTGAGCATTTCATAAAGGAGCGGTTACCTTCGTTTCCCAACAAGTAGACCTGGACAGGTCCTCTCTGAAGCTGCAGCCTCTGACGAGAGGCTAAGAGCTGAGTTGCTGATTAGCAGCTGTCCAGGTGTGCACCTTCAAGAAGTCAGGTACAGATGTCCAACAAGGAAAATGCTCATGAGATAAAGTCTTTTATAAAATGCTGACTTTGACTTGGGTGGAGGGTTTTTTGATTACATGTTCAACAGGAAACACAGATCATCAGACTCTGGTCCTGGTTGTAACTTCCACTCTTAGAGTGACGTCACTGAACTACAGATGTTCTCACCTGCAGCTGCTCCAGCTCAACATGCATGTTATCTATACAGTGTACAGCATATGGCACACACACTCCTACCTACACCCCCCAACTTGAACTGGGACTGAAAACAGGTGCTGACAACCTACAGACTGCATCAATCGTAATGGTAAATCGCTGCGCTTGTGTGTCGCTACACACAGCGAGCCGGCTGCTTCATGTGTGTGGGGGATCAGGCATCAGCTGCACTGCTGTGAAGAGTTCATGTGCGCTCCCGCGCCGGCTCGGCTGATGGCTGCAGTTACGGCCACAACAGCTGTCGTGTCACTATTGAGTCTTATTTCTTGATCCTGCCCCAAGTCCCTTTGAAGGCTAGAAAAGCTAACAAAGTAAACAGTTAGCCTAGCAGTTAGCCTAGCCCCCTGTGGAGTAAACAAGTGGTCGCCATGGAAATCAGTCAGAAGGCAGCTAACAGCAGAGAGCAGCTGCTAAATGTAAGAGTGCAGCAGCTAGAGAGAAACACAAGGAGAAGACACTAAGTGAAAATCCAGAGGTCCTCTTCACTGACTACGCCCAACACAAAGAAGGAAGGAAGAAGAACAACCTCATATTCTTCACTGATTCATCTACATCTGGAAAGATACTCTGTGCAACAGATGAACACCTTGACAAGGATGACCCTCTGCTCACCATCACATACTACACCAAAGGAAAGGTCATGGTCCAGGGAGATAAAGCCAACCTGGAGTCATTTGAAGAGGCCTTCTCCTTGTTAAAAGCTGAGGTGGACACCAAGAGGGTCGATGTCCCCTCTGACAGTGAAGATGATGAGAGCCCAACAGAGAACCCCACCACCTTATCCATCTCTGCCCCTCCCACACCTGCCAGCTCCACCAACCAGCTAAAGGAGAGACTGGCCCCGCTGGAGCTGGACTTTGCTGAATTCAAAGAGCCGACCCAGGCCAGGCTGTCTGACCACCAAGACAACACTGTGCAGCAGCTTCATGAGGAGCTCCAGCAGCTCAAGAGAGACAACCAAGCCTTAGCATCTGACCTCAGAGGAAGTGCAGAGGCACTTAAACAGGAGAACAGTGTGCTCCGTGCTCAGTTAGCCAAAGTGAAGGAGGATGCTGAGAATAGAGAAAGGAGCTTCACCAGGAAAGTCCAACACCTGACTGACCAACTCTCAGCAGTCCCCACAATGACATCTACAGAGACACAGACTCTCCCTGCCAGTGTCCCAAACTCCTGCCTTGTCTCTGTCCCACTGTCTCTGCTCTGCATCCACCCAACAACACCCTGGCAACTCCTGATACACCCACACAGCCAGCTGCCAACAGCCAGCTCTGCCCATCCCAGCTTCCCTCCACTCAGCCAGAAGAACAAGCTCCACAAGTGGTCCTGCTGGCTGACTCAAATGGGAAATTCCTGGACACAAACAAGCTTTTTCCTGGTAAGTGCTGTTGAAACGCTGCAGCACCACAGGCCAGGCAATGAAGCTGTTAAAAAAGGAGACCCTCAGGAGCCCTCAATGCCTGGTGATCCACACAGGAACAAATGACCTGCACAGCCTCCGAATGGACGCTGCTGAGGCAGTGAGGAAGATGGCGGAGCAGGCTGGTCATCCATAACATCAATATGGAGATCAGAAGAGGATGTGCCACCTTACCCAACATCCACCTGGGACCTCTATGATGGACTCTTCGCAAAGAGAAGGTGAAGATCTTTGCAAAGACCCTCAAAGACACGGCCCTAGGACGCAGTCCTTCCACCCTCTCTTCTACTAGAAGCTTCAGAGACCATCCAAGACCTCCTCCTCTCCATCACCACCCCAGGATCATCCCCCCTGCTGTGAGGAGACACAACAGCTCAGCCTGGACCTCCCACTCCCCACACGCCCACCCCCTCACCACTGTGAAACACAACCAGAGGAGGATGTTTCCCCCTCCACAGTCCCTGCCCACCATCCCCCTTTACAGAACCAGCAGCGGAGCCGTGCAACAGCAGCTGCCCCTGGTCTGGCTCCCCCCCCACAGCAGCAGAATTATGCAACAGCAGCTGCTGTATTGTTTTGCAGCTGTATCCAGTCCAGTGGCTACTTTTCACACACGTGTAGGTCATGGCCAGCTACTTTTATTTTACTGTTGAAGGAAAGCAGAAGTAAAACAGTAAAGTACAAACAAACTGTATATGGATAATAAAAGCTGTTCACATCACATTTATTATTGGAGGACATTCTTTTTTTATATCGTGGTAAATATGGTGAGTCCTGGGTATTGTTACATCACTAGTTTCAAGTTGTGGGAAATTGAGCTTAAGTTTCAAGAATTGTGTCTTACATATCCAGAAAACTGTAAATGTTAGCAGCCTACTCTCCATCATATCAACAATCAAAGCAGCAGGAGGTCCTGGTATCAGCAGGTTGTTTTTTAAGAAAGTCAATCAAATTTGTATTTTTTCAATCTTTCAGGAGAACACAGGTGGGAGACGAATATCATCACTCACCTGTGGAACAAATCCTGAAAAATGGGAAACAATCCACAACCACAAAGGAGATGCTGCAAGTGTGACAAAGACCTGTCTCCACAGAGACATTCGAGTCTCGGCAGGGTTCATGGGAAATATGTCAGAATCTACAATGGAGGTGAATACTACAGTTCAATCCTTCCTCCTCCTCTTCCTCCTCCTCCTCCTCTTCCCTCTGCCAGACGAACATTTCAGTGTCAATACTGCTTCAATGAGCCAATCAGGGATCTAGAGGAAGAGAGAGGAGGAGCGACAGAGGAGAGAGGAGGAGGAGAGACAGAGGAGAGAGGAGGAGGAGAGACAGAGGAGGAGAGAAGAGGAGCAACAGAGGAGAGAGGAGGAGGAGAGACAGAGGAGAGAAGAGGAGGAGAAGAGGAGGAGAGAAGAGGAGCAACAGAGGAGAGAGGAGGAGCTGAATCAAAGACTGGCAGAATCAGAGCAACGAGCCAAAGAGCAGTTCGAGAAACTGAGCAGCGACATTTCAGAAGAACGTGAGTCCAGACGAGATGTTCTGATAACTCGTCTGGATGAGTTTGAGGTGAACTATGAACCAGGCAGTGACGGTGATGAGCTTCTAGAGATCCTCTCTGTGAGATGCAGCATCTCAGTTCCAGATCTCAGTCTGACTCGGCTGACGGCTGATCAGCTGGGGAACATCCTGTCAGTCCTGGACAAACTTCTGTTCGATGAATGGATGAGTGCTCGTCCATCGCTCAGCACTCTGCAGCACACTCAGGTGTTCATCACAGAGCTGTGTCTTCTGTCTGTGGAGATATCTCAGGGGGTTTCCCTCCAAAACATCTCCGATCATGTGCAGTTCCTGGTGGAGTCCATCACCCAATCAGCAGATGATGTTACTGAGAGTTTCCTGCTGACTCAAGCCCTGTACCTGAACCTGATGCACTCCTTCACTGACTGTGGCAGCAGTGATACTGACGCAGTCCTCATCGCCAAGCACTGGGCTGAAGACAAGCTTTCCACTGAACAACTCTTTCTCTTGGACTTCCTGGGCACCTTCACATCATCGCTGCAGAGTACAGTCGGAGGAGCCACTGTGTTCATTTTAAAGATGGAGATCCAGTGCTTGAAGCTTCTCTTATCCACACTGAAACATCTCAATGAAACCCACTCAGGATCCACTGAAATGATCCTCAGACTGGTGCAAACCAACCAGTGGACCCCAACGGAGGCAGTGACTCTGCTCAAAGCTCTGTCACAGAAACATGCAGAGGATGTTTCAATAACTAAAGTCCTGACGTTGGTACAAGTGTATGACTTATCACCAGAGTGGACGGACGAGTCCGGACTCTCTCTCGTCCAGGCTGTGGACTCTGCTGACCCTGAGAGACTCCATGAGGATCTCCAGAAGACTCTCAGGAGGAAAGATGAGAGCAGTCTGGCTGCAGATCTGGCAGAATTAAAAGTGTCTTGTAACTTCAATGATTCTGTGATTGATGTGATCAGCAACATCACCACTGGTGTCCTGCAATACTCAGGAAATGCACCAAAAGGTGCACCATCAATGAACGAGTCTTTTAAATGTGAAACCTTGAACGCAGACGACTTACAGAGCTCTCTGTCGCAGCTCTGCAAAGCAGTTTTTGACACAAAAGGCTGGAGGCCCACAGTGAAGCAGATGCTGCGGTGGTGTGCGTTGGTGCTGACTCAGAAGAGTGAAGCGCCTCAGCTGGTCGGTGTGGAAGAAGACCCGTGTGTCACAGCCATGTTTGCTGCCACACAAGTCTGCATGGGAAACAAACTGGACATCGTGCTGAGCTCTGACGTTCACTCGGAGGAGTGGACTCAGGAGTGGTCCGACTTCTACGAGCACCTTGGAATATCTGTCAACACTAACATGAAGACACCCGGTGCATCGTACAGGGACGTCTATGAAGCAGACATCGTGTACGGTACCATGGATGACTGTGTCTGATTACTTTCAACACAGCGTAGAGGTGATGGAAACAGGAAACCCTCAGCTCGGTCGTGGATTCATCATTACAAGACAAAGTCTCAGTGCTTCCAGTGATCTGAAACTTTCACGGCTGAAGGACAATGACTCCCTGGTGTTTGCTGCAGAGGTCCTTCAAAGCCTCCTGGGTAAATTTCACAGTGAAGATATGAAACTGGGGTTTATTAAGGGTCTTTTTCAGGTGCTCCACACCAACATAAACAAAGACACAAACACTGACAATAAAATCATCACCATCTCAAAGAAGATCACTGGAAAAGCTTTGTCTTCTCATGAGGTCTTCATTCTGACCTTTGTTGAGACTCTCCTCAGAGTGGTAACTGAAGGAACAGACAGTGAGGAAAACAGGACATCTCCTGCAGGAAAATGGTGTTTGGAGGTTTTATTTGTCTGTGTGGAGAAATTCCAAGTATCAAAAGAAGAAACCAAAGAACTCTTCCAGATGGTTTCAAATCTCAGAGAACAAAGACTTTGGTCACCAGTCGAGGTCTTAAACCTCCTCGGAGCATTAACTGACCACCATCATGATGAAGGCTGTATTTCCATCAAGAAGATTTTACATTTGATGGCAACATATCAGGTTTCTTCCAAGTGGACAGATGAGAACAACCAATCTCTACTTACGCTCTTAGATTCATCTGTAGCTGAAGATCTGATCCAGCATTTAGAGAAGAGCCTCAGAGATGAGAAGACAAAAAGCATTGAGACTCTGTTTGATGAAATCCGTCAGATGAAAGACATCGATGAACAAACACTGAGTAAATCATACAGTGTAGTGACTCATGTAACAAACCTCATTGAAACTGGTAAAATCAAAAAGCACACAGATGTACAGCGAGTGAGGAAACTGAGTCACAGCACGGACACAGAAGACCTTCAGGAGCTGCTGGCAGTCTTGTGTAATGCTGTACACCTGCAGAGGCCTGAAGGGAAGTGGTGGCCCAGAGCCACTCAGATGATCAGCTGGTGTCTCTTGGCCTTGTCCGACACTGGGAAGCTCCTGGAGATGGGCACTGGAGAAGGGAAGTCTTGTGTCATAGCGATATTCGCAGCGCTGCGAGTGCTTAGAGGTGAGAAAGTAGATGTGGTGTCCAGCTCTTCTGTCTTATGTCAAAGAGATGCAGAAGAATGGAACAACTTCTACAAGTTCTTTGGAATAACAGCTGACACAAACACAAATAAAACCGAAGATGAGGACAGAAAAGACTGCTACCAGAAGGACGTGGTCTATGGAACCATCGAAGCCTTCGCTGCAGATCACCTTCGGCAGACATTTGAGATGAAGGACGTGAGGCCTGATCGCAGCTATCAGTGCATCATAGTAGATGAGGTGGACTCACTGCTGCTGGATCAGGGGGTGCAACTGACCTACCTGTCCAGCCTCATGGTCTCCATGCAGCCCCTGAACATTATTCTGGCCATGATCTGGAGCCACGTCAGCCAGTATGGCTTCCTGTCTGCAGGACAGCAGACATTTGTCCGTGGTCCTCCTGCTTCTTTCTTCAAGGCCATCTTTGACTCAATGAACACAGAAGGAACTGAAATTAATGATCCAATGGTCATTTTACGTATCGCTGAAGAATCCAACATTGTGCCAAAAGGATTCACAGAAGATTTCTACCAAAGTGAAAAGGATGAACTTCTTAGGAAACTGAGAACTGTGAGTCAGGACGCTGTGATAGAGTTTTTCAAAGCACTTGAGGACTATGTCCCTTATGCTTTTACTGTTTACACCTTAGACGACAATGGATTGCTCTGTCTTCAAAAGCACAGCCGGTACAACAAGCAGGACATCCCAGAGCTAACATTTCTTGTCTTGGAGGAGGGTTTGTGTTGTCCTCTCTATGATTCAGAAGAAACTCTCATCAAGCCCATTGCAGAATTAATCTCAGAGAGGATTCAGTACACCCCATGTGCTACAAACAGTGAAGGCAAAATCAGCATCCCTGGATTCTTGAAGGATCTGGTGGAGAAGAAAGTGTCAGCGTGGGTTCAGAGTGCCTTCCTGGCTTTACAACTGAAGGAAGGGCAGGAATATGTTGTAGAGAACGACAATGTCTGTCCAGTGGATTTCAGATCCACTGGTATCGTAGAAGTGAATAAGAAATGGGGAGATGGTCTGCAGCAGTTTGTTGAGATTAAACACCAAATCAAACTGAGCACAATTTCAACAGTGACGAACTACGTTTCTAACATCTCCCTGTTTGAGAAGTACAGGACAGCAGCAGGATTTAGTGTATTCAACCGGGTTCTACCTTTAGATCAAAGCCGAGCCGAGGTGATCAACACCCGGTTCTACTGCAGAGCCAACCGACCCGGCTGTAAATGCAGAGTTTACACATTCCCATTGCAAGCGAAAGCCTGATCTTAGCGGGTTTAAGTGTGTTTTTCGACCAGTGGAAAAGAGGTATAAGACAGATAACTGAGGCATCTCTAGGACTGGATCAATGACTCATGGACACACTAACAGAATACTATTGAACTACACACTTTGCATCGTGGTTAGCAGCTGACCAGAGAGGATTTGTCTTTTCTTTACAGCAGAAGAGATCTTCCACCTGCCTGATCATCAGCAACAGACCTTTCTGCATCACGACGATGGCCTTTACTTGACTTTTGGTTTCATTCAAAATAACTTTATTCTCCTGACACCTGTTGGCTTCTCTCACCTTACCAACACCTGTGATTCATGACACAACCTTAAAGCAACACTACATAGTTTTTCGACCTTAAAATAATGTTTCTGAACTCAGTTAAGTGGTAGAAAAACAGTTAATAGGATGAATGGTGACGTCTCTGCAGCCTGAGGGGGGTCGCGCCGGCAGCAACCGCACTGTGTAACTTCCCAGAGCGGGTCAGAACCGATCTGACGTAAAGGCGTCTAGTGCGACCGGTTTTACGGCACGTCACACATTTATTCGTCGGTGGATTTAGCCAGCAGCTACTTGGATTTTTCGTAAACCAACACCATGGCCGAGCCGGCTAAAAAAGCCAAGAAGGTATTGTCTGAGGAGGCAAAGAAAAGAAAAACAGAAAGTGATATAACATGAGCCGGACACGGATAAATATTGGACTAGCTTACACTCGGTGGCACAAACTGAGTAAGAAATGAGTTTCAAGACTGATGGCGACCGAGCCTCGATGCTACTGGATTTGTAGGTCATATATTACATATATACATATTTATTATCTTACCGACTTTTACTTTGAGTTGATTTGTTGTTATGTGGTGTTCATTGGGGCTCTGTTTGTCCAGTTTATAACTGTAATAAAGCCGGGAGATAAGCTAATGCTGTCCGTTTCGATAGCTTGCTCGTTTTCATGTAGTGACTGTAAACGATGACTAACTTACTAAAACACTATGAACTTCTTGTCTTGAAAAGTTGCAGATTCCTTAGTTCATGCAGATAATCAACGTAAGTGTTGAACAGTGTGATCGGGAGGTAACGTTAGCATGCTACTTACTGTTGTCGTACCGAGTTGGTTGTAGTTATTACGCCGAACACAACGTAAACTTGCGATTGTATTCAGTAACTCCCGAAAACGTAGTTATATTTTCAGACGTTACTAAACACATTCATGCCCAAGTGTTGTGTTTTGGAAGTAACTTCGTCGGTGCAATCACTATAACCAACTCGGTATGAGAATAACTCTAGCATGCTAATGTGCTGTGCAGCCTGTATGCTAACAAACTACCAGCTGCTGTCTCTGAATCTAGCTTGTTGTTGGCACTCGGTTGAGGTTTCATGTTTTTGATGTTTCCAAACGAGGCTTCGTGATTCGCCGGCTCCGTCAACAAATTCACGTGTATTCATTTCGCCCAGGGAGGCTCGTACAGCGACAGTATTTACGACACTGGTAACAGATAATTGCGCTTCTCAACCAGCCGGGGGCAGTAATGAGTCCAAACTACCTAGTGTTGCTTTAAATATCTTTTGGCCGAGTCTGTTCTTTACAATCCCGCCCCCCGATTCTTGGGTGGAAATAAACACATTCTCATTCTCAAAACACATCCTGCACTCTAACGCACACGTCACCCATACTGGTAAACACAAGTGGCAACAATCAAATACAAATAGAGAACACGTGTCATTGATTAAACACAACCACTCAAAATTTATTTCACTTGTTTCAAATCATGTGACACAACTAATATAAGCCAGTTCAGACAGCAAACAGGTTGTTGAAGGAGAAAGTCTAAGAATGGATGGAAGAAACAAATTGTCTGGCCCTGAACATTGTGCTTTCCATTTGTTTACAGTACCGACTGCTCAATAGATGTTGACTGGTTGCAGGTTCATATCAGCAAAAAACAAGAATAACAGTATCACAGAAACAAAGGACACGTTTGTGAGATGCAGGGTACAGTACTGTAAAAATACAAGGAGGAGGAAGAACAAAAAAAATTGCAAAGAGCAAAGCAGAGTATAATTTCTGATCAGTTTTGAGCTACTATGATCGAACATGTTTTCATTCATCAATGAATGCGGTTTTGTAAATAGTGCTTGAAGCTGAGGTTTTGTGTTTCATGTTTTCAGAAAATGGAGCAAGGTTTCAGAAATTGTGTTTTAGCAACTGAGAAAAACTGTAAACAAAAGTCAAATAGAGTTGATGGGTGAGGTGGAGCTTTAAAGGTCACACTGATGACAAATCATCATTTAATAATTATACATCTAAAGAACTTGTACGAAGATGCAGAATAAAAAACATGATTGTGAATCAATGATTTAAAAAATGTTGTGATTGTTTTGTTTTTCCAGCTTCAAATAGTAAAACAGCGCTGGTGTCATGTGCTGCCTGAGCTCAGTGATCAACAGTCTTGGTAGCTGCCATTTTTCAAAATGGTGGATTTCTACAGTATGCACCCTGTAACTGTAACGCTCTAATGCTTTAGCAATGTTAGCTTTCGGCTCCATTTATGTGTAACCTGTTATTTTGTTAGTTTTTCATAAAGTAATCTGTTACTGCTGTATTTTCCTTCTGTGGCCACAGAAATCAAAGTAAATCTTGAAGCTTTGTCTGTTTGTGTTTCTGCACTTTTAGTCGTTTGAATGTTGGAATGTGTTGTGGTTTGTGTGTCAGCGTCAGTTCACAGGTTCATTAGTGACGTGTTTAAACATCAGACACTATCAGAGCTATAAGAGTCGTACTGTTCTCATGTAACCAGCTGTGTCTGATACCGTCTGTCTCTGTCAGACTGCAATAATAAAGATGTAAATGTTACACTGCGTCTGTCGTCCTGTTCCCCGGCTGCAGAGTTACTGACTGTGGGCTGTAAAGAAGCTGCAGAGTGACGGAGAGTCACAGGTTCATGTACAAGTGGCTCCACACGTCTGGACAATATAACACGCGTGCAACGAGTCACAGAGGTCTGACATCACAAGTGACATGTTACTTTTCTTGTTCATGTTACTAGATAATGCAAACAGAAACATTGATGAAACAACAAATAAACAATGCTGTTATTGTATCAATATGTCTTTATTGATTTACCTGCAACCCAGACGTTTATAATAAGAAGTAAAATACAGAAAACATGTGTGATTAAATTAAAACGAGCTCCATCTTTACCAGCTGCAACATTCAAGTGAAGAACAGTAATAATTATAATCCAATAAAATCAGACCGACAGGTTGTTTAGGTCAATGTTTACTTTTACTAAAGTCAAATATCTTCTTGTATGTGTTTTATCACAGTTTATGTCAGTATACAAAGTATATATATATACAGTATACATTATGAATAGTTATACTCTGAATTCATATTGCATCAGTCTGTGATGTCGTGCTGCTCACACTTTATTACTTCTTTAGCTTTTGATCATTCAAAGACGTGTCAGCTGTTAGTCAGAGGAAACCTCACCTGCTCTCACGTGGAGCAGCGCCAGACGACATCTGTCCTCACCACTAGATGGCAGTATTGTCTTTGCTGCAGAAGCCGGTTGGCCCAGTCTGAACCAGAACAGTCAGGACATCAGCCAGCAAACTGGCCTCTGTGTGGATAAAGTGCACAAACACCAGAAATATTCAGTTGATGCTCAGGTTTGGCGTTTTCATTTTCCTCTGAGAGCAGCTGGTTTATTCACTGATGGGAGAAGTTTGTATTATTACCTCATTAATAATGTAAATATTAAAATTCTTCTTTAAATCTACACACTGCTCCTTTAAAGATGCAGTATCGGCCACATGGATCCATTTAGTCTCCGTGAGGTCGTTACAGGCAGGAAGATCGACTTCACTTTGTTTCCTGCGTCAGAGTTAATTATCGGGTCGGGTGATTTGATAAGAGTTGATTTTCGGTCACATGACAGCGCGGCGGCCATGTTGTACAGTGCTGACGGCTGCTGGCGTCTCTCATGTTGCTCTCTGAGTCCTGCGTCCTCATGAACGTCCTGCTGAGGAGGGAGACTGAAGACACCAGCTCACTGTCGTCCTCCGTGTTACATTGTATTTGTTATCCCGAGATAACGAGATAAATTTATCAATTATCACAAGTAAGGTTGCTCCTCACAGCTTAAAGGTGCAGTATGTAAGAATTGTACTTTAAAATATTCTAATATTAACGATAAAGGTCAAAAGATATGAAGAAATAAGAGTTTGGACGTCTGTTCGTTGTGTTGTAGAGATATCTACGGAGGTTAGCATGCTAACTAGCTAGCCCCGGGCCTGAAGACTTCCTTGTGATTCTTCCATTTCCTGTTTGACGCTGACGTCTCTGCTGTCCCTCCTTCCAGCCCGTCAGCCCGTTCTGTCTCCAGTGTCTCTCTGCTGAGCCTCATCACCCCGTAGTTCACTTTGTATTTCAGCCTGTGTGCTCCATGTCGTCAGTTTGTCCGGTCGTGTTCACCTGTTGTGTTCACCTGTTGTGTTACCTGTTGTGTTACCTGTTGTGTTACCTGTTGTGTTCACCTGTTGTGTTACCTGTTGTGTTCACCTGTTGTGTTACCTGTTGTGTTCACCTGTTGTGTTCACCTGTTGTGTTACCTGTTGTGTTACCTGTTGTGTTCACCTGTTGTGTTCACCTGTTGTGTTACCTGTTGTGTTCACCTGTTGTGTTCACCTGAGCCTCTCCTCGTGTCTCCTCGCGGTACGTTCCTGTCGTGTGTCCGTTGTGTTTGTAATCATTTTTTCAGTGTTGACAAGTTTCATGATTTAACTTTTAGATTTAAAATGTTATGAATCACTTAAAATAGTTTTTTTTATCACGTATTGATGAATGTCAGTAAGTATTAAGTGAAGTAATACACAAACTATTTTCATTTACCATAAAGAGTGGAGACATTAAAGGAGCAGTGCAACATTTAATGAACTCCTCGTCGTATCAGTTTCACCTCTGTGTGTCGGGTTTAGCCTAGCTTAGCACAAACACTGGAAGCGGGGGGAAACTGCTAGCCGAGCTCCATCGATAGAGAGAAACTGCGGCTCGTCCTAATGGCTCTCTGCATTATTGACGAGGACGGCGGGCAGATTTCTGCTCTCTCAATAATACATTCAGATGTTGACTCCTGTGAAGACGCTCTGACTGCTGGAACTGGATCTCCTGGGCTCACTGAAGCTTCCCCTCAGACAAGTCGAGTGAGAGTTCACAGCGTCTTCATTATCTCACGTCATGAAACCATCTTCAGCTCAACGTCTGACTCTGACTTCAACCAGGAAACTTCTCCATCCTTCATTTCACCTGCCAGGACTCCTGTCTTCTCTGACTGGACGTCGTTTCCTCTCTGAGCGTCTCACGTGGTCAAAGATGGTTTTTCATGTTGAAAGAGTGTTTGAAGCAAAACTCAAGTGGCCGTTAGAGGAACTGCAGCTTAGAGGGTCAGTGTATTGTTGAGCTGCTGAGCTAACAGTGTTAGCATGCAGCTCGAGTCTGATCGCATGGTGAGGGTTAAATCTGGTCTCCTCAGATCAGGTTGTGATCTCTGTGATCACAGCAGACGAGCTGCATGGAGACATCTGATGTTTAAATCATCTCCAGCTGCTTCAGGTGTTCAGCAGAACGCTGCAACTCTGTTTTACTGTGAAGCTCCAGAAATGTTCTGTGGACTACGAGACTTCACCTGACTTTATATCATCAGGAGGAGACGATGACTGAGCCTGACTTTATATCATCAGGAGGAGACGATGACTGAGCCTGACTTTATATCATCAGGAGGAGACGATGGCTGAGCCTGACTTTATATCATCGGGAGGAGACGATGACTGAGCCTGACTTTATATCATCGGGAGGAGACGATGGCTGAGCCTGACTTTATATCATCGGGAGGAGACGATGACTGAGCCTGACTTTATATCATCGGGAGGAGACGATGGCTGAGCCTGACTTTATATCATCGGGAGGAGACGATGGCTGAGCCTGACTTTATATCATCGGGAGGAGACGATGGCTGAGCCTGACTTTATATCATCAGGAGGAGACGATGACTGAGCCTGACTTTATATCATCGGGAGGAGACGATGGCTGAGCCTGACTTTATATCATCGGGAGGAGACGATGACTGAGCCTGACTTTATATCATCGGGAGGAGACGATGACTGAGCCTGACTTTATATCATCAGGAGGAGACGATGGCTGAGCCTGACTTTATATCATCAGGAGGAGACGATGGCTGAGCCTGACTTTATATCATCAGGAGGAGATGATGGCTGAGCCTGACTTTATATCATCAGGAGGAGACGATGGCTGAGCCTGACTTTATATCATCAGGAGATGAGTGAACTGCTCCTTTATTTTGACTTTTAACCTCTTCATGTCTCAACTGTGACTTGTGATCTGAGTGTTTCTCTGACAGCTGACTGTGAGACGTAGCTTCACTCAGACTCAGCTGCTGGTCTGAATCATTAAAGCTGCAGTGACGTTAACAGTGATTATCTTTAAGATCCTTTAAAGTGGATCACAGTGGAGTGGAGCCATCAAACGCTGCTCAGCCTCAGAGGATCACTGCTAGGTTTTCTCCCTCTTGTCTCCGACATGTTTTTTAATCCTGTGAAGTTGTTTCTGTGATTCTGCTGAGCTGTGAACGTGATGAAAGCCCGCTGAGTCGCTCCGCTTTTATCTGCAGCAGGAAATAACCTGGCTGCGCTCGATGAATACTGAATGAACATCAGGAGGGATTTCACTTCACATCCGTTTGTACAAGAGCTCAGTTTCATGTCGGAGCAGAGCTCAGTGTCCCGGAGTGTTTAAAGAGGAAACAATCTGCAGACACGTGAGGCTGGTTAATAAAACCTGTGTGACGCCGACACACCAGCTGATCCTGCAGCAGTTACACTTTCACAGTGGGCAGAACGGTGGAGGACTTTAAAACAGTTTAAAGCTGCTTCGATGCACCTTCGTGGTTTGTGGAGTCTGGCGCCCCCTGTGGACAAAGTGCAGTTTGTTTGGGTGCCGTACCACCAGACAACACAGCAGCTCGCCGACTCGTCAGCACTCATCTTCTGACAGACATGAACAAACATCAGAACTGTACAGAAACAGCCACGCTGCCCTCTGAGGCTCGTGTAACACAGCGCTGCACCGAGCTAACAGGAAGTTAGCATCGACAAAAAGCCTGCAGGATGATTGAAGTGGAGTTTAGATCATTGCAGAAAGTAATCTCATATTCATGATTCAGCAAGATGGAGGAGCAGAGGAGGAGGTGACAATATGATGAAGGAGGAGGAACAAAAACATTTATACAAGATAGTTGAAGATGGGGGAGGAGATGCAGTGACCAGCTGTGAGGAGTCACTCCTCCTCTTCCTCCCCTGCTCCTCCTCCTCTCCTGCTCCTCCTCCTCCTCTCCTGCTCCTCCTCCTCCTCTCCTGCTCCTCCTCCTCCTCTCCTGCTCCTCCTCCTCCTCCCCTGCTCCTCCTCCTCCTCTCCTGCTCGGACGTTCTGTCCGTCCTGATGGTGTCTGTCGTCTCTCTGCTGATGAGCTGGTGGTTAATTATCTTCACATCACAGTGAAACTGGAGACAAAGACTCGCTCGTTCATTCATCGGCCATCTTCTGCACGTTCATACAGCCGGCCAATCAGAGCGAGGCGCACGCCACACTGTGGATGATTCTCACAGCCTGCTCCTCTGTGGAGCGACCAGGCCTGAAACTCTGTTAATCCTCCCAGTTTCACTGTGATGTGAGCTCATGACACTTCATCACATCGTCCTAAACACCTGAAGCAGCTGGAGATGGTTTAAACAGGCCTCGATCCCTCGCTCTGTTCCAGTTTCAGGCCTATCTCTAATCTTCCATTTATCTCCAAAATCTTAGAGAAGGTTGTCCATAATCAGTTGGTACCTTACTTGGAAGTTAATAATATTACTGAACTGTTCCAGTCTGGGTTCAAAGCTCTACATAGCACAGAATCAGCACTTCTGAAAGTGTCAAATGACATGCTCTTGTCAACAGACTGGGAAATTTGTTGTCCTGGTGCTTTTAGACTTGTCTGCCGCGTTTGAAACTGTTGACCACAGCATTTTAATCTCTCGCCTCGAGCACTGTGTGGGCGTTAAGGGTATCGCCCTTGACTGGTGTCGGTCATACCTAACTGACAGAAGTTTCTGTGTAAAACTCGACAACTTCGTGTCCTCAACAGCTCCTCTTCCACACGGGGTCCCTCAGGGCTCAATCCTTGGCCCTCTTCTATTCGCACTTTATCTTATCCCCCTCGGTTCTGTTTTTAGAAAACACAGGGTCTCATTTCATTTTTATGCCGACGATTGCCAGATCTATTTTCCTTTGGCACAAAACAGTGCTCACTCTGTCCAGCCACTCACCCGCAGATTCCACTGGATACGGTACGGCTGCGTTACGGCTCCGCCACGGCGGCGGAGCTGATCCGTAGCACTTTAGTCTATGTGTTAACTTCCACCAGGTCCGCTGCGCTGCGTGTCTGCTGCGTGCCAGCTCCGGCAGTCCGCAGCCCTGCGGAGCAGATACGCAGGACTTCTATTCTGGCGGACGCCGCAACACAACGCAGCAATTCAGCTGAATTTAGCACAGAGCAGACAGGAAGTCAGACACGAAACAACAACAAGAAATCCGGTTGATTTTCAAAATAAAACACTCCGTGTTGATACAAACACAAAAACCTCAAAAAAGAGACAAATACAAGCTCTTCTTCTAATCCGTCGGTCGGGAACACTTCGTGTTGTTGTGTTTATAACACATACATATAACTGCGTTCGTGTGTGATAATGTAATTATCGCGGGAATTCCTCAGTTTCGTTTCTCCAGCTGATCGGCGGAGCTGCGCCGTAGCGGACTCAAAACGCAACTGGTGGGGGTTGCCGGACGAGGACGACGGAGCACAATCGTACCGGAGCTGTAACGCAGCCGTAACGTAGCCGTACCGTATCCAGTGGAATCTGCGGGTCATAGACTGTCTAAACGACATTACAGCCTGGCTCTCTTTAAATTTCCTCAGTCTTAACGAAAACAAGACTGAGGTGATGATGTTCGGACCAAGTTGCTGTACTCCCCCCAACATTGACCTTGGCTCTCTATCACTATATCTCAAGGATTGTGTCACTAACCTGGGGGTTAAGTTCGATCCTGATTTTAAATTTGAGAAGCAGATCTGTGGTGTAGTACAAAAAAGTTTTTATCAACTACGTCAAATAGTGAAAGTGAAGCCTATTTTATCAAGGCCTGACTTGGAGAAATTAATCAATGCTTTAATCACGACTTGTCTTGACTATTGCAACTCTTTGTATGTAGGGATTAGCCAGGCTGCCCTTGCTCGTCTGCAGCTTGTGCAGAAGTCTGCTGCATGTCTGCTAACACAGACCCGTAGGCGTGAGCACATCACCCCCATCCTGGCGTCCCTACGCTGGCTCCCTGTGCACCTCAGAATTAACTTTAAGCTTTTGTTATTTGTTTTTAAATGTTTGAACAACCTTGCTCCACCTTATTTATCCGATCTGCTTCAGCCTTACTGCCCACCAAGACCCCTGAGATCAGCCGATCAGCTGCTGCTGACAGTCCCTAAAACAAGACTGAAGCTCAGAGGAGACTGAGCGTTTGCCGCCGCTGCTCCCAAACTCTGGAACGAGCTGCCTCTCGACGTTAGCCAGGCCTCCTCGCTCCCTGTTTTTAAATCTCTTTTAAAAACCCACTTTTATTCTTTGGCTTTTAGTACACCTTGATTTATTTTCACCTTGTTCGACATCCTCTAACTTGCCGTGAGCTTGTTTGTTTTTTATTTTTATTTTTTTACGTGATTTTTTCATGTTCATGTTTCATGTTTGTCTCTTGTGCTTCTAACTTAACTTTTAAATGATTTTATGTCTCCACGTGCAGCACTTTGGCTACCCTTGTGGTTTTTAAAAATGTGCTATATAAATAAAGTTGATTGATTGATTGATTGAAACATCAGATGTCTCCATACAGCTCGTCTGCTGTGATCACAGAGATCACAACCTGATCTGAGGAGACCAGATTTAACCCTCGACATGCCGTCGAGCTGCATGCTAACAGTGTTAGCTCAGCAAAGTTGAATTCAAGCAGCATCCTGAAGCGACGAAACAATAAGTCAAAATGCTACATTTAAAGGAAATACTGCAACTAGAGCGCAGCACCTACAGGGGTTTAACTAACGGTACTGTAGTTTTACCACAAACAACAGGTTAACATGCTAACAGGCCTACAGGTGGTCGAACAAGGTACATATGCTAACATGCAATATGTAACGTGAAAACACAGTACAATACTGTAATATTAAAGTAAATGTGTATATTTACAATAACTGTTTATTACAGTACCAACATGTACTTTTACATCAAACTGATGTATTTTCACAGTAAAACTGTAGAAAAACAATACATATCTGTGACTTCTGTGTCACTGTAACAGGGATGTTTTTACAGTCGGTGCCGTGTTCGCAGCTGCTGTACGTATGGAGGTTTGCTTAAATACCTGTTTGTCGGTCCAATCACGATGAACACGATCAGAACAAGGAAAGACCTGTGAAGTTTATCTGAAGGGTCATACTACAGAAACCTTCTCAGTGTCTACAGAAACCTTCTCAGCGTCTACAGAAACCTTCTCAGCGTCTACAGAAACCTTCTCAGCGTCTACAGAAACCTTCTGTAGCAATGTAAAATGCCATCATCTGATTCTGGCGACTGGACGGGCCTTGCAGACGGTACCATGCAGAAGAAATGAGACTTTTATGAGCTGGTTGCTTCCAAGATGGCTGCCTCGCCCTCTTGGAAGCCTCGTTATCCTTTCGTTTATATTACAGGTTGTTTAGCTTAGCTTAGCTTAGCTTAGCTTCACACTTCACTACTGAACAACATGCTTATTTCTCTCTCTCTGTCCTCACTCGTCCTCACTCGTCCTCTTCGTCTCTTCGTCTTCTGTAGTCGTCAGAGAGCATCTGCTCCGTCTGACTAATTGCTTCGTCCTCTTCGGAGAACATCACACTCATCCGTCAGAGACACACACACACACACACACACACACACCTACATTAACGAGCTCCTGGGAGAGTTTGGATACTTTCTGCTCAGATCGAAGCTTCAGACAGTCTGCAGGATCGTCTCTTATCTTCTGTCCTGACGCCGGCCGCTCAGACTCACCTGTCCATCACCTGTCCCTCACCTGTCCCTCACCTGTCCCTTTTTACCTGAATGTTTCATCTTTAACGAGCTGCTGACTTTAAGAGCCGGGCTGCAGTCTGAGAAATCTGTCCGTCACACTTCTGCTGCCACGCCCCCCAAAACACACCTGTGAGTCTGGTATGAACATTTCACAGGTGACTATCAGATGAAATGATGAAGACCATCCTCACTGAGCTGAAGAAGATCCCACTGATTAGATAATCACCTCTGAATGTTAAACACAGAGACACACGATGAAGCTCATCACTGATCATTGACTCCAGGTAGATGTGAGCTGGGAGCATCGTGCTGCAGCCGGTGGTCTCGTTAGAGATCGTACTGATTACAGTCTGGTGTCTCCCGGCTGTTTGAGCAGCACCGCAGGAAACGCACCGTCATTAATGTGAATCTGCAGCGTGTGGACGATGAACTGCAGCTCCACACAGAGGAGGATGTTCGGTTCTGTTTGGTCTGTAGAGTCCAGCAGGAAGACGGACAGAACAGAACAGGAAGCTGCTCACACGACAGGAAACACCGACGACGATGTTGCTCGTGGAGTCGTTGACTCTTCAGAGTCTGAAGCTGTTCGCTGTGAACAAACTGTGTCTGAAGACATTTGATCCTGAGCCGTCTCCATGTAGAGCAGGACACCTCCAGCCTGACGGACCCTGCAGTTCCTCCAACGGCCACTCGAGGCTCCACAAGCCAGTCAGTCCCCAGAAGAGCCCATTTTAAAATCCAACTTTACAGCAAAACATCTTCAGCAACATCCTGTCAGCTGAATACAGAAATCAGTCTGCAGTCATGAACCCTTCACGACTCTGACTGCATCTTCAGCACGTCGTCCTGCGGACATCTGGAGGCTACGGAGGCCCTGAGGGGCCACACAGAAATGATCCGTCTGGTGGTCCACTGATCGGATCGAAATGATTTTCTTTCCTAAAACAGGAAAGAAAATATTTCTCTGCACCAACATGAAGAAGCAGGAAGTGCTCACAGCTGAAGCTTTAGTGGAGTTTTAAAACAACTTTCAGGAGCTGCAAAATGTTTGTTTGTTTTTTCATGTGTGAAATCAATCAAGAAATGTTTTCAGGAGAAACTTTTTGTTTTTCACCTGAAAACAAAAAAACAGTGTTCAGTAGAAATGTTGTTATTATTATTGTTATTGTTATTGTATTAAATATAATTGTAATCTTTTGTTTTCAGGGGAAACAGTGCCTGGTGCCTGCAGCTGAGCTGAAGATGATCCAGACACTTTAAAGTTACTCCACATGTTTAATGTTCATCTCCACATTCTGCTGCTGACACCTGATCTCCGTCCTCATCCGCTCCTGCAGGCTCCTCTGCACCTGTCACTCAGACTCACCTGAGAGTTTACTGCTCCCCACATGTTCTTCTACTTTAATGGTTATCAGCAGATTGAATGTGATTGAACACCTGAAGCAGCTGGAGACTTGATTTAAAACGGAAAAAACAACCAGGAAACTCCACTAACACTTTGCAGAATCAGCTGTTAGCACTTCCTGTTTCCTTTTCTTTATGTTGTATGAGTGGAAAAAGTTTCACTGTGTGGACTTTAATAAATAAAGTCAAAGAGTGATCGAGGTAACGAGTAGAAAGAGGATGGAGGACGTGTGAAGGTGACTCAGTCTGTTCATCCATCAGCTCACAGACTCCTTTAAAGGATAACTACCGTTTTTTACAACCTGGACCTTTTTTCTAGCAAAAGATATGGTCATTTACTCACCCAGATAACTTTGGTGTCATTTGGTGTCGTTCGGACGAAATTAGATCCAGTGTAGCGCCGATATATCCATATAATGCGAGTAACGGGGCAGCGACACACAGCCTCTATATAACACATTATCTGCCACGAAACTAGTTCATTTCACTAATATTTTGTTACGATACGCTAGCGCTATTAGCCTCTGAGTCCGGGCTCGTCCGTTATCAACATCTGGGGTCAAACTAGCAGTAGCAGCTACAGGTAAACAAGCCGGCTGTCGCAGGTGCGCGCGCAGCTCAGAGACGACATCTTCCAGGTCAGAGGTAGTAGATCAGCCTACAGACCCCGGATGTTGACAATAGACGAGCCCGGACTCAGAGGGGAATAGCACGAGCGTATCATGACAAAATATTGGTGAAATGAACTAGTTTCGTGGCAGATAATGTGTTATATAGAGGCTGTGTGTCGATGCCCCGTTACTCGCATTATATGGATATATCGGCGCTACACTGGATCTAATTTCGTCCGAACGACACCAAATGACACCAAAGTTATCTGGGTGAGTAAATGACCATATCTTTTGCTAGAAAAAAGGTCCAGGTTGTAAAAAACGGTAGTTATCCTTTAACTCCACCGAACAACATTAAACTGATGATTCTCACAGTTTGTCCCTGCTGAGCTGCCGTACCTGCTGCACGTGGTGCTCCTGTGGACGCCGCTCGTCTTCCTCACCTCAGCTGCTCGGTCTCAGCTGTGTTTCTACCAGCAGCTCTGACAGATACTCTGCACCTCCGGACCAATAGACCTTTATCACACGGAGGACATTTTCCTGTGACGTCACATTTGAGCGTTGGGATGATGTCATGCTGCTGTGATCCGGGTCCAAACTGTATAAATGAAGTGGTTCTGACAGACGGACTCACTTCACCTGGTTCATCAGCAACTTAAGAACTGTTGGATGGTGAAAATCTAAATATCAAAACACATTCAATATTTGATAACCTAGAACCTCTGCTAGCTAACGTTAGCATTCAACCACTACCTAGCTAACGTTAGCATTCAACCACTACATAGCTAACGTTAGCATTCAACCACTACCTAGCTAACGTTAGCATTCAACCACTACCTAGCTAGCGTTAGCATTCAACCAATACATAGCTAACGTTAGCATTCAATCACTACCTAGCTAACGTTAGCATTCAATCACTACCTAGCTAACGTTAGCATTCAACCACTACCTAGCTAACGTTAGCATTCAACCACTACATAGCTAACTTTACCGTTTGATTACATCCAGTGTTTTACTTTGAATAAATGTGTGATATAAAAAATATGGGTTAATATTTTAGAATTAATTATAAATTAATGATGGAAATAAAATAATAATATATTTTTTTAAAAACGTTTATAAAATATAAAATTAATAAAAACAACAATAAAATGTAAATAAAAATCTATATATAGTTAAAAGAATATAAAGGGCTATGATAAAAACAAAATATGTCAAAATAAATATTATGACACAAGGCGCGAGATTATAAATGTTTCTTTTGCTTCATGCTTTTCATTCTCTGCCAATATGATTTTTTCTGTTAATCAATCAATCAATCAATCAATCAATCAATCAATCAATCAATCAATCAATCATCATCTTCATCATCATCTTCATCTTCATCTTCATCATCTTCATCTTCATCTTCATCACAGATTGTTGTTGTGTTGCTCCTGTATTGATCACCAGCTGTGGGTCGATAAGCGCTGCAGGTGTTCTGCAGGTGTTCTGCAGGTGTGTCAGTCTGTGTCTGTTCCCGCCTCAAACAGGAGTCCCGGGAAAAAACAGAAAGCGCATCACACACGTGCGCAGTGGGGGCTCGCGCTGTCGTTCTCCACCATGCGCGCCTCCTACGTGCGCTCAGAGAGCAGCGGCTCGTGATGTTGCGCGGCAGATTCCGCCTCACGTCAAGCGCGCGGCAGTGAGTCCGACTGAGACCGGAAACCAGCCCGAGGTACCGTCAAAATAAAAGCATAGAATTTAGAAGTCATCACTAACGTCTCAAAACGGGTTTTAAAAAAAGTTTAATATTTTATAAATGTGACCAAAACAAATGTGTTGAAGTCACGTGACAACAGTTGTGTACCAACGTTTTTATTGTTTATTTTTATCACGTTTCTGCTCATTCGTACGTCAAAACACACCCAGTTTATTAAATATAAATAAAAACCTAAATAATAAAACTGAACACAGAAAGTAATTTATAAAAATAAAATCAAAACCAAATTGATTTTGATTCATTTAATAATATTCTATATTTGACTCAAACCAGTCAACTTACGATCTTTTCTGTCATCTGATTACAATCTGATTTATGAATCACTTGTTTAGACAGACTGTACAGATAGATCGATAACTTTATTAATCCCGAGGGGAAATTAGGTAATTAGATTTATACCTTTTTAAGAAAAACAAGTAAAAAGAACCAGGAGAAATTTAACCGTCCTCACGTGTTTGTAAATGAAATGGTTCTGATACAGAGATAGTGTTCGGGAACGTTCCTTAAAGGTTCTCTGGTGTTTGTAAAATGAACCTGTACATTTAGTTCCTCTGTCGTTCTTTAAGGGAACCTTTAGGGAACGTTACGTTACGTTCCTCTAATGTTCTTTAAAGGTCACAAAATAACCTTTAGGGAACCTTTAGACGTGGTTCCGAAAGGTTCCCTGTCTGCTGGGTCGCCCACGGTCTGGTCAGTGCGACGCTCAGTCAGTGGGCTTTATTTTGAAAGTGTCCTCCGGAAGCCGTGTCGTCACGCAGCCCGGTGCTGGCCGCTCGGTTCGCTCGGTGACGTCTCTCACCGGTAAAACTCACCGACGAGTCGACTCGACTGACCGCTGCCGTCTCTCTTCTTCGCCGGAGCTCACAGCGGCATCGCGGTGTCACGGAGCCCCGACTGTGCGCCTCTCGCCCCGGCCTGACGGGCCGCTCACAGCGCGGACAGGACACGGAGGGTCCCGCTGCTCCGCGGGGTGATGGATGTACCTCCGGTACCGACTGACGGACAGGGAGCCCGGCGGACTCGGCGGAGGGGCAGCAGGGACTTGTGAACGTCACGTCCCCGGTCGGACGGTTGTGGCGGCGTTTTTCTTGAATTTTAATCTTTTTCCCACAATGTCACCATCAAGGAGACGCGGCTGAGACAGCTGCCTGCTCCCGGCTGTCCGCTGACCGTCACCCTGCTCCGCGGCGCTCCCTCTCGGCTTTAGCTAACGTTAGCTCCGGTATGAGCGGAGCCGGACCTGCCTGTCGCATCTGACCGGGGTTTGGGGGGTGGTGGCGGGGTGCTGGTGGCGGGGAGCTGGTGGGGACACGTTCGGATTGTTGGATGAGAACCGGTCACCGGGCCGGATTCCGAGCGGAGGGACGCCGGCCGGAGCGGAGGAGGAGGAGGGAGGAGCAGCAGCGGCAGCAGCAGCTGCGGGGAACCGAACTGACAACCTCATCCCCGGGGGGAGAGAAGCAGCGAGGCGGCCACAGGAGGATGTGAAGATGGGGCTAGTTTTCGGTCTCCTGTGGCTGTTTACCGGCTTCCTGCAGGGCGTGCACGGCCAGGGCGTGTACGGTAAGGACGTCACGGACACACACTTCATATGTTGTGTATTCAAACACGTTTAACACGGTGTGAACACGATTCCAACCCGGAATACCTCCCACACACACTTGACCTTGTGAGGGATTTAGCGCGTGTGCAGTGTGTGTGTGTGTGTGTGTGTCTGTGTCTGTGTCTGTGTGTCTGTGAGTGTGTGTGTTGCTCATTCAGTCATGTTACATTCGTGCCTTGCCTGAAGGCACAACAGGTAGGCTGCTTCACACCAACACACCTGTGAATAACAGTCCTGATACAACCCTGTGATCCTCAGTGTGTCAGCAGATATCAGGGACGTTTCCTGATGCCATCATGTCTCTGAGTGTCTCTGAGTGTCTCTGTGTGTCTCTGAGTGTCTCTGTGTCTCTGAGTGTCTCTGTGTGTCTCTGTGTGTCTCTGAGTGTCTCTGAGTGTCTCTGTGTCTGTCCTGCAGGTCTGTTCAGTGTCTCAGAGACACTCAGGACGCGGTGACATGATGTTACTGCTGCTGTGTTATTTTTATCCACTCTGACATGGCTGCAATGTTCGGCCTCCTGTGGGGACTTAAAATGAGCTGTGACCTTTATTTTATTCTCATTATGCTGCTTCATTCCTGCACTTTCTGCAGAATCAGTAGAATGTGAGTAAAATGTATATTTCTGATTAAGTCCAATGTCAAAATACACGACCAGCACAGGATACTGTGACACTGTGACACTCGTCTTGGATTATTGCTCCTCACCCCCCTGCTGATGGACAGTCCTAAACAACTGAAGTAGCTGGAGACTTGTTTTAAAACATAAAAAATACCAAAAAACAAAAAAAGAAATGCTCCAAAACTTTGCAGAATCAGCTGTTAGCACTTCCTGTTAGCAGTGAACCTGTGGATGTACAGACAACGATCACTGGATCACTGTGACACTGAAGGAAACTTAAAACATGAAGTTTCTAAGGCAAGTTCTGCACATGTGAGGAGGAGGAGGAGTCATCTCCTCCTGATGATATAAAGTCAGGCTCAGTCATCGTCTCCTCCTGATGATATAAAGTCAGGCTCAGTCATCATCTCCTCCTGATGATATAAAGTCAGGCTCAGTCATCGTCTCCTCCTGATGATATAAAGTCAGGCTCAGTCATCATCTCCTCCTGATGATATAAAGTCAGGCTCAGTCATCGTCTCCTCCTGATGATATAAAGTCAGGCTCAGTCATCGTCTCCTCCTGATGATATAAAGTCAGGCTCAGTCATCATCTCCTGATGATATAAAGTCAGGCTCAGTCATCGTCTCCTCCTGATGATATAAAGTCAGGCTCAGCCATCATCTCCTCCTGATGATATAGTCAGGCTCAGTCATCGTCTCCTCCTGATGATATAAAGTCAGGCTCAGTCATCATCTCCTGATGATATAAAGTCAGGCTCAGCCATCATCTCCTCCTGATGATATAAAGTCAGGCTCAGTCATCATCTCCTGATGATATAAAGTCAGGCTCAGTCATCGTCTCCTGATGATATAAAGTCAGGCTCAGCCATCATCTCCTCCTGATGATATAAAGTCAGGCTCAGCCATCATCTCCTCCTGATGATATAAAGTCAGGCTCAGTCATCATCTCCTGATGATATAAAGTCAGGCTCAGCCATCATCTCCTCCTGATGATATAAAGTCAGGCTCAGTCATCATCTCCTGATGATATAAAGTCAGGCTCAGCCATCATCTCCTCCTGATGATATAAAGTCAGGCTCAGCCATCATCTCCTCCTGATGATATAAAGTCAGGCTCAGTCATCATCTCCTGATGATATAAAGTCAGGCTCAGTCATCGTCTCCTCCTGATGATATAAAGTCAGGCTCAGCCATCATCTCCTCCTGATGATATAGTCAGGCTCAGCCATCATCTCCTCCTGATGATATAAAGTCAGGCTCAGTCATCATCTCCTGATGATATAAAGTCAGGCTCAGTCATCGTCTCCTCCTGATGATATAAAGTCAGGCTCAGCCATCATCTCCTCCTGATGATATAAAGTCAGGCTCAGTCATCATCTCCTCCTGATGATATAGTCAGGCTCAGTCATCATCTCCTGATGATATAAAGTCAGGCTCAGTCATCGTCTCCTCCTGATGATATAAAGTCAGGCTCAGCCATCATCTCCTCCTGATGATATAAAGTCAGGCTCAGCCATCGTCTCCTCCTGATGATATAAAGTCAGGCTCAGTCATCATCTCCTCCTGATGATATAAAGTCAGGCTCAGCCATCGTCTCCTCCTGATGATATAAAGTCAGGCTCAGCCATCATCTCCTCCTGATGATATAAAGTCAGGCTCAGTCATCATCTCCTGATGATATAAAGTCAGGCTCAGTCATCGTCTCCTGATGATATAAAGTCAGGCTCAGCCATCATCTCCTCCTGATGATATAAAGTCAGGCTCAGCCATCATCTCCTCCTGATGATATAAAGTCAGGCTCAGTCATCATCTCCTGATGATATAAAGTCAGGCTCAGCCATCATCTCCTCCTGATGATATAAAGTCAGGCTCAGTCATCATCTCCTGATGATATAAAGTCAGGCTCAGCCATCATCTCCTCCTGATGATATAAAGTCAGGCTCAGCCATCATCTCCTCCTGATGATATAAAGTCAGGCTCAGTCATCATCTCCTGATGATATAAAGTCAGGCTCAGTCATCGTCTCCTCCTGATGATATAAAGTCAGGCTCAGCCATCATCTCCTCCTGATGATATAGTCAGGCTCAGCCATCATCTCCTCCTGATGATATAAAGTCAGGCTCAGTCATCATCTCCTGATGATATAAAGTCAGGCTCAGTCATCGTCTCCTCCTGATGATATAAAGTCAGGCTCAGCCATCATCTCCTCCTGATGATATAAAGTCAGGCTCAGTCATCATCTCCTCCTGATGATATAGTCAGGCTCAGTCATCATCTCCTGATGATATAAAGTCAGGCTCAGTCATCGTCTCCTCCTGATGATATAAAGTCAGGCTCAGCCATCATCTCCTCCTGATGATATAAAGTCAGGCTCAGCCATCGTCTCCTCCTGATGATATAAAGTCAGGCTCAGTCATCATCTCCTCCTGATGATATAAAGTCAGGCTCAGCCATCGTCTCCTCCTGATGATATAAAGTCAGGCTCAGTCATCATCTCCTCCTGATGATATAAAGTCAGGCTCAGTCATCGTCTCCTCCTGATGATATAAAGTCAGGCTCAGCCATCGTCTCCTCCTGATGATATAAAGTCAGGCTCAGTCATCGTCTCCTCCTGATGATATAAAGTCAGGTGAAGTCTCGTAGTCCACAGAACATTTCTGGAGCTTCACAGTAAAACAGAGTTGCAGCGTTCTGCTGAACACCTGAAGCAGCTGGAGATGATTTAAAATGGAGAAACAACCAAAAAACTGTGTGGATGTACAGACAACTATCACTGGATCACTGTGATACTGATGAAAACTTAAAAACATGATGTTTCTAAGGCAGGTTCTGTAACAAGAAAACAACAGCCAATAAAACATCAGATGTCTCCAAACAGCTCGTCTGCTGTGATCCAAGATCACAAACTGATCTGAAAAGATGTTATTTACATCCTTGATGTGCGGTCGAGCTGCATGCTAACACTTTTAACTTGATAACAGAATTTATTCGCAAAAGTTAATTAGTAGTTTGATGTTGACGGAACGATAAAAGGTGGAACTAAACTGCGACGGCTCTGCAGCACCCGGACAATTTACAGCGCGCACGGCTGCTCTGATAACATGAAGCTATGAGGAATATAGGAGGTCCTCCGTACACACCTGGTATTGGTTCTGTATCATCACTGTAGCGTAGTGGAGTGTGTGTGTGTGTGTGTGTGTGTGTGTGTGTGTGTGTTGCTGTGTGACGTCAGCTCACACACTCAGATTATCTGTAATCTTATATGTCACAGATTAGAGGCAGAGGAGGCGTATTACATCACACACACACTCTTACTTACATTCACACAGTTTAGTGTGCTGACGTCTCCGAGCTGCTGTCATAGTGACGGAGACTCTGACCAATCAGCATCCGCCTGTGGAGAGGATACAAGAGAGGAGGGAAGGAAGGAGATGAGGATTAGGATGCAACATCTGTGTGTTTGTTGTACATTTGGTTAATGGAGGCTGTAACTTCCTGAGTTTCTGCTGGTTTTCTATGATTCTAAAAATAAAACAGACGATTTGAGACAAACTGGATGGAAAATAATGTGCTGCTGATTAATCCTTATTGAGTTAACAATAAACAACAAAAGAGAGAAATTCAGTTTGTCACAAAGTTCAGTTCCTCTGATCTGTCCAGAGTGAACCCTCTTCACAAACAAGTCAATAAAGGATCTCTGGAAGAAAAATAAACCCAACATCCTCCGGTACCAGTCAGCTGATTGTCTTCATCACACAGGAGAAGAGTCGCTAAACTAGCTGTGTCAAATGTGTTTCTCCATTTAGATGCAGGAAGGGTTCATGATCCCACCTGTAGAATCTTAAAGCAAAATCACACCCGTAATTATTATTATTGTTGTTGTTGTTGTTGTTGTTGTTGTTGTTGTTGATACTTAAACATTTCGTGGTTGTTCTTTGATTGTGAATCTCTGAAACACATCAGTCCGACTTCTCGCACGTCATCATCCTCTAATGGCTTCATCATCATCATCATCGTCATCATCATCATCATCGTCATGATCATCTTGGTGCAGCCTGCAGTCAGTCCTTCGGTGTGTGTGTGTGTGTGTGTGTGTGTGTGTGTGTGTGTGTTGTTGTGGTCTCTGGCCGTCACATGTGTTGTGTGATTAGTTGTTGCTGATACTGATCTGATTTCAGCCATATGGGCTCATTTTCTGCCTCATAAACTCTCCTCAGCACAAAGCAGTTAAAGCTCATCTGGATGGAAAAGGTCAAACAAACAGTCAGTCGCTCTCTGGCTGCTTCTCACTGAGCAGCAGCAGCCTGCTGCGGCCGCAGCGCCTCCTACAGGCTGCAGCGCCTCCTACAGGCCGCAGCGCCTCCTACAGGCTGCAGCGCCTCCTACAGGCCGCAGCGCCTCCTGCAGGCCGCAGCGCCTCCTACAGGCCTCAGCGCCTCCTACAGGCCGCAGCGCCTCCTACAGGCCTCAGCGCCTCCTACAGGCCTCTGCGCCTCCAGCGGCCACAGCGCCTCCTACAGGCCGCAGCGCCTCCTACAGGCCTCAGCGCCTCCTGCAGGCCGCAGCGCCTCCTACAGGCCTCAGCGCCTCCTGCAGGCCGCAGCGCCTCCTACAGGCCGCAGCGCCTCCTACAGGCCGCAGCGCCTCCTGCTGACTGCATCCTGCTCAGTCTGAACAGTTCTGTGGAACATTTACTCGAGTACTTTAGTTCTAATCTGATTCGATACATCTCAGAGGGAAGTAATGTACTTTTTACTCCACTACATTTGTCTGACAGCTTTAGTTACTAGTTACTCTTGATTACCTTCCTGTCCAGTGGAAACCACGTATCTCCAGATGTGCTCAGTGTTGTAAAAAGTACCCAAAAGTCTTAAAGTATCTGATGTTAAATGTACTCAAGTATCAAAAGTATCAGTAAAGTAACTGATGAAGATGCTGATTTGGCGCTACATGCCCTCAACCGCACAGCGTCCGTATTCCTACGCACAGGCAGAAAGTAGTGCCAGAAGGAAAAGATGTTTAACGACAAAGCAAAGTGACAAAACTGTTCAGAGCTCTGTAATGCTAACATGTTAGCATGGAGCTAACATCACTGTGTGTGTGAGATTAATCTGCCCCAACAGCAGCATCCTGAGGCCATCTGTCACACACACACACACACACACACACACACACACACACACACACTTCACAGCTTTTCTTGTGGCATGTGAATTTGTGTGTGTGTGTGTGTGTTGATTGACAGCTCCTGTTTCAGCTCTGACACACAGCGGGGGGGTGTAACTGAAGGTGACAGGTAGCAGATGTGTCCGACACACACACACACACACACACACACACACACACACACACACACACACACACACACTATAATTGGGCAGTTTACTGGTGAAGGAACTATGTGTGTGTGTGTGTGTGTGTGTGTGACGACAGTTTGACAGATTACATGTTACTAGTTACTATCATTGAAAAGTAATAAGTTACAGTATTACTTTCTGTGCAGAGTAATCTGTTACACTGAGCCTGATACAAAGTGAGCCTCAGATCCAGAACTGGGAGCGCTCGCTGTCCTCGTGGGGATGTCCTGGGGTGGAAACTAAACAGAAGAAGGTGGAGATACTGAAGACATGAAGAAAACAAACAGACCAACAACAGCCGGCAGGAAGAAGAGACAACATGTCTCCTGTTGGACAGACAGGAGCGATGGACTTCTCAGGACAATATTCACAACTTGGATCCATTCGATGATTTTCGGTTCATATTCAGAATATCAGTTATCAAGAATGGACACAAATTATGAGTCATCGCTTCTTTCTGTCTCTTTTATGATGCATTCAGACGAAACGTGAGGAGAATCTCTGTCTCACCACATCAGTCTGAACCAGAACAAAGAGGTTCGCTGTGGTCCGACTCAATAAACGGATCAGAAGCTGAAATAACAACATCACAATGCTGCGTCAGGTACTTTTAAAATGTTTGTTCCCTGAATGGAGTTCAGATCGATCAGAGCTGTGCTGAGACATATTTCCATGACTGACCAGGTAGTCCGACTTCCTCGCTCGCTTTCCTCCCACCAGCTCTTTTCTGTCCTGTGTCAGTACAGTAGATGTGTCATCGTACAGCTGTGTGTGTCTGCAGGCGGCAAGATTACTGATTATTGTCCTCCACTGTTGTTCATGAATGTCTGGACATCAGCGACGTTACATCATGACGTCAGCGCTGATACTTAACACACAGCGTCACGACAGATCCTCCAGTTCACTGTTTTCATTTCAATTTCATTGAACTCTTAAAGAAATGAAATGTTCTGTGAGCCGGTCGGACCGTTTGTGTTGTGTACGCAGTGTGTGAACATGTGAAACACTCGTACCTCCACACGTCACTGTCAGTCAGACTCACACTAAACATCACCTGCAGGCTGTTGTTTCTCATGACGAGGACAGAGTGCTGAAGATCTGGATCATCTGGATCCTCCGGGCCGAGATCCAGATTCCTCAGCGAGTCTGGAGACGTTTAGTTTAGCTCATGTGACAGTGAAAAGAAAAACAACCCAGATTTAAGTTGAGTCTTCAGAGAACGAGCCGAGGAGCTTCATCACAACAAACACCGTCATCGGTGATTCAGGCTGCGACAGGGTTCGATCCACACCGAGCGGTACCGCCAGAGCTTCTGCAGGCGGTGAAGAGTCGAAGCTCACAGTCCGTCAGAGAACGACAACTGTTTGCGCTGAGAGCGCTGAGAGCTCAGAGATCTACTTCCAGTCTGGACCTCTGGTCCTCACTCACATTAAATCAAGCTGACATCAGTGCCAAGTCATTTCCTCCTGGTCCAGTCCAGTCCAGTCTCTTCCCCTCCAACAGGTCCTGCAGTCGTACCTGCAGTTCACCTGACTGATAGTGACATCATCAGCCAGTTCAAAAAGTCTGACAGAGAATTATATTTATATTAAAACTGATGATCAGTGAGATATGTTTAATCAAACAAAGGAACAAAATCATTGTATTTGTTTCTTTCTTAGTATCTTCGCTCCGTCACTTCAAACTGAAACACAGCCGAGTCGTTCTGGTGCCGATAATCAGTGACAGGATCAATAAACACCCATGAAGTGCTGACACAGATCTAACATGAGATGTTTAAACTGTACAGACTGTGTGTGTGTGTGTGTGTGTGTGTGTGTGTGTGTGTGTGTGTGTGTGTGTTGATGAAGTGCTGTCTCTCTTATACACAGACTGGGTGTCATTAGACAGTTGCAAGTTCTTATATATAATTAAAATATATATACAGTTCATATTAAATGATGATAATAATAATAATAATATATGAAATAAAGAAATGAAAAACAACAACAACAACAACAACATTACATCACAGCAGTAATGGTTGTGCTCAGCAGTGGTGTGTGTCTCTAGTGTTACATATTGTGCAGCTGACTTTACAAATGGTGGATCTTCTCCAGACAGACTTTTAACAGCTCCTCACATGTTTTCCCTGATACGATGGATCTGCTGCAGTGATCTGCTGGAGGAGAACCTCTCTCTCAGTTTGGTACAGGGGGCAGGAGAGGAGGAGATGGGCCTCAGGTTCTGGTTCTCCTGAAGAGCAGTGTCTACAGACTCTTCATCCTCTGGGCTTCACTCTTTCTTCTGTCACCTGTTTCAGCCTGTAGCTGATGGTCTGAGTCTGGACAGTGTTAGTGTTGTCTGTGTTTGGGGTTTTGTATCTGACCAGAGATCTGCTGGAGAAGACTCTCTGTCCAGTGAGCGACAGCATCCAGTTTATTGATGGATTTGATTTCAGTGTGAGTCTCTTTCTTCTCTGTCTGTAGACAGCAGGTGAGTTCTGGAGACAGTCTGGAGGTCTTGGGTTGTGAGGTGGCAGGTTTCTCTGGTGTTTCTCAGAGGGTCTGTCTCTGGACAGAGGCTGTTACTGAGGAAGGCTCTGTGGTGACAGGAACCAGGATCAGCTTGTGATCAGCTGAGTGAACCTGAACTGAACTGACCCTCTGATCATGTAGAGAGAGGGAAGTGTCCCAGCTCTGCTCTACATGCATGGTTTGGACCGTCTCTGTGGACCTTGAGGATTTCCTTGCAGAACTGAAGGTTGAGTTTCTCTGTGGGTGTTGTGTCCCATGAGGTGCCTCTGGGTCATCCGGGTCTCTCTCTCTCTCTCTCTCTCTCTCTCTCTCTCTGTCTCTCTCCCTCTCTCTCTCTCTCTCTCTCTCTCTCTCTCTCTCTCTGGCGTGGAGCGTTTCCTCGCAGACAGGAAGTGTCTGTGGGTTTACTGTGTTAATGTGTTGGTAATGAGGACGGAGTGGCAGATTACTGCGAGCGCTGTTGGCCCGCCTCCCGTCTCCTGCCGGCCGGCTGCAGGAGAGCAGGAGGAAGAGCAGGAGGAAGAGGAGGAGGAGGAGGAGGAGGACATGGCTGCTGCTTTCAGTCAGTGTGCATGGTCTTCCTCCTGTCTCTTTGATTTATGATGTAATTGTAATATTTGTTGTTGTCAGATCAGTTTGAAGTTGTCGCCTCGTCACGGTCTGGATCCAGTGGATTCAGGTCATTTCCTCCGTCTGGCCCATCTCGTGCTCCAGACTCAGCAGCTGATTCCATTAACGACTTCCTCCTCTGAGGTTCAGCTTGGTGTTAATTAGCGAGACGAGCTGCTGTTGTGTTCAGGGTGCAGTGGAAATCTGCAGCCTCCGACAGCTCGGCCTGTGATTGGACGCTTCTGAACCTCGAGATATAATCTGAGTTTTGTGTGCTCACTAAACTAACCGACGTTTAGAGAGGAGATGAACAGACGAGCAGACCAACAGGTGCATCCAGAGACACTGATCATGTGTGGTTTTAGCCTCCGGCCTGAGCGATCTGATCATACGTGCAGCCGTCAGTTCACTCCTGACCTGAAACCAAATGGATGTTTTTTCACACAAAGAAAGAAACATCTTCATGTGTAACATCTGCTGAATTAACAAGTAGGTCCACATAGTTAAAAATGTGTTGTATACAAAATTTCACACAGTTTATAAAGTGTCTCCAACTCAACAACTCACTAAACTGACACATTTGTTAAGGGAGTCTGGGGACAAAGAAGTCGCCTATACTGGTTACTGTTTAGTGTGTTTGTAAAATGTGACATGTTTAGATCAATAAAATGTTTCTTCTTTCAGAAACTGAGTGTAAAAGGTGAAATCGGTGTAAACTGTGTGTTTCTTTACGTTGCAACGATGCGTTTGGTCCAATAATGTCAACAGAGGATTTTTCTGTTCAAAAGAAAGTGTTTGTAATAATATTCTGTTCCGTGCTCTCTGGTCAGAGTGAGACCTCCCTCCAGCCGTAGATCACGTGTTAACAGTTATCACTGTCAGGCTGTGGGTGCGTTTGTTTTGCCAGTTGGCGCTGACT
>NC_140202.1:28735588-28740588 GCF_965226575.1 Pagrus pagrus
TCATGGTGTGTGTGTGTGTGTGTGTGTGTGTGTGTGTGTGTGTGTGTGTGTGTGTGTGTGTGTGTGTCACATTGATCATGCTTATGGCTCTGACTGTATGTTTGGCTGTGATTCATACGGAGGCAGAGGAAGTTTATGTCCTCACAATCATCACACCAACACATATACATTCACTGTGTGTGTGTGTGTGTGTGTGTGTGTGTGTGTGTGTGTGAGGTGATTCATGGCGGACATTGCTCAACATGATTAGTCATATGAGCAGCTGAAGGAAGCGTACGTCCTGCAGTGGAGAGAAGAAGAAGAAGAGAATAACGAGCTTGTAAAACGTGTGAAATATGAGATTTAATCGTGATGATCGTCAGACAGGAAGTCTGACTGAACCTCGACCACACTACGCTCTGCTCTACACGGAGTCAGATGTGACATGTCTACGCTCTGCTCTACATGGAGTCAGATGTGACATGTCTACGCTCTGCTCTACACGGAGTCAGATGTGACACGTCTAAACTCTGCTCTACACGGAGTCAGATGTGACACGTCTAAACTCTGCTCTACACGGAGTCAGATGTGACACGTCTACGCTCTGCTCTACATGGAGTCAGATGTGAGACGTCTAAACTCTGCTCTACATGGAGTCAGATGTGAGACGTCTAAACTCTGCTCTACATGGAGTCAGATGTGAGACGTCTAAACTCTGCTCTACATGGAGTCAGATGTGACACGTCTACGCTCTGCTCTACATGGAGTCAGATGTGACACGTATACGCTCTGCTCTACACGGAGTCAGATGTGACACGTCTACGCTCTGCTCTACACGGAGTCAGATGTGACATGTCTACGCTCTGCTCTACACGGAGTCAGATGTGACATGTCTACGCTCTGCTCTACACGGAGTCAGATGTGACACGTATACGCTCTGCTCTACACGGAGTCAGATGTGACATGTCTACGCTCTGCTCTACACGGAGTCAGATGTGACATGTCTACGCTCTGCTCTACACGGAGTCAGATGTGACACGTATACGCTCTGCTCTACACGGAGTCAGATGTGACACGTCTACGCTCTGCTCTACACGGAGTCAGATGTGAGACGTATACGCTCTGCTCTACATGGAGTCAGATGTGACATGTCTACGCTCTGCTCTACATGGAGTCAGATGTGACATGTCTACGCTCTGCTCTACATGGAGTCAGATGTGACATGTCTACGCTCTGCTCTACATGGAGTCAGATGTGAGACGTATACGCTCTGCTCTACATGGAGTCAGATGTGGGACACGTCTACGCTCTGCTCTACATGGAGTCAGATGTGACATGTCTACGCTCTGCTCTACATGGAGTCAGATGTGGGACGTCTACGCTCTGCTCTACATGGAGTCAGATGTGACATGTCTACGCTCTGCTCTACATGGAGTCAGATGTGAGACGTATACGCTCTGCTCTACATGGAGTCAGATGTGAGACGTATACGCTCTGCTCTACATGGAGTCAGATGTGGGACACGTCTACGCTCTGCTCTACATGGAGTCAGATGTGAGACGTATACGCTCTGCTCTACATGGAGTCAGATGTGAGACGTATACGCTCTGCTCTACATGGAGTCAGATGTGGGACACGTCTACGCTCTGCTCTACATGGAGTCAGATGTGGGACGTCTACGCTCTGCTCTACATGGAGTCAGATGTGAGACGTATACGCTCTGCTCTACATGGAGTCAGATGTGGGACACGTCTACGCTCTGCTCTACATGGAGTCAGACGTGTGACACGTCTACGCTCTGCTCTACATGGAGTCAGATGTGACACGTCTAAACTCTGCTCTACATGGAGTCAGATGTGACACGTATACGCTCTGCTCTACATGGAGTCAGATGTGGGACACGTCTACGCTCTGCTCTACATGGAGTCAGATGTGGGACACGTCTACGCTCTGCTCTACATGGAGTCAGATGTGACACGTCTACGCTCTGCTCTACATGGAGTCAGATGTGGGACACGTCTACGCTCTGCTCTACATGGAGTCAGATGTGGGACACGTATACGCTCTGCTCTACATGGAGTCAGATGTGGGACACGTATACGCTCTGCTCTACATGGAGTCACATGTGAGACATGTTGTCTGTGAATGAACACCAGAGCTGAACTACATGTGGAAAAAAAAATCATTATGATGATATTTTGACAGATTGTACCCATGTCCTGTATTTGTTGGTTAGATGGTTGGATGGTTGGATGGATGGTCTTTTACACAGGACCATCTGGGAATCTCATCTATTTGAAAAAGGCACTTTAATAAATACTTGGCAGTTGATTGGATGAACCATCTGTCCATCACCGTCTATCACAGGCTAACTTCAACCAATCAGATGAACAGTAGGAGAGCACTGCCACCAGTGGAGCCAGTTGGTAACTCAAAGTCTCCCTGAAGTAGTGAAAACATGTTTTCATGGAGGAAAACCTTCAGTGTTGTTCTTTTCTCTCCTCTAAGTACAAATGTTTGAACCACGAACAGAGCTGGAGGCCTGGTGATGAAGTTTCCAGCTGATCTTCAGTTTGTTCACTCCACATTGACTAAAACATGAGCAGCATGTGGGCAGACATCAGAAACACAATAAAAAGCCATCAGCAGAGCGCTGGCCGTCCCTTGACTTTGATCCACCTCATCTCTTTAAACAGATCGAGAGGTGAGCGATCATCAGCTCGCTGTCGTGCACGTTACCAACAGATGTGTGTTGTGTTCGTGTGGATGAGCTTCAGATCAAACAGGATGGAAATGTTAATGTGCAGCGGCATCACAGCGGCTCATCTTCCGCTGCAGAAATCCACCTTGGGGAGACTTATCTCTCCCAGTGTGAGGATTAAGGCCATGTTTGGAGAATAATACACAGCGTACAGTGTGCTTATGTAAGCTGTCAGCCTGTGAGCTCTGCAGGCTGATTCAGCCTCAATCCACCAGCTGTAGCCTGCAAACATGATGGAGGGAACAGGTGGAGATGTTCAGGAAACCGCAACATTAGACGCTCAGTGTTTTTTTAGTCACGATGACGCCAAATATTTTTTAAAAATCTTCAAACTCCCAAACCCCAAAGAAATGTGACTCTCAAATGTCCTTCAGCAACACGTACGAGTGGCTTTTGTCTGAGGTGTGAATGAAAGTTATGATGGTTTCCAGCTGCTGCACAGGAAACGTACACGAAACATACAGTCTGAATGAATTTAGAGCTAAAACTAAACTAACATACGCCTGGTGGACACATCAGAGGTCACATGTAATGGAATATATAGTTGATGTCCGTCTGGACGGTTCTGGTCCGGGAGACGACGCTGTGTGTTAAGACATTTGGGATGTTAATGATTCAACTTTACTTGGTTTGTTGCTGTTAAATGAAGATTAGAAATGTATCAGAGATGGAAACAAATCAGGCCTGCAGCTGTCGATAATATTAGTAATCGAGTATTTTACAGATTATTAATCGAGGATTTGTCTGATTAAATTACTTTCGCTTTATTTTAAGAGCAACAAAGACGAACATAATGACATGAGTCAAGTTCAGGCTTCAACAAACTGACGGCAGCGTTTTCATTTCTGTAGGTTATTGTTTTCTATAGCGACACAAAGCAACAAGAGTTCACTGAAAATAATGGAGACGCCGAGAGGTTGTTGGTTTGAGTCCAGTCAGAAGTCTCATCGTACAAACAGACATTTTATAACAACTTAACTTTAATAAAATATTAGAATGTTTGAAGAGGATGAACTTATTTGTTTGCTCATTACAAATATGTAATAATAATTTATCAAGCTTGTGCCGTCCCTCTGTCCCTCTCTCCCTCCGTCTCTCCCTCCGTCTCTCCCTCCGTCTCTCCCTCTGTCCCTCTCTCCCTCCGTCTCTCCCTCCGTCTCTCCGTCCGTCCATCCGTCCCTGCGTGTGTCGTTCCAGCTGATAAAACTGTAAAATGTGAATTTCCTGCTTCAGTGCTTCACTCGTCCATCTCTGCTGTTTGTATCTCCCCCTCCTCTCGGTGATGATGAACGGTTTACTCTCGTCTCTCCTCCACGACTGAGTGCTGATGTGAGTGATGATGCGTTTCCTGCTGCAGCAGAGTGTGTGGTGTCGTCGCTGCAGCAGAGCAGCAGGCGGCTGATAATTACAGTGAGCGCCGTGATGATGGTGATGATGGTGATGATGGTGATGATGATGGTGGTGTGAGATACGTTCAGTGTGTGTTAACAGCTCGTGGTTATCAGGGTCACAATCAGTCAGAGGTTGAACCTGTTCTTCTTCTCTGGTTATTATTCTTGTATGAGAGCTGGAGGACTGATGTCTTTTTAGTTTCCATCATGAACACACGTCACATCACGGTTGACCTCAGAGAGTCCTGCTCACTGATTGGCTGCCAGAATCACCCCAGATGGTTCAGCTGAACCACTAACTGCAGGTAACCATAGCAACAGTACTGATGCGTACACCAGGCTACAGTGTACTTACTCAAGGACTCCTCAAGACCCCTGGAACCTTCCCAGTGATCTCAGGTAAACCCCTGGAAACCCCAAAAATACATCTGCTAAATCCTCAAGAACTACAAGAACCTTCACATGACTTCCTGGAACTCCCTCGAGAAACCCTCAAACCTTTTCAAGGATTTCTGGAGCTCTCTTTAGGACTGTCTTTCAGAACTTGCTGAACGACCTCTGGGACTTCCTCGAGAACTCAGGAACCTACTCGAGGACCTGTATTGATTCTTAAATGAAGATGGAACCTTAAAAACTTTAAGGACTTCTAAATCCTTAAGACCCCGTTGAGCCTTCTAGTGCATTGAAATATTGTCAAGAACCTCTGAAAACTCCTGGGGGACCTCTGGTAAGTCTGCAAGTACTGCAAGGACCCCTGTGACCTCCTCATGAAACCCTGGAACTTTTCAAAGATCTGTGGAACCTTCTCAAGTATTTCAAGAATGTGTTGAAGGACTCCTGGGACCTCATTGAGAACCTTTGGTAACCCC
>NC_140202.1:28745588-28823088 GCF_965226575.1 Pagrus pagrus
TTCTCCTGAGTCCGACCGAGCTGTCTATTGTTGTTGTGGAGAAATACTCTGTTGCAAGTCACAGTACTGCTGCTAGGAGTGTACACAAGTAAACACACAGAAGTATTTGTGTCAAAATACACTTAAATTACCATAAATAGTACTAATAACCCAAAGTACAGACAGAAGAACAGGACCGGGTGAAATAAAACACAAGATATTCAGACTGAAGTCCTCAGAGAGCTGTGTGTGTGTGTGTGTGTGTGTGTGTGTGTGTGTGTGTGTGTGTGTGTGCACTGATGCAGCTTTTGTTTTATGTAACATCTGCGGAGACGTTCTGCAGTAAATGTGACTTCACACACAGAGAACCTGTCATGAAACTGGATCCTGAGTTCTGAGGAGGTTCTGGGCTCCCACAGGACCGTCTGCTGACGGAGGTTAATGTTCTGAAAATCTGTGTGTGACTCCGTCTGAACACGATCCATCAAGATGTTGATGATACAGTGAAGACCGATCATGAAAGTCTGTTCTGGTTCTACTTCAACTCTACTGTGACTCTGTTCTTGTTGTAGCTGAGCTCTGTCACACTGCAGGTTCTACTAGAACACTGGTTCTGTTCTGGTTATATTCCAACTGTGTGGTGTTTCTACTGTGGTTCTGCTTAAAGTTCCCAGTTGAACTCAGCTGCGGTTCTGCTTAAACTCTTGTGGTTCTATTTGTTCTATTCTGGTTCTAGCTGATGTCTGTCGGCGGCGTTGGGCCTCTTCAGAAGGAGCCTCTGATTGAAGTGCATGCTGGGAACAGATCAGTCCATCAGGGGGAGTCGTGTGCGTGTGTGTGTGTGTGTGTGTGTGTGTGTGTGTGTGTGTGTGTGTGTGTGTGTGCGTGCGTGCGTGTGCGTGCGTGTGTGTGTGTGTTTGATGACATCAGCAGGAAACAGTAGCAGACTCATCGGAGAGAGAAAAAAAATCCAGAATCTGAAAATAGAAAAGAGAAAAAGTAGGACAACCAGATGATCCACACACCTCGTCCTCCTTCCTCGTCCTCCTCTTCCTCACCTTGCTCTCTCTTTACTCCTGTGTTCCTCCTCCTCTCCTCCTTCATCTCCTGTCTTCATATCCTTGTCGTGTCGCCTCTTCGTCCTCTGCTCTCCGTCTCTGATACGTTGTTCAGTGTCAGAAAACATCATCAGACTTCCCTTGGTTCACGGTGGAGCTGATCCAAATCCAAGTGTCCCTAAAACCACCCAGTGTGACATCCTGTGCTGCGTTCCTTCTTGGTCATATCAGTATGTAAACAGAGTGTATATAGTATTTATTGATTTTAGCGTCTGGCTTCATTTGATCTCTCCATCACTGCTTCCTGTCTGCCTCTGACTCTGGAGCTGCTGTAACAAGTGGATTTCCTGTTGAAGCATCAATAAAATATTAACTATTATCTCACAAATGATGAAGTCAGAATCATGAAGTGAATAATCAATAATGAGAGTAATCAGCTGGGAGGCTGCTGGTTTACAGACACAGTCAGGATAAATGTGGGATGCCGGCAGGTCAGGCAGAAATAGAGACGAGTGTAAAAATAAAAAGCAGCTGCTGACACACATCGTACCTGCAGGCCTGCAGCTGACTCCAGATCAGGGTTAGTGGTCCAGTCTGCAGCTGCCAAACCTCCCGTCAATTAAAAATTCATTTCCCGCTGACCTTTTTCCTCTGATGCTCATTTATGATTTCACAACTTTAATTAGCTGAACTGGTTCACACAGACTGAGTTTGGCCTCAAATCTGACCTGAAACTCCTGCTGAGACGTCCTGAGAGCTCCAGGTCTCCTGCCCCGACTGTCTCAGACGTCCTGAGAGCTCCAGGTCTCCTGCCCCGACTGTCTCAGACGTCCTGAGAGCTCCAGGTCTCCTGCCCCGACTGTCTGAGACCAGGACGGAGACAAAGTCAGCTTACTGCCCAAATCTAGACTCTGTTGTCACGGCTGTGGGACGTCTACTTTTGATACAATACCTTCAAAAATATCAATATTCGGGATCACAAGGAAAAATTAACACAACATTGAAAAATGAACACAGGGCATGAAGTTTTAGGTTTGTATTGAAACATGGATAACGAGGCTCCTGGCTCACAGCAGAGAGCAGCAGTAAGATTAAACATTAAATATCACTTTTTTTTTAAACATTTGTGATTAAACCTTCAAACATTAATGTGCACGTGTCAGCGCAGCTCGACGGTTCAACTGATTCTGAAATAATTTCAGATGCTCAGAGTCGATGTTTAGTGATATAACGCCAGAATCTCTGAAACATGGAGGAGATTTGTCCCCTCAGTAAGACTTGTTCCTGTCCATGTGCCTCACGTCGGTGTGAGTCGTCTCTTTTACAAACTGTTCGCTTTAAGCACAAGAACCACCTGACAAAAACATCCTGCGGCTTAAAATGGCCGCCTGTTTGAGCCGCCACAGACACTGTAGATGTCCCAGGCCTCGTTAAAGACACCCGGATCGGTTGCCAAAAAAAGGACATAAATGTCTCCAGATGTCCGTAAAGACATCCAGTGGTGTCACGTTAACAAATGTTGAAACATGGCCGTTCCTCGTCAGAACTCTCCACCGTCCCCTCGACCTCCTGACATGACAGTAACATGTAATGTGAGCGTGATATGACGCGTGTTGTTGAAATGTAAATAAAGTACATAGTTCTCAGCAGCTTTGTCTTTTAACACGCTCCCATCGATCTGTCAGTAGACAGAGTTTAATATTCATCTTTGGCGTCGCCTTCAGGGATCACTCCCAACACTGAAGTGCTGCTGGTTCAGTTGTGTTCTCACGTTATCACAAATGATTCCAACAATGTTCGAACCAGAAATATGACAAGAAGTCAGAGAGCGAGACGAAACGTAACGTGAAGGAAACTGAACCATCACCTCGTCTGTCACTGTTGTTGAGTCAGGTGCTCTAAACAAGATGTAACGATGTTGAGTCAGAACACAAACACATCTGTTTTCATTGCTGTTATGGAACAAAGCGACATCTCTTTTTATGAATTAAAAACCTTTGTGTCTGGTGGCGGTTTAATGGCGGTGCTGACCTGTGGGTCGACCCTCCGGGGCCACGCTGACGTCTTTACTGCGCTTATTAAACGTTATTAAACTTCTCAGGACCAAACTTTGAGTCTGTGAAATGTCAGGAGCACTGTGAAAAAATAAAGCTGTTAACACCCAGCGGACGGTCTTCTTTACTGCAGTTTGAGGGACTCAAATGCCACACCGCCTCCTCCCCGTGTGGTTCCCATGGCGACAGGTAGAGGAGATCCTGCAGGCTGCAGCGTCTGTTCGGAGGCTAACAGCTCCCTAACAGCCGGTCCACACGCAGTTTCTCACAAAGACAGCTGCTCCTCTGAGTTCACTCAGGAGCTGTTTTTATTTTCATATCAGACGTTTTCTCTCAAATCACTCGTGTGTCGAGGCGGCGGCGGCGGCGGCGAGGCGTGTGGGGGAGGATCAGAGCTGCTGCTGCTGCAGCTTTACAGTTTATTCTGCAGGAAGACCAACGTGTGCAGAGTTTACAGACTGAAGAGAAATGATTTGATGAAACATGAAACATCTTTAAAGCTGTTAAACTGTGGAGCAGTGAAGAGCTTCATGATAATGTTACAGAGATCAGAGATGGAAAACAACACGTCAAGTTAGCAATAATATTATACAACATCTGGTTACATTTTCAAAGTAAAAGCACCAAAACGTCTTGTTTAGTTTCTGGAAACATCAGTTTTGTTTAACATATGTGGACTTTGTGCTTCACACAGGATTCAAACCTGGTTCTCCTCAGCAAAACGTTGCTCAGCCTGGCTCTGGATATTAGAGCCGCACTGATACTGGAGGCTGGATTTTTTGGGACCGATGGCGACATCAGGAAATAAAATAATTCCTTTTCAGCGTCCACTTTTCTGTTTTTAGAGCACGGCATGTAAAAATGCTTCCTGACAGGTCGATCTCGTGTGTGTGTTATTCTCGATGTATTTTCTGATTGGCTAACGAGGGTCACGGGACGTGTTTTACATCGATGCAACTGGTCCGGGGGCTTCTGGGACCAGTAAGCCAGTGTCATGTTGAAATAAAGACTCTCAGTCCAAACACTTTAATTCTCATAATTTATTAGTTATCTGTACGGGTCCAGATAGGCTGGGGTCTGGGTCTGAACTGGATCAGTGACCTCGTCTTTATGTGATCTGATGGGATCGTGATCACTAGTTTTCATAATGAAGCGTTATCTTTATAATGAACTCCAGCCTCATTATTTATTTATAGATGTGTTGAAAACATTAAACTCACCTGTTGAACTCTGCTCTGTGTCCTCAGCGCCACCTACTGTGCGTATCGTGCACTCGGGTCAGACCTGTAACGTGGAGGAGGAGCGCTACAGTGAGAGAGTCTACACCATCAGAGAGGGAGAGACTCTGGAGCTGCAGTGTCTGGTGACAGGACACCCCCGACCACAGGTGACAGCAGGCTGGGAACACTGGGAACATTAAGAACCCTGGGAACACTAGGAACATTAGGAACACTGGGAACATTAAGAACACTGGGAACATTAAGAACACTGGGAACAGAAGGAACACTGGGAACATTAAGAACACTGGGAACATTAGGAACACTGGGAACATTAGGAACACTGGGAACATTAAGAACACTGGGAACAGAAGGAACACTGGGAACATTAAGAACACTGGGAACATTAGGAACACTGGGAACATTAGGAACACTAGGAACATTAAGAACACTGGGAACGTTAAGAACACTGGGAACACCGGGAACATTAAGAACACTGGGAACATTAAGAACACTGGGAACATTAGGAACACTAGGAACATTAAGAACACTGGGAACATTAAGAACACTGGGAACATTAGGAACACTAGGAACATTAAGAACACTGGGAACATTAAGAACACTGGGAACATTAGGAACACTAGGAACATTAAGAACACTGGGAACACCGGGAACAGTAGGAACACTGGGAACATTAAGAACACTGGGAACATTAAGAACACTGGGAACAGTAGGAACACTGGGAACAGTAGGAACACTCACAAGTAGCAAGGATATCTTCGGCCTGAGAGTTTGTACTAGCGTTCACCTCAGCAGCCGCCATCTTTGGTAGGCGTAGAAAGGTTCGTCACTTCACTTTGACGTGACGACGGTGAGAACGAGCAGAGAGACGTAGCAGGAAGCTGATTGGGTGACATCGTTAGCACAGTCTTTATTTAATGAGCTGCAGGAATCATGGCTGTTTCAGAGTGAAGTCCTCTCAACTTGTTAACTATTCACTTTTCAGGAAGTCGACTTGTTTTTATTAAATCTTCATGAATGTTAATGACGACAGCAGAGCAGCTACAGACACAACATCTTCTGCTCTAGTGCGACATTAACTCCCTCTGAACGCTCCCGCCGCCGCCGCCGCCGCCACCGCCGCCGCCACCTTCTTCTTCTGAGGTCTCTTTAACCCTCTCTCTCTCTCTCTCTGTCTCTCTCTCTGTGTCTCTCTCTCTCTCTGTGTCTCTCTCTCTCTCTGTCTCTCTCTCTCTCTCTCTCTCTCTCTCTGTGTCTCTCTCTCTCTCTCTGTCTCTCTCTCTCCCTCTGTGTCTCTCTCTCTCTCTCTGTGTCTCTCTCTCTGTCTCTGTGTCTCTCTCTCTCTCTCTCTCTCTCTGTCTCTCTCTCTCTGTGTCTCTCTCTCTCTCTGTGTCTCTCTCTCTCTCTGTCTCTCTCTCTCTCTCTCTGTCTCTCTCTCTCCCTCTGTGTCTCTCTCTCTCTCTCTGTGTCTCTCTCTCTGTCTCTGTGTCTCTCTCTCTCTGTGTGTCTCTCTCTCTCTCTCTCTCTCTCTCTGTGTCTCTCTCTCTCTCTGTGTCTCTCTCTCTCTCTGTCTCTCTCTCTCTCTGTCTCTCTCTCTCCCTCTGTGTCTCTCTCTCTCTCTCTGTGTCTCTCTCTCTGTCTCTGTGTCTCTCTCTCTCTGTGTGTCTCTCTCTCTCTCTCTCTGTGTCTCTCTCTCTCTCTGTGTCTCTCTCTGTCTCTCTCTCTCTCTCTGTGTCTCTCTCTCTCTCTCTGTCTCTCTCTCTCTCTCTGTGTCTCTCTGTTCCCACTTCTTCTCGTCCTCCAGGGTTTCTTCTTCTTCTTCTTCTTCTTCTTCTTCTTCTTCTGTGTGATTGCTCTCATTTATGAAACACAAAGGCGGCGGCGCTGCTCATCTCGGCGGGAGCTCTGGCACTTACAGCTCGCCGCCGGGGATGATGGGAGGCTTTTTTTTTATTACTTTATGTGCTCCGCAGAGTCAATAGAGATGAAGTGAAGTGTGTGTGTGTGTGTGTGTGTGTGTGTGTGTGTGTTCTCTGGCTGTTCATTCATATTTTAATCTGCTATAAATTCGATGAATAAACTCTTGTCTCTCCTGATGACATCATACATGATCACACTTCATTACAGTAAATCCTCCAGTTACAGGAGTTAATAGCGATGATGAAGGGATGAGGTTACAAGTTCACCTTCTCTGTTTTTAACAGTTCTGACGTTAATGTCCACATTTTGAATACACATTTTTCATGTGTGGCTCTAATCCTCTTCCATAATATACACTGTATGTGTTTCCTGAATTTAAATCGCTTGATTTTTGAATGGAGTTTGGTGTGGTGTTCCTGCTGTGCTGCAGGTGAATCACCATGAAACTTCCCCAGTGCATCCCTTACATTAAGACAAATCTTTTTTATGTTACAAGTTTTGAGATATTTTATATTTATCTAATTAAATATGCACAAATAATTTGCACTAAAATAAACACCTAAATATGAATTTTGGATATTTGTTATGGCAGAAAAATAAAAAACATAACCTCACCATTTTCATCTGTAGCGTCTCTTCTCCTCCTCTCTTCTTCTACTACTTCTTTTCATTATATCACTCCTCCTCCTCTTCCTCCTCTTCCTCCTCTCTCGTTCCCTTATTTCCTCTTTCTTTAGTCTCTCTGCTGTCAGTCTGTTGAGGCTATAAATAGATCAGCTGCTGGCACAGTCTGAATCCACACACACACTGTAAAACACACACTTCTGCGTCACTGCAGAGCTCAGCTTCTTCTTCTTCTTCTTCTTCTTCTTCTTCTCTGTTTTCTCTCTCACTTCTGAACTTTTAATCGCTCTTTTACTGAATTCATGATTTCATTCGAGAGCAATTTAAATTCACCAGAGCCGTCGTGTTTTTTTTATGTTGCATAATTAACAGAAATGTGTTAAAAGGCTGTAAAAATGAATTCAAACTACAGTCTGGTGAGATGTTTATAACTCTGCTGTCCCGACATGTTGTCCTGACCCCCCCAGTTATTAACACATCTGGATCACGCTTTACATTAACACCTGTTAGTCAAATTCAATCAAGTTCATCTGGAACTGTTGCCATAGCAACGAGTGCAGCCGATCAGGACGGAGACGAATCACTGTGAACCACTGACAGTCAATCACAGTCAGATACAGATGATTGATAATGAATATGTGGATTAATTTAGCAGGAAAACAGCCTGATTTAAAGACCAGGACCTGATTATATTACGGTAATTATACAATTATTATTACATCCAACAGATCATTGATGTCTACCTGCACCAGTTAAACTAATTAACACAGAGCTAATGTGCTAATATGCTGCGTTCACTGTCACTCATGCAGCAGGTGTAAATGTGTTGTTGGTGTTTATGTACCGCTGGCTGCTCCTGTTCAATCACTTCAAAATACAACACATCAGTTTATTTCTCTATTATATTGTTTTATTTCCTGTTCCCCTCATGGAGCTTATTGATCAAGCCTTTGTCTGGTAGTGATGAATGAATGAATTTTCACAGTCTGATATAACATCTGACTGTACAGACTAGAGCCCGACCGATATATCGGCTGGCCGATATTAGGCATTTTCCAAACTATCGGTATCAGCATTTATAATGGCCGATAAATGAATATTTAAAAAATAAAATAAGAATGGACGAAACACCCGTCAACCATGTTATGAGTGTTGGCGTTGCGTGGTTTGTCCACCAGAGGACGCTCTACAACGTCCCTGTTGGCAACACTCGTGTTTAGAACGCCACAAACCTGCAACCAGCTGATCCAGCCAGAGTCGGGCAGAGCGAACCAGTTATCCACGACTGAGCTCATCGGTGGAGTGTGTTCATGGTAAGTTGGCAGCTGTCAGGAGAAATACATTGCTTGATTAACAATTGAAAGAAAATCCCCATCAGTTCTCTTAACTATGACAAAATTTGTGACTACCATGTCCAGTTTTGCTGCCGCTACGTGTGAGCCGAGAGTGAAACTGACTTAGCTAGTAATTTTGATGTTCCTCTGTTCTGTGACAATAAAACAAACTCATCACAATCATATTATTTCAGGACTCATAAATAACTACAAATAACTAATGTTACGGAAATCTGTTTATGTTTTGTGACGCGTTTCTGGATTTATTTATTTTTATATATATATATATATATATATATATATATATATATATATATATATATATCGGCCGATATATCGGAATATTGGATTTTTAAATCACCAAATATTTGTATCGGTATCGGCCTTAAAAATCCTTTATCGGTCGGGCTCTAGACTGTACAGATACCCCCCCCCCCAAACTGGTGGAGGCAGATGGTCGCCCACCATTTGGTCCGGCTCTGCTCGAGGTTTCTGCCTGTTAAAGGCAGTTTAAGTTCTGCTCGTGGGGGAAAAGTTGTGTCTTGTTGTGAATTGACGATATGACGATATTCGTCTTTAGACACGACGGGTGAACCTTTAGCACGGTTCTATTGTTTAAGATAATTGTGTTTTAAATGTGAAGTCTTAACCTGCACAGTAACTAAAGCTGTCACATAAATGTGCTGAAGATGAAGATGATGTGGAGCAGAAGAAGAAAGCGGTATTTACACTGTCCTTGAGTACAGTACTCGAATAAATGTACTCAGCAATATTCCACCTCTGCAGCAGCAGAGCGAGTGTTGTGTTAATTAGACTCGGAGCAGATTCAGGATCTGTGGAGTATTTTTAGCTCATTAATCGTCAGTTCGCTGGTTTGAGGCTGTTAACAGTCTGTCTGCACCACAGACGGATAAAACGTCCGCCTCACTCCAGCTGGCAGCGGGCGACCGACATGTGGGAGGACTGTACCATGGGAGAGAGAGGGGGAGGGTGGAGGGAGGGAGGGAGGGAGGGAGTGAGGGAGGGTGATGGAGCAGGTGGGACGGAAAGAGAAAGAATCAGGGTGGAAAATATGCTGATGGAGGAGGTTTGGTCTCAGAAGTTGAAGAGCACTGAAAAGTTCTGAAGCTGTAGGTTCAGCCAGCGGAGACACATTAACACTCTGTGTGAGCTCAGCCTCAGCTTCAGTCTCAGCTTCAGCCTCAGCTTCAGTCTCAGCTTCAGCCTCAGCTTCAGTCTCAGCCTCAGCTTCAGCCTCAGTCTCAGCCTCAGCCTCAGCTTCAGTCTCAGCTTCAGCCTCAGTCTCAGCTTCAGCCTCAGTCTCAGCTTCAGCTTCAGCTTCAGTCTCAGTCTCAGCTTCAGCCTCAGCTTCAGTCTCAGCTTCAGTCTCAGCCTCAGCTTCAGCCTCAGCTTCAGCGTCAGTCTCAGCTTCAGTCTCAGCTTCAGTCTCAGCTTCAGCCTCAGTCTCAGCCTTAGTCTCAGCTTCAGTCTCAGCTTCAGCCTCAGTCTCAGCTTCAGTCTCAGCCTCAGTCTCAGCTTCAGCCTCAGTCTCAGCTTCAGCGTCAGTCTCAGCTTCAGCCTCAGCGTCAGTCTCAGCTTCAGCCTCAGCCTCAGTCTCAGCTTCGGCCTCAGTCTCAGCTTCAGTCTCAGCCTCAGCTTCAGCCTCAGCTTCAGCGTCAGTCTCAGCTTCAGTCTCAGCTTCAGCCTCAGTCTCAGCTTCAGTCTCAGCCTCAGTCTCAGCTTCAGCCTCAGCTTCAGCGTCAGTCTCAGCTTCAGTCTCAGTCTCAGCTTCAGCCTCAGCTTCAGCGTCAGTCTCAGCTTCAGTCTCAGCCTCAGTCTCAGCTTCAGTCTCAGCTTCAGCGTCAGCTTCAGCCTCAGTCTCAGCCTCAGTCTCAGCTTCAGTCTCAGCCTCAGTCTCAGCTTCAGCCTCAGCTTCAGCGTCAGTCTCAGCTTCAGTCTCAGCCTCAGCTTCAGTCTCAGTCTCAGCCTCAGCTTCAGCGTCAGTCTCAGCTTCAGTCTCAGCCTCAGCTTCAGCCTCAGCGTCAGTCTCAGCTTCAGCCTCAGCCTCAGTCTCAGCTTCGGCCTCAGTCTCAGCTTCAGTCTCAGCCTCAGCTTCAGCCTCAGCTTCAGCGTCAGTCTCAGCTTCAGTCTCAGCTTCAGCCTCAGTCTCAGCTTCAGTCTCAGCCTCAGTCTCAGCTTCAGCCTCAGCTTCAGCGTCAGTCTCAGCTTCAGTCTCAGTCTCAGCTTCAGCCTCAGCTTCAGCTTCAGTCTCAGCTTCAGTCTCAGCCTCAGTCTCAGCTTCAGTCTCAGCTTCAGCGTCAGCTTCAGCCTCAGTCTCAGCCTCAGTCTCAGCTTCAGTCTCAGCCTCAGTCTCAGCTTCAGCCTCAGCTTCAGCGTCAGTCTCAGCTTCAGTCTCAGCCTCAGCTTCAGTCTCAGTCTCAGCCTCAGCTTCAGCGTCAGTCTCAGCTTCAGTCTCAGCCTCAGCTTCAGCCTCAGCCTCAGTCTCAGCTTCAGTCTCAGCGTTAGCTTCAGCCTCAGTCTCAGCCTCAGTCTCAGCTTCGGCCTCAGTCTCAGCTTCAGTCTCAGCCTCAGCTTCAGCCTCAGCTTCAGCCTCAGTCTCAGCTTCAGTCTCAGCCTCAGTCTCAGCCTCAGCTTCAGCCTCAGTCTCAGTTTCAGTCTCAGCTTCAGCCTCAGTCTCAGCCTCAGTCTCAGCTTCAGTCTCAGCCTCAGCTTCAGCCTCAGTCTCAGTCTCAGCTTCAGTCTCAGCTTCAGCCTCAGCTTCAGCGTCAGTCTCAGCTTCAGTCTCAGCCTCAGTCTCAGCTTCAGTCTCAGCCTCAGCTTCAGTCTCAGCTTCAGTCTCAGCCTCAGCTTCAGCCTCAGTCTCAGCTTCAGCCTCAGTCTCAGCTTCAGTCTCAGCCTCAGTCTCAGCTTCAGTCTCAGTCTCAGCTTCAACGTCAGTCTCAGCTTCAGTCTCAGCTTCAGCTTCAGTCTCAGCCTCAGCTTCAGTCTCAGCCTCAGCCTCAGTCTCAGCTTCAGCCTTAGTCTCAGCTTCAGTCTCAGCTTCAGTCTCAGCCTCAGTCTCAGCTTCAGCCTCAGTCTCAGCTTCAGTCTCAGCTTCAGCTTCAGTCTCAGCCTCAGTCTCAGCTTCAGTCTCAGCCTCAGCCTCATTGATAAGAAACGTTGACTTGAGGATCTATTTTTATCTTTGCCCACAAAAATGAATCAAATATGAGAAAGTTCATTACAGAAAATTCACTTTTATTGAATAACGCGACAGAACTCTGCCCGTTGATGACCTGCAGCATGTGTGACTGATCGTCAGTGGCAGCTTCTTTTTAGGACAATTTGAAATGACACATTAAGTCGACATATCAGTCTGTAACTGTTTATAACCTCCTATACATTATACCAGGCTGTCTAACACTTGTGTTTACTACCTTACCACAAATTCACAGCGCCGCCCACCGGACACACCTCCACACAGTCCGGACTAAGAGCATAAAAACACACTGAGATAAACTTGATTTTACAGAATCCCTCTGACAGTGAAATCTACTGGACTTTTTACTGATGCACTCTAACAAAACCAGCAAAATGAGGATTTAAACAAGTTTGAGAGGTATTGTCAAGTTAAATGTAAAATGATATACCAATAAATTTACCACATTACATTTAAATAGGTCTTTTTTAATATGTAATCATCCATAACAGTCTGATATCTATAACAAATTATAAAATATAACGTTTGGGATATCTTTAACATCTGTAATGATCGAATGTGTCTCATTTTTCTAACTATATGTAAATTCTTAACATTCAATAACGTCTGTCCCAATTAATAACATCTGTCCCAATCAATAACATCTGTAAGATCTGAAACAGGTCCATCTTCAGAATTATACCCACGACGGTCTAAAACAAATACAAGGTACAAAGTTTGTTGTACTTACTGAAGACGTGTGTGTGTGTGTGTCTGTGTGTGTGTGTGTGTGTGTGTGTGTGTCTGCGTGTGTGTGTGTGTGTGTGTGTGTCTGTGTGTAGGAGTGTGTGTGTGTGTGTGTGTGTGTGTGTGTCTGTGTGTGTGTGTGTGTGTCTGTGTGTGCGTGTGTGTGTGTGTGTGTGTCTGTCTGTGTGTGTGTGTGTCTGTGTCTGTGTGTGTGTGTGTGTGTGTCTGTGTGTGTGTGTGTGTGTGTGTGTGTGTCTGTCTGTGTCTGTGTGTGTGTGTGTGTGTCTGTGTGTCTGTGTGTGTGTGTGTGTGTGTGTGTGTGTGTCTGTGCGGTGTCTGTGTGTGTGTGTGTGTGTCTGTGTCTGTGTGTGTGTGTGTGTGTGTCTGTGTTTGTGTGTCTGTGTGTGTGTGTGTGTGTGTGTGTGTGTGTGTCTCTGTGTGTGTGTGTGTGTGTGTGTGTGTGTGTGTCTGTGTGTGTGTCTGTGTGTGTGTGTGTGTCTGTGTCTGTGTGTGTCTGTGTGTGTGTGTGTGTGTGTGTGTGTGTGTCTGTGCGGTGTCTGTGTGTGTGTGTGTGTGTCTGTGTCTGTGTGTGTGTGTGTGTGTGTCTGTGTTTGTGTGTCTGTGTGTGTGTGTGTGTGTGTGTGTGTGTGTGTCTCTGTGTGTGTGTGTGTGTGTGTGTGTGTGTGTGTCTGTGTGTGTGTCTGTGTGTGTGTGTGTGTCTGTGTCTGTGTGTGTCTGTGTCTGTGTGTGTGTGTGTGTCAGTCTTTCTAGGTGTTCCTTTAATGTTTGTGTGAATGTGACTTGTTTGCTCTAATCTTCTGTCTGAGTTGTTGATAGTGTTTTAATTTGTTCCCTCTGCTTCTATTTATTTTAATAATTAATCAGCAAACAAAAAAAACAAAAGTAAAAGAAATCCTTGTTAATTTTCTACACGAGGACAAAGAGAAGAGAGGAGAGACAGATGGAGAGAAGACAGGATGATGATGATGATGATGATGATGATGATGATGATGATGGAGGAGAGGAAGGGACGGAGCAGGTGGAAAACTGACCAACAGATGCTGATGGAGGACAAATCTGGACACACACACACACACACACACACACAGAGGAGTTAATCTGCAGCAGGCTGATACAGTCTGGCATCGATTCAGTTCCATCTAAACTAAAGACTCGTTAGCGACACACACTCCTACACACACACACACACACTCCTACACACACACACACACACACACCCACTCCTACACACACACACACACACACACACACACACACTCCTACACACTCATCTCCTCTGATCTCTCCAGTCTAAACTGATCGGTCCAAATTGATCTGAACAGCCTGTCCCGCCTCCTCTGTGCAGGTCCGGTGGACTAAGACGGCGGGCGGCGCCTCGGACCGTCAGGGCGACTCGACTCTGCTCAACGAAACTCTGAAGATCGAAAACATCAACCGTCACCAGGGGGGGCGCTACTACTGCAAGGCTGAGAACGGACTGGGATCCCCCGCCATCCGCTCCATACGAGTCGACGTCTACTGTAAGAACACACACACACACACACACACACACACACACACACACACAGCTACAGGCAGCAACTGGTTAGCTTAGCTTAGCATAACCACTGTAAACGGGAGCGTGTTTTAGTTTCTTGGAGAAAGTGAAGCTCCAGGACCTGTGTGGATTACAGAGCAGTCAGTCACGTCCTGCTGCTCCAGCTGATGGTGACCTACATGTCTCCTCAGCACATGTGACAAACATGTTGTGTTGTTGTGTGCGTGACTGATTGTTGTTGACCTACATGTGTGGAGATGATTGCAGCAGTGAGCTCTGCAGGCTGCTGAAGAAAAACACGAGGCCGTTTGTTTCTGTCTGCGTCTGCTCACCTTCATGTTTATTGATGCGACTGGGATGAACAAAATCCCAGTTATCCCAGTAAAGAAACGTCTTCGGGAGGTTTTGAAACAGCTCCGTCCCTCATGTGCGACAGTCACCTGAAAAGTTTTCTCCAAACTGACAAAAAAACAGGAGAAACAGTGTGTACCAGCTGTGAGCGTTGTTGTGTAACAGCCAGAATATCCTGCAGGATGCTTCTGACTGGGATTACAGGGAATTAAGTGGTACCTGAACGCACCACGGCTGAGTGCTTCCTTCAGGGCACGCAGGCTTTTACACAAACTGCAGGAGGAAAGAGGATAAATCATTAACCTGACCTGCAGCCCGTACAGCAGGGCTCGCAGTGCATGATGGGAGTCCCCAGCAGGTGGGAGCAGATTGTTTTGGCCTGTGTTTACGTGTAGCGCCTGTTTTTAGGCCCTGATAGTTTGTCATCACTGTGTGAAATGAATTAGCCATTAGCATCTCCGCTGGTGGCTGCTCCATAACTGGACTCATTAACACGGCAGGGCCTGATTGGTCGGCTGCTGTCAGCTGATCGGGGAGCTCACTGTGTTTCCAGCCAATTAAAAAGCCTCTGGCCCCGCAGTAATTACCCCCGCCACAGGAAACTGACCCCACTGTTTGCGAAATACGAAAATCGATAAATTCAGACGCTGCAGGAGGAAACAAACTTCAGCTGTTGTCGTTGTTTCCCAGAGCTCAGACAGGAAGTAAAGAGCTGTTTATATCTGTGGCTCAGGAGGCAGGAAATGACAAACTTATCTTTCTTTCTTTTTCCTCCACCTCCTCAGACCTGGACGACCCGGTGATAACGGTGCATCAGAGTGTTGGCGAGGCGAAGGAGCAGTTCTACTTTGAGAGGACGGTGTTTCTTCGCTGCGTCGCCAACTCCAACCCACCTGTTCACTACATCTGGAGGAGAGGCCGGGAGGCGCTGTCACAAGGCTCCGACTCCGGGGTGGAGATCTACGAGCCGTTTTTCACACAGGTGAACAAACACACCTTCTGGCTTTATTAGTTTAATTATTTATCAGCATCAGGATGATGGATGGATGATGGATGATGGATGATGATTGATGGATGGATGATGGATGGATGATGATTGATGGATGATGGATGATGGATGATGATTGATGGATGGATGATGGATGGATGATGATTGATGGATGATGGATGATGGATGATGGATGGATGATGGATGATGGATGGATGATGGATGATGATTGATGGATGGATGATGGATGGATGATGATTGATGGATGATGATGGATGATTGATGGATGATGGATGATGGATGATGATTGATGGATGGATGATGGATGGATGATGATTGATGGATGATGATTGATGGATGATGGATGGATGATGATTGATGGATGATGGATGGATGATGGATGGATGATGATGGATGATGATTGATGGATGATGGATGGATGGATGATGGATGATGATGGATGATGATTGATGGATGATGGATGGATGATGATGGATGGATGATGGATGATGGATGATGGATGGATGATTATCCGTATATAAACATAACTGAGGAGACAGGAGGTTGTGTTGTGTAATCAGAAGACATTTCTTCTCTCCAGTTTGTTTTTCAAAGTCATTTTTTCACCTGTCATCTCATCGCTCATGAGATTTGAGCTGTTTTTACATTTTGGCTTCATATTTTTTCACATCTAACTCGAGTTACTTTGTTGTTTTTATACTTGCTCATAAAGCCGAAACACAATGTGAAGCTTTTTAACTCTAAAATAATCCGACTGTCAGGAAGACAGAAACTCTTGTTCTTTGTGTCTGAGACAAACAGTGACGTCTCTCCCAGGAGTCGTCGTCCTCCTGCTGAAGTGTTGACGGTCCATCAGTCTTTTTAGTCTCAGTTTGTCTCTCAGTGTGAGTCCTCTGGGAGCTGGAGGGGTTGATTTACAGGAGGTGGTCCGTCAGCTGTCGCCAAAAATACTTAAAAGTTTGATTTCTGTCCAACTTTTGCATGGACATGGTTTTTCATCCAAACCTCGACAGATTTAATTCTATTTTCTGTTTTTATTTGTTTAATACATTTCATCAATCATATAATCTTTTAATTATTTGAAATAAATCCACATCTTTTAGTGACATTTAAAGTTTCATGAACCAGGTGAGACAGAAGAGGATCAGTGAGAAGATTATAGTTTTACTTTTCTGTCACATTTAAACATTTTCTACAAACCAAAAGGAAAAAACTAAAAGATTTGATCTTATCCAGATAAGACAACGTCCTCGTTTGACGCTGGTCGTTTATATTTTCCTTCCTGCAGTGGTGAAATGTAACTAAGTACATTTACTTGAATGCTGTTCTTAAGTAGAGATATAAGTAGAGTTGTGACTTCTGGAGAAACTGGAGTTCAGGAATGAAAGTTGCAACGTCCTCCTGCCTCCTCTCTCTGTTGCTCTTCTGTAAATTTTAATCTTCATCGTCGATCCTCCGTCACCGAGTTCAACAGTTTGAAATCATTTAAGCCGTGCTCCTCCCGTGGATTAAAAATCTCTGCAGATGGAGATTCCAGATTTTGGCCGAGGTTTAGATTTAATTTGGGAGCAGAGGGAAGCCGGCCAATCAGGCGGCCAGTTAGCAGGCCGTGTAATACCGCGGCAGAGATAACATTCACGGCAGATTTGAACGCTGTCGACTGTAATGCCTTCAGCGCCGAGCTGGAGAACTCGTTAACCCCTCCCCCCTCGCTCCTCGTAGGCTCTAATGAGGAACTTATCTCCTCCTCCTCCTCCTCATCAGCCAAAAAATTGGCCGCCATCTTTGCACAAACATCCCATTTAAATGTCATCTAATCTCATCTCATCTGTCCGTGAGGCGGAAGGCAGCGGCGAGGCTGCCAGAGGAGATCAGAGAGATTTGGCAACGAGGTGGAGACATGAGGAGGAGGACGAGCAGGAGGAGGAGGAGGAGGGAGAGAAGGGGAGGAGGAGGAGAGGAGGAGGAAGAGGAGGAGGAGGAGAGGAGGAGAGGAGGAGGAGAGGAGGAGGAGGAAGAGAAGGAGAGGAGGAGGAGGAGAGGAGGAGGAAGAGGAGGAGGAGGAGAGGAGGAGGAAGAGGAGGAGGAGGAGAGGAGGAGGAGAGGAGGAGGAAGAGGAGGAAGAGGAGAGGAGGAGGAGAGGAGGAGGAAGAGGAGGAAGAGGAGGAGGAGGAGAGGAGGAGGAAGAGGAGGAGGGAGAGGAGGAGGAAGAGGAGGAGAGGAGGAGGAAGAGGGAGAGGAGGAGGAGGGAGGAGAGGAGGAGGAAGAGAGGAGGAGGAAGAGGGAGAGGAGGAGGGAGGAGAGGAGGAGGAAGAGAGGAGGAGGAAGAGGGAGAGGAGGAGGGAGGAGAGGAGAAGGAAGAGAGGAGGAGGAAGAGGGAGAGGAGGAGGAAGAGGAGGAGAGGACGAGAGGAGGAGGAGGGAGGAGAGGAGGAGGAAGAGGAGGAGAGGATGAGAGGAGGAGAGGACGAGAGGAGGAGAGGACGAGAGGAGGAGGAGGGAGGAGAGGAGGAGGAAGAGGAGGAGAGGATGAGAGGAGGAGAGGACGAGAGGAGGAGATGACGAGAGGAGGAGGAGGGAGGAGACGAGGAGGAAGAGGAGGAGAGGATGAGAGGAGGAGCTAATTGAGACAGAATCATTTAAGGAAAAGACTTTAATTCATGGTACAATTTTGTATTTACTCTCCAATAGTTTTATAATTACATCTAATTTTATTCCACCCGTCTCCGCCACGTCTTCACACAGACCCGTCTCCGCCACGTCTTCACACAGACCCGTCTCCACCACGTCTTCACACAGACCCGTCTCCACCACGTCTTTAGAGAGACCCGTCTCCACCACGTCTTTAGAGAGACCCGTCTCCACCACGTCTTCACACAGACCTGTCTCTGCCACGTCTTCACACAGACCCGTCTCCGCCACGTCTTCACACAGACCCGTCTCCGCCACGTCTTCACACAGACCCGTCTCCGCCACGTCTTTACACAGACCCGTCTCCGCCACGTCTTTACACAGACCCGTCTCCGCCACGTCTTTACACAGACCCGTCTCCGCCAGGTCTTTACACAGACCCGTCTCCACCACGTCTTCACACAGACCCGTCTCCGCCACGTCTTTAGAGAGACCCATCTCCACCACGTCTTTAGAGAGACCCGTCTCCACCACGTCTTCACACAGACCCGTCTCCACCACGTCTTTAGAGAGACCCGTCTCCACCACGTCTTCACACAGACCCGTCTCCACCACGTCTTTAGAGAGACCTGTCGTTGCACTCGACAGGTGGACCATGTTCTGAGCTGACATCGCAGGACTTCAGGATGAGGAGAGCTGGATTCTGTGTTTATAACATCGATGCTTGGTGCTCACACTCATATGAAGATGTCGACCACAGTATCGTCACCATGTTGTTGCTGCTGTTTACATTCCCTCTGACGCAGATTCAAAGGATGTTTATGTATATTTGTATATATGCTGTGTATGTCCTGTAATTTGTGTATCATGAAGAAACATGAACCTTCATTTCGTTATGTGTCGTTGTTGTGTAATGATGAATACATTACTTTGTAAAACATGTATGTATTGCAGTTTGCCAACACATTGACAGATACGATCTGTTGGTGATGAGACAACATCAGCTGATGGCATCGACACGCTGCTGAGAGTTGTTAGTTTGGAGAGTCGATGTTGTTTGTGTCCCAGTTAGACTGATGATAATCTGAGCCCGAGGCGAAGGGGAAGAAATCTCCTCACAAACTTTAAACAGAGGAAAGATTTTTATTTTTAATCTTCAACACATTCTGTCCATCTGTGACAGAGATACAGCCTCAAAGAGGCCGAGTCTCAGATTTAAACCATCGATGTGACGGCTAGAGGCTACTCACAGTGTGTGTGTGTGTGTGTGTGTGTGTGTGTGTGTGTGTGTGTGTGTTTCAGGGTGAGACGAAGATCTTGAAGCTGAAGAATCTTCGTCCTCAGGATTACGCCGAATATACCTGCATCGCCTCCGTCAGGAACGTCTGCGGCATCGGAGACAAGAGCGCCCACTTCCATCTGAACAACAGGACAGGTAACACACAGGACAGGTAGCACACAGGACAGGTAGCACACAGGACAGGTAACACACAGGACAGGTAACACACAGGACAGGTAGCACACAGGACAGGTAACACACAGGACAGGTAACACACAGGACAGGTAACACACGGGACAGGTAGCACACGGGACAGGTAACACACGGGACAGGTAGCACACAGGACAGGTAGCACACGGGACAGGTAGCACACGGGACAGGTAACACACAGGACAGGTAACACACGGGACAGGTAACACACGGGACAGGTAGCACACGGGACAGGTAGCACACGGGACAGGTAACACACAGGACAGGTAGCACACGGGACAGGTAACACACGGGACAGGTAGCACACGGGACAGGTAGCACACGGGACAGGTAGCACACGGGACAGGTAACACACGGGACAGGTAGCACACGGGACAGGTAGCACACGGGACAGGTAACACACAGGACAGGTAGCACACGGGACAGGTAGCACACGGGACAGGTAGCACACAGGACAGGTAACACACAGGACAGGTAACACACGGGACAGGTAGCACACGGGACAGGTAGCACACGGGACAGGTAGCACACAGGACAGGTAACACACAGGACAGGTAACACACAGGACAGGTAGCACACAGGACAGGTAGCACACAGGACAGGTAGCACACGGGACAGGTAACACACAGGACAGGTAGCACACAGGACAGGTAGCACACAGGACAGGTAGCACACGGGACAGGTAGCACACGGGACAGGTAACACACAGGACAGGTAACACACAGGACAGGTAACACACAGGACAGGTAGCACACAGGACAGGTAGCACACGGGACAGGTAGCACACAGGACAGGTAACACACAGGACAGGTAACACACAGGACAGGTAACACACGGGACAGGTAGCACACGGGACAGGTAACACACAGGACAGGTAACACACAGGACAGGTAGCACACAGGACAGGTAGCACACGGGACAGGTAGCACACGGGACAGGTAACACACAGGACAGGTAGCACACAGGACAGGTAGCACACGGGACAGGTAACACACAGGACAGGTAGCACACAGGACAGGTAGCACACGGGACAGGTAGCACACAGGACAGGTAACACACAGGACAGGTAGCACACAGGACAGGTAGCACACGGGACAGGTAACACACAGACTCACACAGTCTAACTTCAACCTTAACACTGAGTCTGAACTCTGACATTTAGGGTTTGTCCCCAGAAGGGGGTGAGTCTTAACAACGTCACTTCAGTGTTTAAGTTTATTTAGGCCTCGTTCTGCTGCTGTGATCCGATTGGCTGCTGAGGCCGGTGATGGACAGTAACTGACTACATCTCCTGCTGGCTCTGTTTGCTGCAACATCACTTTTGTTTCTGTCATTATTTATATCTCAGTTTGTGATTCATTTTATCATCAACCGTTTTCGTTTCTTCTTGCACCATTTTGAACTTCAATCACTTTAAGCCCGTTTCAACATAGGTTTGTTTTATTTAGCAGAAAAGCCCGTCAGGTTCACTGTCTGTGTTTTATTTGACATCGGGACATCAGAGCGAGGAGGATGTGGGTGATGACCTGATCTATACGAGACAAAGGTACAGTGAATATTATCACTGAGGCCAGAGAAGAGAAAGAGAAAGAGAAAGAGCGTCTTTCTTAGAAGTTAAGAGCTTTTCAACTCGAAGCGTTTGGATAAACGTTGCTGAGCGCTGCAGCTTCTCTGTGGGCGCCACCTGCTGCTGCAGACACTCGCTCCTCGTTGGGAACAATTTTAAAAAAGATGCTGGCGCTAAGAAATAAACGCTTCGTGGACACTTAAAGGTGCAATATCCAATATTTTCTATTTAAAACATTCAAAACCTAAAATTATCAAGAGAATGTGAAAAAACAACAGCAGAGATATCTAATGAAGTTAGCATGCTAACCAGCTAGCCTCCTACCACTTTGTACCTTTAATAAGTGATAGTCCGATGAAAACAACTCCAACACTCCCCGGTGCTACAAGCTCCAAGTCTGCTAACTAGAGTCCACTAATACGACCACTAGCTGCATGGCTAACGGAGCTTACTAGCTAAAGGCAGCTACAGTCAGCAGCAGTTAGCAGTTATCCCAGTGATATGCTGCCCCCTATGAGCTGGCAGTGTTAATTGAGAGGTGTCAGTTTGATTGTATCGTCTCCATCAGCGTTTTCTCCTCCTGGCAGTTATTCTTGAATAAAGAGCTCAGTATGAAACATTTCCTCCCTCTGTGTTGTATTGAGTCCTGTCTGTACCTGTGCGTGTACAGTTGGATGAATGTAAATCATAAATAAATCATTTTCCTCTCCGAGCTCAGACCGCAGCTCTCTGACCTGTACAGTAGATCCTGCCGCTCCGCCCCAGGGGCTGATGGGATTTACATGATGTCAGCTTAACAGAGGTCGACTCAGCTATTTTTATCCCCCTCATTATTATTTCTGCATTTAGCTGCTTTTCTGCAGCTGGTGGAGGCAGCGAGTCGCGCTGCAGCTTTTATTTCCCTCTGATGTGAATCTGAGGACAGGAAGCTTTTATACTGCAGCACTATGGATTATTCACACATGACGAGGTATTTTAAAACCTTTTAAAATGTAAAAAATGTATAGATGAGCCCACGATCCTCCTGAACATGAGACTGAGAGACTTCCAGACACTAAAGTTTTTATCTGTCCCACAGAAAACTCCAATAAAAATAATAAGAATCATAGAAAAACTAAACTTAGATTTTTACGATAGAATCATAAGATAATGAATCAGTCATAATTTAATGTAAATATTCCAGAGCATTAAATGTAAAGAGGATTAGAGAGACAGTAGATAATCCCTTTGGAATGACTTCATCAATCAAACAACCAGCAACAATTTTGATGTTTGATCAAACAGACTCCATGTTTCTACTCAAAGACACAAAGAAGTTCATGGAGAACATTTGCTGAATTTACAAGAAGGAACAAATAAGTCAGAATCAGTCAGAGACAGAGTTTCACACAGTTTATAAAGTGTCTCCAACTCAACAACTCACTAAACTGACACATTTGTTAAGGGAGTCTGGGGACAAAGAAGTCGCCTATACTGGTCCTTTGTTTCAGCCTCGTGCCTGTTTTTCTTTCCTGTATTTTAATGATGGGTAGTTTTCCAATTTGATGAAATTTAAGAAGAGACAAAAAATATAATAAATTTTTCAGTCACAAATCAGTGACTTCATTTAGACGTAAGTTTATTCTTACATCAGCAATAATTTGCTCTTTCATTCAGTTTGTTGCTTTTCTTTTTTATAACTCGTCATATTCTTTTCTTTTTATCCTGAAGTCACATCATTCATATTAACAAGAATAAATAATTAAACAACTGCCTTTAACAGCAGAAACCTGGAGCAGAACCGGACTCGTGGTGGGCGACCGAATGACAATAAAAAGACTTTTTGAAACATGTGCGAGCTTTGATAAAAACATAAAAATGTAAAACTGAGTAAAAAGCAGAGCAGAATCAAAGTGACGGCTCAATAACAACAAGTCTTCTCCCGTCTTCCTTCCCTCCAGCTCCGCCCTCCATTAAGCTCCTCCTGGACGACCCCCTGGTGGTGAACCCGGGGGAGGCGATCACTCTGGCCTGCGTGGCGTCAGGCGGAGACCCTCCTCCCACCCTCACGTGGACGAGGCCGGGAGGGGAGGAGCTCCCGAGGAGGAGCGTCTTCAACGGCGGCACGCTGACCGTCCCCACCGTCACCGTGGAAGACGGCGGCGCCTACAGCTGCATGGCGTCCAACAACGTGGGCAATCCCGCCAAGAAGACCACCACCATCCTGGTCAGAGGTACGACACTGAACTTCAGCTTTAACCTTGTGGGACCTCTGGTCTCTGCTGTGTCTCTGCCTGCTGTGTCTCTGCCGTGTCTCTGCTGTGTCTCTGCTGTGTCTCTGCTGTGTCTCTGCTTGTGTCTCGACCTCTCCCTCCGGTCAGCTCATAGAACGTCCAGCGTGACTTCATGCTGTTTAAACTTCATCATCAGAAGCAGCTCAGCTCAGTTTCTGTGTTATTAACATTAAAACAGCCTCTGTCCACTGACACACTGCTCAACCAAACTCCATTCTAAAAGCAGCTGTTTTAAGGTTGGCCTTATTTGTTCACAGTAAAAACTGTCGTTACAACTTAAAAAGACTCTTTTTAGATTCTCTTCCATCTACAGACACAATCGGCTCACCTGTCATTCACTCAGTGACATCATTAACTCACCTGTGATGACATTTACTGTCCTAGATGTAAAGAAAATCTTAAACTGGTGTTTTTTATCGCTTGATGTGCAAAATGCAACACACAGCTGTAGGCACGATGTTTCACAGCGCTGGTTTTCATCCAAAAGAACAAGCAGCAATGAACGTCGACTGCCTCACGTCTCGTCTCCCGTGTCTCACTGTGCAGCACTTGAACGCACCACAAAGACGACAGCAACGGCCAACCAGCTCTTAGTTCTGCACCTGTGAGAGAGGAAATAACTCTCCACACCAGCAGGTGGCGGTGGTCTGTATTCATCGTTCAAAAAGAGAAACCAGAAGACTTTCAGGTATACAAACTGATGAAGCCGTGTTTTTTCACAGCGCTCTCTAATAAAGACACTGACTCTGAGCTGAACAGCCAATCAGAGGGATTTCTCTCCGCCGCTGATTCAATGTGCTCAGTCAGCCACAAAGCCGCCTTGATGCTCAGATGATGTGAGCGCAGCAACAGATGCATGTTGCTCTTTATTTTGTGTTCAGTCACACGAGGATCGGGCTCCTCTGGGATTTGTTCGTCTACCTGTTGAAAGCTTCTCTCTGTCTGTCTGTAGACTCGTTCAGTGCTCAGGTGAGTCCTCTGCTGTAGTCGCTGCAGGTACAAAGGCACAGTCACATCTTTTCTTGTTGTTTTGAATGTACAAGCTGCAGCAGAATAGACCGGAGCAGCTCCGACACATCCACAACAAACCAAGCGTTTATCAGCGTCTGTGCAGCGGCGTTAAGCTCACAGATTATTTCAGTCTTTATAAATCAAATCCTCGTCCTCTCTGCTGCACGTCGTCGCTTCCTGCAGCGTCGTGATGAACATCATCAGCACTTTGTCAACGTCTGATGACACATCTGAGTCTGAGAGGATGAGAAGACAGTCAGCAGTTTGGTTTCACTTCTCTTTGTTCTGGTTCGTTTCTAAATCCAGAAACCACACGAGAGGACAGGAAGACGAGACGGACCGTTGGTCAGGCTGCTTCTCTGCAGATAAAGATGAAAAATGTTAAAATATCAGTCTGTCTGAAGGTGTCTGACGCTGCGAGACACTCGAGGACATTTTAAAACAGTTATTACTTCACTGTGTTCCCTGAGGGTCTGGACACTTTCCCAGCATGCACTGGATGGACAGGTCTTTGACATGAGATCTGATGAAGCCAATCAGGAGGTTCAATTAAGACAATATGAGTTGTGTGTGTGTGTGCGTGTGTGTGTGTGAGAGGGAAGCTGTCTCCAGCAGAGGCGACAGCATCAAACCCACGGGTCGGACAGCACAGACTAATCCCTTTAAAGCAGAACTCAGATTGACATGGTGTCAGTTCACCTGCTCTGTTTCATGCAGTAATAATGTCACATGATGTTTAAGCAGTATTTCAGACACAGCCTGTAGCTGACTTTTAGCTAATGCTAGTTAAAATGCTAATGTAACGTCATTGACGACGGTGGAAGAAGCCTGTTTATCTCCAACCAGCTGATTAATTACCTGAAGAAGTCGATGAGGTCGTCGAGGCTGCCCGAAGGTTTCTTACTCTTCACTAACGAGCGCTCTGAGATTACACACCAGATACAATGTGTCGATCAGCGAGCCAGGCTAGCTGTTTCCATCTGCTTCCAGTCTTTATGCTAAGCTAGGCTAACTACAACTTGACTCCAGGCGTGAGAGTGAAAAATGTTGAACTATTCCTTTAATAATATTATGTCATTTCCTGTGTGTGTGTCTTCTTCGACTGTCCACTGTGTTTTATTCAGCAGCATGACTCACCTCTGTGTGTGTGTGTGTGTGTGTGTGTGTGTGTGTGTGTGTGTGTGTGTGAGAGAGAGCTGCTGACCCTGCAGCCTGTCAGCTCGACTTCCTCCTCCTTACTTATTTAACTCCCATCATGCACCTCTCTCTCTCTCTATAGTATTCTCTCTACCAGGCAGCCAGTCCTCCCAGTCTGACACACACCACTGCTAATGGACACAGTGTGTGTGTGTGTGTGTGTGTGTGTGTGTGTGTGTGTGTTATGAAGAGGATACATGTTATTCTAATGGACAGGGGAGGTGTACGAGTCCAGAGGAGGAGGAGGAGGAGTTGGTGAAGGGTGAGAAGATGTCCTCGGCTCTTTAAACTACTTTCTCCATCATCTAATTTAAATTGAGGCCTTGAAGATTAGGCTACGCTCAGATCAGATTAAAGTTAGATTAAAGGAACAGTTCGGCTAAAAAAAGTCAAATCCAGTCATTAGCTTCTCCCCCACCAAAAAAAACAGACAACTAACACTGGATCACTGTGATACTGAAGAAAACTTAAAAACATGATGTTTCTAAGGCAAGTTCTGCACATGTGAGGAGGAGGAGTCATCGTCTCCTCCTGATGATATAAAGTCAGGCTCAGTCATCGTCTCCTCCTGATGATATAAAGTCTGCTGTGATCACAGAGATCACAACCTGATCTGAGGAGACGTTATTTAACTCTTTATTAAGATGAAGTCTCACTGGAGCTGCTCTGTCCATCTTTGATCTTAATAAGTTCAAGGTTTGTTTTGTGATATACAGTGAAATACTCTCAGCCCTCAGAAGATTAGCTCATCACTGAAGAGAATAGTAATAAGATATAACTAGTTTGGGATATTTTAGTGCCTCACTTGATTGTTTATTCTGTGACATATCTGAATTTTTATGTTGTCTCATCTCATCTTCTTCCATTTTGTCCGGGGTTGGGTCGCGGTGGCAGCAGGCTCAGTAGGGAGCTCCAGACCTCCTTCTCCCCAGCAACACTTTCCAGCTCCTCCGGGAGGATCCCGAGGCGTTCCCAGGCCAGATGAGATATGTAATCTCTCCAGCAGGTTCTGGGTCTGCCCCGGGGTCTCTTCCCACTTGGACGTGCCCGGAAAACCTCCATGGGGAGGCGCCCAGGAGGCATCCTAATCAGATGCCCGAACCACCTCAATTGGCTCCTCTCGACGCTTAGAAGCAGCAGCTCTACTCCGAGCTCCCTCCGGATGTCTGAGCTCTTCACCCTATCCCTAAGGCTGAGCCCAGCCACCCTACGGAGGAAACTCATTTCAGCCGCTTGTATCCGCGATCTCGTTCTCTCAGTCACTACCCACATCTTGTGACCATAGGTGAGGGTTGGAACATAGATGGACCAGTAAATCGAGAGCTTCGCCTTGCGGCTCACCTCCCTCTTCACCACGACGGCCCGGTACAACGCCTGCAATACTGCAGATGCTGCACCAAGCCATCTGTCCACCTCATGCTCCATTCTCCCATCACTCGTGAACAAGACCCCAAGATACTTAAACTCCTTCGCTTGGGTCAGGAGCTCACTCCCCAACCAGAGGGGGCAATCCACCGTTTTCCAGCAGAGAACCATGGCCTCAAACTTAGAGGTGCTGACCCTCATCCTGACTGCGTCACACTGCTGTGAACCGCCCCAATGCCTGCTGGAGGTCATAGGCTGAGGAAGCCAACAGAACAACGTCATCCGCAAAACGGAAAGTTTTCTGAGGTTCCCATACCAGACACTCTCCTCACCATGGCTGCGCCTTGAGATCCTGTCCATGAATATCACAAACAGGATCGGAGATAAGGGGCAGCCCTGGCGGAGTCCAACACGCACTGGAAACGTATTTGACTTTGTGCCGAGTATACGGACACAACTCTCACTTTGGTCGTAAAAGGACCAGATAGTTCGTACCAATACTCGTGGTACCCTATACTCCCTCAGTCCCCCCCACAGTACTCCCCAGGGGACCCGGTCGTAGGCCTTCTCCAAGTCCACAAAACACATGAAGACTGGATGGGCAAACTCCCATGACCTTGCAAGCCTGCAAGGGTAAAGAACTGATCCACTGTTCCACAGCCAGGACGGAATCCGCATTGTTCCTCCTGAATCAGAGGTTCGACGATCGGACGGACCCTCCTTTCCAGCACCCTGGAATAAACTTTTCCAGGGAGGCTGAGCAGTGTGATACCCCAATAATTGGATCACACCCTCCGGTCCCCCTTTTTGAAAATGGGAACCACCACCCCGGTCTGCCACTCCAGAGGTACCGTCCCTGATCTTTACGCGACACTGAAAAGATGTGTCAGCCATGACAGTCCAACAATGTCCAGAGCCTTCAGCATCACGGGGCGAATCTCATCCACCCCTGGCGCCTTGCCACTGGGGAGCTTCTCGACTACCTCAGTGACCTCTGCCAAGGATATGGACGAGTCTTCCCCCGAGTCTTCAGACTCTGCCTAGTTACCGAGGACGTGTTAGCCGGGTTCAGGAGGTCCTCAAAGTGTTCCTTCCACTGCCCGGCGATATTCCCAGTCTGGTTCAGCAGGTCCCCTCCCTGACTGAAAACAGCCTGCTGAGGCCCGCTTCCCTCTTCTGAGTCGCTGGATGGTTTGCCAGAACTTCCTTGAGGCCGACCAAAAGTCCTTCTCCATAGCCTCACCGAACTCCTCCCACACCCGGGTTTTTGCTTCAGTGACCGCTGAAGCTGCAGCCCTCCTGGCCTCCTGGTACCAGTCTGCTGTTTCAGGAGACCCCTGGGCCAGCCAAGCCCGAAAGGCCTTCTTCTTCAGTGTTATGACCCCAGGGGTCATAATTTGTATGTTCTGTTCTGTTCTGTTTGTCTGTGATGTTGTCTCCCTCCTGCCAAGAGGAGGTGCTGTTTTCTGTTTGTGTCCAGAACATCCTTACAGGTGGAGGCTGCGGATTGGGGAAGCTGGAAGGCTGCTGATTGGTCAGATCTCAACACTGGGACATTTAAAAGTGGAGCCTGGAGCAGACCTCGTCGCCTCGCTCTCTCTCTCTCTAAAGCACCTTGGCCGAATCATTGTGACTCCCATTGAAATTAGAAACATTCGATGTTCGTGTTTGCAAAGGGATTTAATATCTCTTTTGTATATATTGTAAATAGTTTTGTTAATATTATTCAGTCCAGTTTTGTGGTAGGGGTGAGTAGCCTTTTTCTTTGTGCACCTTTTTCTCCTGTTTATGGTTAGGGAGTTAGGTAAGACAACCTGTCTTTTTGTTGGCTTTTGTTTTTGGTTAGGAAAGTAAGTTTTGAAAACCCAGATCGTTTTGTTTGTTGTTTTAGGTGAGGCTCACCCTGAAGTTGTATTTTTCGTTTGGGATAAATAAATTCCCTTATTTTGGACTGCATCCTTAGTTTTGTGTGTTATTCTTGGGAGTGGGAGAAAGAGAGGGAAGCCATATGTTATGTTCTGGTAAACCCTAGGCCGGGGCATAACATTCAGCTTGATGGCTTCCTTTAACCGCTGGTGTCCACCAGCGGGTCCTTCGGTTGCTGCCCAGACTGGCACAGATGACTGTCTGACCACAGCCCTTAGCGGCCGCCTCTGCAATGGAGGCTCTGAACATGGTCCATTCGGATTCCATGTCTCCAGTCTCCCCCGGGATGAATGAAAAGTTCTTCCGGAGGTGGGGGTTGAAGACCTGACAGACCGGGGCCTCCGCCAGACGTTCCCAGTTCACCCTCACTACTCGTTTGGGTTTTCCAGGTCTGTCCGGCAGCCTCCCTCGCCACCTGATCCAGCTCACCACCAGGTGGTGATCAGTTGACAGCTCCTCTCTTCACCCGAGTGTCCAAGACATACGGCCACAGGTCCAATGATATGACCACAAAGTCTATCATCAACCTTTGGCCTATTGTGGCCGGTACCAGGTACACTTATGGGCCACCCTATGCTCCAACATGGTGTTCGTTATGGCCAATCCATGACTAGCACAGAAGTCCAATAACAAACCCCCTTCGGGTTCAGATTAGGCAGGCCATTCCTCCCAATAAACCCCCCTCCAAGTTTCCCCATCGTCACCCACATGAGCGTTAAAGTCCCCCAGAAGAACTATGGAGTCCCCAGGTGGAGCCCCTTCCAGGACACCACCCAAGGACTCCAAGAAGGCCGGTATTCTGAGCTGCTGTTCAGTGCATACGCACAAACAACAGTCAGAGCCTTCCCCCCAGCGACCTGCAGTCGCATGGAGGCGACCCTCTCGTCCCTCGGGGAGAACTCCAACATAGCGGCGCTCAGCCGGGGGCTTGTGAGTATCCCCACACCCGCCCGTCGCCTCTCACCCTGGGCAACTCCGGAAAAGGACAGAGTCCAGCCCCTCTCAAGCAGTTTGGTTCCAGAACCGGTGCTGTGCGTGGAGGTGAGCCCAACTATATCTAGTTGGTACAGCTGTACCTCCCGCACCAGCTCCGGTTCCTTCCCCACCAGTGAGGTGACATTCCTCGTACCGAGAGCTAGTCTGCGATGCCTGGGGTCAGGAGGCCCAGGTCCCCCCCTTCGCCTGCTCCCCGATGTACATTGCACCCAACCCCATCGCTCTCCCCTGCGGGTGGTAAGTCCACAGGGGCGATGCCCCATGTGGTTCTTTTGGGCTGAGCCCGGCTGGGCCCCATGGGCCAAAGCCCAACCACCAGACGCTTGCCGGCGAGCTCCACCCCGGGTCTGGCTCCAGGGGAGGGCCCCGGTGCCCCCATTCCGAGCGAGGTACTCTGGCCCTGTAGCTGCCGATTTGAGGGTCTTTTTGAACCGCTCTTAGTCTAGTCCCTCCCCTGAGACCAATTTGCCTTGGGAGACCCTACCAGGAGCTAATGCCCCGGACAACATAGCTCCCAGGATCACACAAACCCCTCCACCACGGTAAGGTGGCGATTCTTCAGAGGATTTTTATTTTGTGTTTTGTGAAAATATTCTCAACTTCCCTCACTAACTTTGAGTTGTGTATAAAGATAAAATGATGTTATATATACATGTAACATGTACATGTTCCAGGCATTTTATAACTCAGAGCACCTGTGTGACTTTCAAATAATAACCGCATTATGTTTATACATCCATGACTGTACCTATTGTTAGCTTGTTAGCTCAGCTAGCCGTGCAGCCAAGGACGTCACATTAATATATAGTATATATATAGTTAGTCGGTTGTTATGTAGAAATAAACCCCTTGAGGTTGTATGGAACCATTCCATACAACCTGTCTGGGTTTATTTCTCCATAACAACCTCCGAACTATACATGATCCCTTACGTAGGCAGTGTGTTGGTATCAGCTGTTACTGATGAAGCTGTTCACCTGTGGATTGATCCAACAGGTGAGACGTGTTGTCTCTGTTCTGATTTCAGTTGAGATCAAAAGGATTAAAAATGATCAGATTGTTTACTGAAGCAGATTATAAACAATATGTTTATGAGACGGGATGATGACAGATTCTCTGTAGTTCACAGGTGTGTGTGTGTCTGTGTGTGTGTGTGTGTGTGTCTGTGTGTCTGTGTGTCTGTGTGTGTGTGAGAGAGATCTCTCTGTACAGCAGGGTGTTATGGGTAACATGTTTTTTTTCTCGAGCTTTCACCCTCATATAAAGACCGTACTTTTATTAAAGTAGCACTGTGTGCTGACAGGACTGGAGCCGTGCCAGTGTGTGTGTGTGTGTATGCCTGCATGCGTGCGTGCATGTGCGCGTGAGTTTTATGTGTGAGCAACTGCATCCACCTCTTGTTATGCAACGGACCTTTTACTGACGCAGTGAGAGACAAAAACACACACACACACACAAAGAGTCTCTCTCTCTCACACACACACACACACACACACACACACACACACAAAGAGTCTGTCTCACACACACGTACACACACACAAAGAGTCTGTCTCACACACACGTACACACACACTGTCACACACTGGGTTTTGTTCCGAGGCGTTCTTCCTTTAATCTTAATGAACAAGGACAATCAGCTGCTCGCCTCACGAACTGAAGCTATTTATATACACATACCCCCAACACACACACACACACACACACACACAGATCTGGGATTTGAACTCCGACCTCCTGGTCTGTTTGCAGTCATCCACTCAGGATGATGATGACATCACTGGTTGAACAGAATCAGATCTTTGTCCAGTGACTCTGAGAAGCTCCTACATCACACCTGAGTGACACCTGTGATGTGATGTCACTTCCTGCTCTGTATGAAACAAACCCGTCCATCACTGAGACAAACAGACTCCATGTTTCTGCTCAAAGACAGAAAGAAGTTCATGTAGAACATTTGCTGAATTTACAAGAAGGAACAAACAAGTCAGAATCAGTCAGAGACAGAGTTTCACACAGTTTATAAAGTGTCTCCAACTCAACAACTTACTAAACTGACACATTTGTTAAGGGAGTCTGGGGACAAAGAAGTCGCCTATACTGGTTACTGGTTAGTGTGTTTGTAAAATGTGACATGTTTAGATCAATAAAATGTTTCTTCTTTCATAAATTGAGTGTAAATGGTGAAATCAGTGTAAACAGTGTTCAAACAGCTGCTAAATGTTGGCAGGTAAGACCACTGATGGAATGTAACTAAGTACATTAACATTACATTAGCACTTCAGACACAATGTTTTGCGTTTAATGCTAAATTTACAAGAAGGCACCAGTGATTTAGAGGTCTAAGTTTCTCCTCACTCAACAGCTCCGAAAATCAGTCAATTTGGTAATGGAGTCTGGTGATGTTGTGGTCACCAGTTCAATGGTCGGATCAGTTGTTAGTGTGAGACGAGCTGAAACCAGGAGGTGGAAGCGGCAGCAGCAGCTCGTCGCTGTGGACGCTCTCAGGATTAAACTGAACAAATGGTTTCAGTCATAATTAAAGCTCATTTGGACGGATTAGTTTCTCCACAGCAGGACGGGTAATTGTGATAATGTAAAATATGAGAAGAGACCAAACTCTGCTGTCAGTCTCAACACGGATCTGCTGCAGGATTCAAACCAGCGACACAAGATCAGCAACTGTGAACAATGTTGAACCTTTTTGACAGTTTAAATTTAACTCAAACTCACAGAACTTCATTTTATAAAGACCCTGAATATGTCAGATGGTGGTCCACTGAGTCGGTTCTGCTCGAGGTTTCTGCTGTTAAAGGCAGTTTGGTTTACAGCCGCTCAGTTTGGAAAGTGTCATGAGATGAGTTCTGTTGTGAACGGGCACTGAACAAATAAAGATTGATCGATGTCAGACTGAATATTAGAGAGATGTGTTGAATGTATCTCGGTCATCTGACTTCAGTGTCAACATTAACACAAACGTGTGCGTCTTTCTCCTGCAGGCCTTCGTAAAGGTCGTTTCTGGATCACGCCCGACCCGTACCACAACGACGACAACATCCAGATCGGCCGGGAGGTGAAAATCAGCTGCCAGGTGGAGGCCACGCCCCCCGAGGAGCTGCAGTTCAGCTGGCTGAAGAACGGCCGGCCGCTGAGGAGCTCGGAGCGGATGGTCATCACCCACACCGACACCGAGGTGTCGCCGGGAACCACCAACCTCGACATCATCGACCTCAAGTTCACCGACTTCGGCACTTACACCTGCGTGGCCTCGCTGAGGAACGGAGGAAGCCCCGAGATCAGCATCGACGTCAACATCTCATCCACCACAGGTGAGTCAGGCTGGGGGCAGGGCTCTGACACACCTGAAGAAGTATCAGATATTTTACTTGTACTACAGTGTAAAAATACTGGCTTACAGGTGAAGTACAGCACACCTGCAGCAGCTCAGAGACGTTCACTCAGCCGTCAGGAAGAGGTCTCACTCTCCTCAAACTTTCAGTGATGTCTTTATTTCCTGTGAGCTCCTTCAGCCGGTGGGCATCAGAGTGAAGACTCTTTAAACTGTGACGTGTTCTCCGTCTCTCCTCTGTGAGCTGCTGTGAGGCTGCAGCAGCACCTGCACTTCTTCTTCTTCTTCTTCTTCTTCTTCTTCTTCTCAAAAGCCTGCAGCTCTTGAACTCTGTGACAAACCTCCTTCTGCAGAGAAGAGAAGCAGAACTTTTCCTTCAGACGGACGTCACACAGAGGAGCGTCTGCTGGCGGCGGCTGGCTTCCTGTTTGTTTGTGACCTTGGCAGACGAGAGGAGGAGGAGGGAGGGATGAAGAAGAGGAGGAAGGGTGGAGTATTTGAATAGAAGCGTCGCTGCAGTCGCAGTCGCCCGCTGACGGATGTTTCGTGTTAAAACAGAAGGTCACGCTCGGGTCGCTGCTGCACTCCATCAGGAGAGTAATGTTAAAACAGCCCCCCTCCTCCTCCTCCTCCTCCTCCCCCTCCTCCTTCCCCCCTCCTCCTCCTCCTCCCCCTGCTCCTCCTCCTCCCCCCTCCTCCTCCTCCCCCTGCTCCTCCTCCTCCTCCTCCTCCTCCTCCCCCTCCTCCTTCCCCCCTCCTTCTCCTCCTCCCCCTGCTCCTCCTCCTCCTCCTCCCCCTCCTCCTTCCCCCCTCCTCCTCCTCCTCCTCCCCCTGCTCCTCCCCCTGCTCCTCCTCCTCCCCCTCCTCCTCCTCCCCCTGCTCCTCCTCCTCCTCCTCCTCCCCCTCCTCCTTCCCCCCTCCTCCTCCTCCTCCCCCTGCTCCTCCTCCTCCTCCTCCTCCCCCTCCTCCTTCCCCCCTCCTCCTCCTCCTCCTCCCCCTGCTCCTCCTCCTCCTCCCTCCTCCCTCCTCCTCCTCCTCCTCCCTCCTCCAGCAGCTCTCTCAGTGTGTTTTTAAATGAAGGACAAGCTGAACATCAGAGATGGAGGAAGAACAGTTTGACTTCCTCTCACCTCCTTTATGTCCTCCATGTCGCTGCATCATCATCATTTTAGGGAATGTTTGATGTTGACCTCTGACCTCTGACCTGTGGACAAAAACAAAAGCAAAATACTACAACTGAATGTTTTTAGACTCAAAGCTGGAACTTATTTTTGTGAAGTCGTGTTCACAGTGGAGATGTTTGATTTACATCTGACCGACACAAAGTCTGGAAGACAACCCATTACAGATCTTGTTGGTTTGTTTGTTTGTTGGTTTGTCGGTTGTTTGTGTGTTGGTTTGTCGGTTGTTTGTTTGTTTGTTGGTTTGTCGGTTGTTTGTTTGTTGGTTTGGTGGTTTGTCGGTTGTTTGTGTGTTGGTTTGTCGGTTGTTTGTGTGTTGGTTTGTCGGTTGTTGTGTGTTGGTTTGTCGGTTGTTTGTTTGTTGGTTTGTTGGTTTGTCGGTTGTTTGTGTGTTGGTTTGTCGGTTGTTTGTTTGTTGGTTTGTCGGTTGTTTGTGTGTTGGTTTGTCGGTTGTTGTGTGTTGGTTTGTCAGTTGTTTGTTTGTTGGTTTGTTGGTTTGTCGGTTGTTTGTGTGTTGGTTTGTCGGTTGTTTGTGTGTTGGTTTGTCGGTTGTTTGTTTGTTGGTTTGTTGGTTTGTCGGTTGTTTGTGTGTTGGTTTGTCGGTTGTTGGTTTGTTGGTTTGTCGGTTGTTTGTGTGTTGGTTTGTCGGTTGTTTGTTTGTTGGTTTGTCGGTTGTTTGTGTGTTGGTTTGTCGGTTGTTTGTTTGTTGGTTTGTCGGTTGTTTGTTTGTTGGTTTGTCGGTTGTTTGTTTGTTGGTTTGTTGGTTTGTCGGTTGTTTGTGTGTTGGTTTGTCGGTTGTTGGTTTGTTGGTTTGTCGGTTGTTTGTTTGTTGGTTTGTCGGTTGTTTGTGTGTTGGTTTGTCGGTTGTAGGTTTGTTGGTTTGTCGGTTGTTTGTGTGTTGGTTTGTCGGTTGTTTGTTTGTTGGTTTGTCGGTTGTTTGTGTGTTGGTTTGTCGGTTGTTTGTTTGTTGGTTTGTCGGTTGTTTGTTTGTTGGTTTGTCGGTTGTTTGTTTGTTGGTTTGTCGGTTGTTTGTGTGTTGGTTTGTCGGTTGTTTGTTTGTTGGTTTGTCGGTTGTTTGTGTGTTGGTTTGTCAGTTGTTTGTTTGTTGGTTTGTCGGTTGTTTGTGTGTTGGTTTGTCGGTTGTTTGTTTGTTGGTTTGTCGGTTGTTTGTTTGTTGGTTTGTCGGTTGTTTGTGTGTTGGTTTGTCGGTTGTTTGTTTGTTGGTTTGTCGGTTGTTGGTTTGTTGGTTTGTCAGTTGTTTGTGTGTTGGTTTGTCGGTTGTTTGTTTGTTGGTTTGTCGGTTGTTTGTGTGTTGGTTTGTCGGTTGTTTGTTTGTTGGTTTGTCGGTTGTTTGTTTGTTGGTTTGTCAGTTGTTTGTGTGTTGGTTTGTCAGTTGTTTGTTTGTTGGTTTGTCGGTTGTTTGTGTGTTGGTTTGTCGGTTGTTGGTTTGTTGCTTTGTCGGTTGTTTGTGTGTTGGTTTGTCGGTTGTTTGTTTGTTGGTTTGTCGGTTGTTTGTGTGTTGGTTTGTCGGTTGTTTGTGTGTTGGTTTGTCGGTTGTTTGTGTGTTGGTTTGTCGGTTGTTTGTTTGTTGGTTTGTCGGTTGTTTGTGTGTTGGTTTGTCGGTTGTTTGTGTGTTGGTTTGTCGGTTGTTTGTGTGTTGGTTTGTCGGTTGTTTGTTTGTTGGTTTGTCGGTTGTTTGTTTGTTGGTTTGTCGGTTGTTTGTTTGTTGGTTTGCCAGTTGTTTGTGTGTTGGTTTGTCAGTTGTTTGTGTGTTGGTTTGTCGGTTGTTTGTGTGTTGGTTTGTCGGTTGTTTGTTTGTTGGTTTGTCGGTTGTTTGTGTGTTGGTTTGTCGGTTGTTTGTGTGTTGGTTTGTCGGTTGTTTGTTTGTTGGTTTGTCGGTTGTTTGTTTGTTGGTTTGTCGGTTGTTTGTGTGTTGGTTTGCCAGTTGTTTGTGTGTTGGTTTGTCAGCAGGATTACATTAAAGCCACTGAACAGATTCCACCAGACCCGGGTGGAGGATGAGTCTCAGCCCGGAATAGAGCCCATTACCTTTTAGTGTGGGTTCTGATGAAGGGACGGATCCAGGGATTGTTCTCACTTGAACATTGTGAGACAGGACGTATTTCCACATTTCTGGTTCAGGACTGTTGGGCCTTGGCGTGGGTATGCTCTCTACTGATTGTCAATCTGCTTTTAAGATCACTGTGTGACATCGTCCTGTCTCTCTACCTGCAGTTCCTCCGGAGCTGACCGTCCCCAGGGGGCGCTCTCACCTCATCGCTCAGGAGGGCGACACTGTGGACCTGCAGTGTCTGGTCTCAGGGAAACCCAAACCCATCATCCTGTGGTCGCGGGTGGAGGAGAGCGGGTCGGCGGCCGCGGCGCCGTTACTGATGCCGGACGGCTCGGCGGAGATGGAGAGCTACGACGGCGTCCTGAGGATCAACAACGTGACGAGAGAGATGAGCGGGACGTACCGCTGCCAGACGAGCCAGTACAACGGCTTCAACGTGAAACCCAGAGAGGCTCTGATCCAGCTGGTGGTGCAGTGTGGGTAACACACACACACACACACACACACACACACACACACACACACAGCAGACTTTAATGAAGTCATCCAGGTGATTGAACCTGTTGGATCGATGAGTCTGTTAATTATTTTCTGGATTAATCGATCAGTTATAATCGATAAAATGGTGAGTGAGTACTTTTACTAAGTAAAATAAGTATCCGAGTACTTCTTCCATTAGTTCTCACCATGAACAGTGCCAGCAGTAACAGCTGCTGCAGCTTCTGTAGATGATCGGTGCAGCTCGTCTCCTCTGTCGACGTTTTTCAAACTCTTTTTCGAGCTGAAACCAAACGTAACATCTGCTGCAGATGTAAACAAACACCGGCAGGCACCAACTGTGCAGCTTTAGCCTCTAAAATACCCAGAATGCATTGTGACGTCGGCTGCTGAGCGCTGCAGAGGAAATGTCACATCATCCAATCAAAGTGCATCACATCCATCAGCACAGACAGCAGCACATCTGTTCCATAAAAACACCATCTCAGCTGAAACACACACCGGCAGGTAGAGGGTTTGACGCCTCTGCTCGAGGGCACATGGGCAGCCGCTGACGGACGCACGCCGTCTGTCCGTCTGTCTGTGGACGGGGATCGAATCCACGACCTTCCAGTCACGCTCCGTCTAACCTGCAGGGTACCACGTCACACACAATACCATCAGAGGATGTGACAGGACACACACACACACACACACACACACACACACACACACACACACACAGAGCTGGCGGCTTCCTGCTGCACTAAAAGGCTGTCAGAGTGAATCTCCTCTGCAGCTCGACTCGTTCTGATCCTCCAGAGAATCGATGCAGAAACTCAGAGGAACTGTTCAGCTGAGCAGTCTGAGAAAGTGAACACACACCTGAACACACACCTGAACACACAGCTGAACACACAGCTGAACACACAGCTGAACACACAGCTGAACACACACCTGAACACACAGCTGAACACACACCAGCCCCCATCGTATACGACGCTGTGCATCTAATGATCGACACTGAATGTCCCAAATTAAAAAAAAAAAGTAGAAGTGCTGATTCAGCTTCTTTACTCCAGTAAAAGTAATCGAGTACAGGCTCTGACATGTACTCAGAGTATCAGAGTACAAAGTCTCCCTCTGAAGGACATTTGCGGTCAAAGCTAACTGAAGCTCACGTCATATTCATGTAATTCAAACACTATTAAAGTTAAAGGTAGAGTCAGCAGGATTTGGCGTCCCGAGCAGCAACAAGAGCGAAAGTGAGTCAGTGTTGGTCTGAACCTCCGTCAGCTGATTCTTCACATTTCTTCATTTGTTCAGTAACAATGGAGTCGTAGAGAAACTGAGAGCTCTGAGGTGATGTGTGGTTTATCCGATGAGTCGGTGCTCTGGAAGCGACTTCAGAGAGATTCTGCGGACGGAACCGATTCGGTTCCTCGTTTCTTTCTGCAAACTTAATGTGAACATCACCCACAGTCTGTGTGCACATTACGTATTCATGCACATATTAACCGAGAGCTGCGAGCGTCTCCTGAACGAGGCTTCAGAGCCCAGACGTCCAACACGTGTTCAGGTAGCGTCTCGCTGTAGTCACAGCTTCACTCATATCATTTTAAAACTGTGCAGCAGCTTTTTATTTTTTTTATTTCTGCTGTAAAAAGAAAAATCTCTTTTCTAAACTGTGTTTGCTGTTTTCACTGTGTAACAACACAAAGCAGATTACAGTGAGAGCAGATTACAGGTGGATTACTCTGAAATAAGTGAAACAACATCGGAGTCACGCGCGACATAGATTTAATGTTGACTGTATTTAAAGCAAAGATAAATCCTGGAGCGAAGCTGCTGAAGGAGAAGCTGCTCAGCTGAGAGGAGCGAGTGGAAACTAGTTCAATAAAAACAAACTTTATTTTATTTCTCCACAGTTTGTGGGTTACTGTCCGTTAATTGAGTCTCATAAATATGCTAATCAAGCGCCAACAGGAAAGCTTCTGAGCTCCTTCCAAATGAGCTGTTAGGGGTTTTTTTAGGGTTTTACTTTGACAATAATCCCTCACAGTCTGCTGGTTTCTTTACTGGATTACGGGATGACAGCGATGTGAGGAGGTGACGTCCCCACAATCCCCTTGACGAACGTCCTCCACTGGAGTCTCAGACAACAAGTTACCAACATGAGCAGACAGGAGAATAAAAGTTTAACAGATGGCTGATAACTTGGATTACAGTAAAACACTGTCAGAGTATACAACATAGAAAGACCTGCTGACTTTAAAGTAGTGAGAAGACAGAAAGAGGAAACTGATGATGTGGCTGTGAATATAATCCTGTCCAGGTCCATTTACAACCTGGATTACAGAAACATCAGCGACACAACGAACAGTAAGACTGAAGTCAGCTGTTACAGTCGCACAAGACTTTTATTAGGTAAAGTTACCAAACTGTGTAGACCAGCTGTTCTCAGACTTATTACTCAGTACAGTGATGGAGTCTGTAGTCCTAAACCCAGACATCAGTTAGCATGTTAGCATGTTAGCGCTTCCTGTCCCCTCGTCTCACAGTCTGTGAGTCTGTTGATCTGTTTTCAGTTAAATGTGTGAAATAAAGTGTGTTACAGGCTGAACATATAAACTCATCATTAAATGTCCACAGTTTAATTATGAAGCTCTTCATGTGTTAAAAACGGTTAGCGGTTGCTAACAAGTGTCTGAATGAGACTACAGAGGTTGTCGGGACTTTAAACGTCCTCACAGCGAACACGGAGACTCGTCTACTGACTAGTCCGTCTTCACAGGCCACTTTAGTTACACACTGTTCTCACTCTGACTTTACAACCTGTAAAGTATCGGCTGCAGTGATTGGTCGAATCTATCTGCTGTGACAATCTGTCCAAATCTGTCAACGGTAAAGAGACGGAGAGAAGAGGAGGAAAGGAAAGGAAAGGAAGGACTGAATGAATCATCATGTAGAAGCTGCTGCTGTCTTCAGATCTTCAGGACAAAAACTGAAGAGAAACTCTCATTAACGAGCTGCAACACCAGCCTCAGCAGTGCATTATGGGAATTAAACAGCAAGGTCAGAAGTCTTTTTTTGGTCCAATCAGAGAGCTCGGCTGAAGGTCGGCGTGGAGCAGAGGCGTCCAGCTGACCTTTAGATGTTCCTGGACTGAATCCCCGCAGGAGGACGGTTCTGGAAACAGTCCTGGAGGGTCGAGACCAACCGAGACCTTTAACTCTGTAACCTGTGTGTGTGCGTGCGCGTGCGTGTGTGCGCGCACGTGCGTGTGTGTGTGGGTTCATGTGTGTGTGTGTGCGTGCGTGTGTGTGTGTGTGTGTGTGTGTGCGTGCGTGGGTGTGTGTGTGTGTGGGTGCATGTGTGTGTGTGTGTGTGTGTGTGTGTGTGTGTGCATACGCGCGTGTGTGTGTGTGTGTGTGTGTGTGTGCATGCGTGGGTGTGTGTGTGTGGGTGCATGTGTGTGTGTGTGTGTGTGTGTGTTTTTCTCGTGGTGAGAAAGTGAAAATCAGTTTCAACAGACGAGTTCGTCTCAGAGTCAAAGTAAAGATGTGCAGTTGAAATATTACTGTGGCCACAGTGAAAGTCAAACATATGAAGAGTACTCGAGTAAAAGTATCTGATGTTAAAAGTATTGAAGTATCAAAGTATCAGTAAAGTGACTGATCCATACATGTATGTATAAACTGTGAGTCAGCTGATCGTCACAATCACTGTTTTCATCTGACTGATCAAAGTCAGTTAATTAATAAATGTCATACTTTGTCCGTCTCTTCTTGTAAGAAGTCGTTTGGCCTCGAGAGGCGATAGTGAGTCACTGTCGCCTCTGACGTGCTGCAGGAGACGATGAAGAAGTCGAGCCTTCACATGTTTTATTAGCAGAGAAACAAATGAAATATATAAATGAATAAACACTGAGAGGTGCGCAAACGCTGAAATACACCGGGTCCCTGGAGCTGAAGAGGGTGAAGGTTGTTTCAGAGACGAGAGAGAGCAGGACGAGGCGACGCTGATGAACCGAGAGTTTCAGAAGATCGATAATAAATAACTTCACATCATCACAGACACATGAGAGCTGAGGGAATCAACTGACATGATGACCATGTTCTCTATGAGTTGTGTGAACTTCTCAGCTCGTCTCTTCACTGAGGCTCTCCGATGTGTTTGACAGTTGTTTTAATGTTCTTCCTCGTTGTCTTTCCTGTCCGTCTGTGTAACAGTCCCTCCCGTCGTGGAGCCGGTGTACACCGAGATCCGTCAGGCTCTGGGCCGGGCGTTCAGCCTCACCTGCCGCCTGCTGCGAGCTCACCCCGCCCGCCTCCTGAGGTACGAGTGGAAGCTGGGGTCCCGCCTCCTCACCGTCGGACAGTTCAGCGACCAGCGCGACGACACCAACTACCTGGTCAGAGCTCTGAACCGAGAGGGCTACGGCGAGTACACCTGTGACATCACGAACGAGGCGGGGGCAGGGCGCTGCACCTTCCTGGTCACAGGTGAGTCTACCTGACTGGGGCATGATGGGATGTTGAGTTGAAGGTGTGAGCAGATTGGACTGGATTGATTCTTGCTGTCCTGCTGACAGTTAAACGCTTCTGGTCTCTGTTTATGTGAGATGACTAGATTTGAGTCAAACACGCCTCAAATGACTTGAGACATCGTTTCGACGACTCGACTTCTCAGACAAGACTTGACCTGGACTTGTCTCAGCTCACTTGAGACATGATTAAGACTTGTCTCCAATGACTTGAGACTGAATTTGGACTATTGGACAATTGGTCTACGATGACATGAGATGAGATCAGTTTGACTTGTCGATAATTACTCGATAAGTAAATTACTAGAAACTTAACTTGGACAACTGACTTGGACAAGTTTAAAGTCTGACTTGGACTTGTCTGGAATGACTTGAGACAGGATTTGATTTCTACATATCTCAGAGACGGTTTGACTTGGACTTGTTTATAATATTTTGAGATGACTAGATTTGACTAGAACATTTCTCAAATGACTTGAAACATAATTTGACTTGTCTCAATTGATTTTAGACGCCAAGACAACTAGAAATACTCGAGTCCCAGACGAGACTCGACCTGGACTATTCTCAACCTGCTTGAAACACGATTAAAACATGTCTCGAGTTAGTTGAGACCTGACTCGGACTTGTCAAACAGACTCCGAGTTCCCTAGTTAGATCCCAGTCTGCTGCAGCTGTTGTGTGAACAGGCCTGAGGTCTGATGGGAAATCTTCAGATGTTTACGTCTGGAGGACGAGGACACGATGATTAATCAGAGTTTATCTCGTCTTTAACTCCGGCGTGCTGACACACTCGAGCAGAGACTCATCGAGTCCTCGGGGGGTTTGAAGCGTCGTTAATATGTGACGAGCTTCAGGAAAGCTTCGGCTGTGAAGTGACAACAAACACTTCAACACGTCCTGATCGGCACCTGGCTGCCTCAGCTCACACATCACACCGCTGCATGTCGTCCACAGCCTCATCTTCAGTTTTCATGTCCACCTCGGTCCACATCTCATGTTCAGAGTGTGACGTTGGGTTCTGGTCACATGTTGGTGCTGAGCAGGTGACAGTGACATCAGACAGTGAGACGGTGATGTGGCAGCAGGTCGTCCCGTCTGTCCACCGACTCTTCAGCGTTACACTCGGTGGTTTTGTTTCATCTGTAGATATTATGATATTTGTTCTGTGTTGATCTGTTCAGTCTGTTTTACATATGAACTTTCTCGATAAATCCACAACGTGAACCAGGAAAAGTAATAATAATAATAATAGAATAATGATAATAACAGTATTTATTCAGTCATTTGGGAACAAACTGAAATGTTTTCAGTCTTTTTGTATGGAACAGAATTGTGACGTCACTGATCTCCACAGAGCCTCTGAAGCAGCGCAGGTATTTAATCAATACTCACACGTTTGATATCAGAATCGTATCGGAGGAAACAGCAGCTGGCGTCGGTGGGTGTGTCGTTGAGTGGTGGGTCGGTGCGTCGGTGTGTCGGTGGCTCGGTGGGCCAGTGGGTCGGTGCGTTGGTGGGTAGGTGCGTCGGTGGGTCGATGTGTCGGTGCGTCGGTGTGTCGGTGCGTCGGTGGGTCGGTGTGTCGGTGCGTCGGTGCGTCGGTGGGCCAGTGGGTCGGTGCGTTGGTGGGTCGGTGCGTCGGTGGGTCGGTGTGTCGGTGCGTCGGTGCGTCGGTGCGTCGGTGGGTCGGTGCGTCGGTGCGTCGGTGGGTCGGTGTGTCGGTGCGTCGGTGGGTCGGTGGGTCGGTGTGTCGGTGGGTCGGTGGGTCGGTGCGTCGGTGCGTCGGTGCGTCGGTGGGCCGGTGGGTCGGTGGGCCGGTGGGCCGGTGGGTCGGTGTGTATCAACTGTTTTTGATCTTGAATGTGAATGTGGATTCGTCGCCGCCTCTCAGACTGCGAACGCTGGTCGTCACACAGGAAGTGGCGGCTGAGTCGCCTCGTATCTCCTGATGAAAGCTCCCCTGCAGAGACGCCCTGTCAGCGCTGCGAGACTCTTCCTGTAAACCCGGCGGCGGCGTTAAGCCTCTTATCGCGTCCGGCCGCCGAGCAGCAGCGCGTTCTGCCGGCGGCAGCAGAAAGCAGTTAAAGACGGAAGTTGTAAGCTCAGGATGGAGAGCTGATGGAAAATGATGGCGATTATGTCGGCTTGTCACTGCTGAGGTGAAGTTTGTGTTGGTAATCAGGTGTGGACACGCTGGCGGCATTTTAAATCTCACTCACCCTGTAACAGCCAATGAGAGCGCAGCAGATCTTCAGAATAAAAGTGACACAAGTGAAACTGGTGTGACTGCTCGTCACCTCCACTGGACTGAAACAAGGAAACTATAGAGTTTCTTTGTGTGAGTCTCAGAGATTCACCTTCACGTCTGAATTATTCATGTTCCCATCAGTCCGACTTTGGATCAGAGCTGAGTCGCACTGCGAGGTTCTCACTGAGTGGACGAGTCTCTTCTCTCTCTGATTCACTCTGACGTTTCCTTCCTCTTCTGGGCCTCCTCTTCGTCACATTGTCTGTGTTGTTGCAGGAAATCCTCTCAGCTCCGTCCAACACTGAGTCAACAGTCCGCTGCAGTTCACAGGAGCTCCGGTGCTTTGGTTCTGTTGGTTTGGGCTGTTTTACAGAACAAATTCTGTGATGTTTTAACTCCGATCCAGTTTTCTTTCACAGCTGTCCCCTTCGGTCCAGACTCGAGATCAGTCTGGACTTGATTTGTCCCGGACAAGACTTGACTTTGACCTTTAACTTGACGCTTGACTTGGACTTTCTTTAGTCTTTTCCTGTATTTGAACCATTTCAGATTCAGAACATGTCTTTTCAGCATCTGTGCCAACGTTGAGGAGACGTCCACAGGAGAGGTTTTTTAGATGTCTTTTCGACGTCTGCTCCAAGTAAAGTCCAACTCACGTCTGTGCAGGAAACCTGAGAGAAAGAGGTTTTAAAGTCATGTTCAGCTCTCAGCTCGTCTGCAGCTTCTGACCGAATCTCTTTAGTTTCTCTCGTCCTGTTTGTTTCAGACATCTGCTGAGTTTCACTGTTTCATGTGTTCACTGTCAGCTGGTTCAGGAGTCGTGTTCAGTTCCTGCTGCTGAAAACACAACGTTTCCTGTGATGCTGCTTCATAAGAGTCCGGTTCTGCTCGAGGTTTCTGACTGTTAAAGGCATTTTTTGTGCTGCTCATGAGGGAAATGTTGTGTCTCTTAAATAAATGAATCAGGAGTTTGGTTTCGAGCTGCTCAGTTTGGAAAGTGCCATGAGATGAGTTTTGTTGTGAACTAATAAAGATTGATTGATTGATTGACTGATTGATTGATTGATTGATTGATTGATTGATTGAACTTGCTGGTGGAAACACGGCAGTCTTACATCGCAGCTTTGGTCCAGTCATCGCTGATGTTTACGGAGCTTTCAGCCGCCTCTCATCGTCCTCCTCGCTGTTTTCTTACGTCTTTAAATGATCTGAATCCCAACCGATTCCACCACATGTGACATCACGTGTGACATCACGTGTGACATCACGTGACCTGAACACTGTCCGCTGACGAGTCCAGATCATTTTGTCAAACTGCTGAGATGAAGTGAACGAATGACTGAGTGGCTGTGTGTGTTTATACAGCTGAGTCAGCCAATCAGGACTCAGCTCTGTGTTATCAGGTCGACCATGTTGGAGGCTTCGACCAATCAGGTGAATTCTTCTTCTTCAGTGGTTTAATCCTCCAACCTGCACGTCAGCAGGAACACACACACACACACACAGTGTGTGTATGTGCTGACGGACATATAAACATGCTGTTACACACACACACACACACACACACACACACACACTGTTTACTGTCATATTAAGTTGAGCTTTATAATCCTGCTGCCTGTGAGATTAACACTCTGACTCTTCTTCTGTTTCTGACGACACTTTCATTTTCCCGCTCTCGTTCTCTTCTTCTTCCTCTTCTTCTTCCTCTTCCTCTTCCTCTTCCTCCTCCTCTTCCTCCTCCTCTTCCTCTTCCTTTTGCTCTTGTGTTCCTGTGTCCTGAGACATGGGTCTCATCTTCCCGTCCTGTGTTTCTGTCTTTGGTTCCTGATTTGTCGGGTTTCTTCTGGTTTGTTGCCACATTTTGGTATTTTGTATTTATGCACTTGGACTCTTCAGCCTTCTGTTTCCCGCCCTGTTCCTGTGTTTGGGTCAGCCTTTAACTGCGACCTGCAGTGAATGATTAAAGCCGTAAGTTGGTGTCCTGACTGAAACGTCCTCTCTGTGTCTCCTCCTCAGGGAAAGCGTACGCTCCAGAGTTTTACTACGACACCTACAGCGCTCTGTGGCAGAACCGACCTCGAGTCTACAGCTTCAAGCTGCAGTGGACTCAGATGGAGCCCAACGCCGTGGACCGGATCCTGGCCTACAGACTCGGGATCAGACAGGTCAGAACGTCCTGATAGATCTTCCCCCCACTGTACACATCGTCCTGCTGCCACAAACACTCAGAGCCCCAAATGTGGATCCATCCGCCGCTGAAAATAGTCCCCAACAAAGTCACTACTCCCTCCTGCTTGTTTGATAAAAACTACAGTGAGTCTTTTTAATCATGCGGCTGTCGTGGTTTGAGTTTGTGCTTCAGTTATTTCCTGTTTTATGTTGAAGAAACCTTTAAATAAAGACATAAATGGGTCAAATATGATGTTACAGTGGGCAGGAGGATGATCTCTGTACCTGAGGCTCCTGCAGCATCAGCCGGGCTTTACAGGAGGAGGAGGAGGAGGAGGAGGAGGAGGGCTTGTTGCCATGGCAACCCGCCTGTCTTTTCATTCATACACAGCAGTGTGCTGCAGAGAGAGAGAGAGAGAGAGAGAGAAAGAGAGAGAGAGAGGAGGAAGTGCTGATGGGACAGAAAATTATAAGAAGAAAAAGACGACAATGATCCAGAGAGACTGGAGGAAGTTTACAGGAGGAGGGGGAGGTGGAGGTGGAAATGGAGGAGGTGGAGGAGGTGGAGGAGGAGGAGGAGTCGGAGGAGGTGGAGGTGGAGGAGGAGGTGGAGGAGGAGGAGGTAGAGGAGGTGGAGGTGGAGGAGGTAGAGGAGGAGGAGGTGGAGGAGGTAGAGGAGGAGGAGGAGGAGGTGGAGGTGGAGGAGGTAGAGGAGGTGGCGGTGGAGGAGGTAGAGGAGGAGGAGGAGGAGGAGGTGGAGGAGGAGGAGGTGGAGGAGGAGGTGGAGGTGGAGGAGGTGTTGTGTTATGCTCTGTCAGCTGAGCTCGTCCAACACTGTGACTCTTAAAGGAGACATTTTATCCTCATTTTCACTCATCGAACAGGTTTCCATGCTGCAGCTGCTGTCTCTTTAAGACCCCCTCCTCTGATTGGTCAGCTCACACACGCCTGACAACAGCAGCACTGGCGCGTCTCCGGTCAGCTGTTAGCTTCACTATCACCATAAATATAGGCAAAAAACTGAGCGTCCGTCCGGCTGCTTCAATGTGAGTGTGAGCGTCGTTAGAAAGCTCAGATTCTCCTGATTGTATTCATGTAAACTATTTCCAGGTAACTCCTCAGCAGCACGGTGCAGCGAACACACCAACAAGCTAGGGCTGCCACAGCGATTATTTTGATAGTCGACTAATCACCGACTATTTTTTCGATTAGTCGACTAATCGGATCATATGTAAATTGAATGTATAACATACAGTAACCCACTCTCTCTTCTTTCTCCTCCCTCCTGAGCCAATCACATGCCAGCGTCCTGATGATTGATGCATCATGTAGTCAATAAGATTTCAAATCCAGTAATATATAGTTTATATCAGTTTTTAAAGCCCTAAACTTGGAAATTATGCAAGTTTATGTAGTTTTATTGTTTTTTTTGTAGTTTTTTTTCCACCTCAGCTCTTGTTTCTGTCTCTTATCTGCACAAAGTTTGTGTTAATAAGGAAATAAAGATCTATAATAGTTGTTGCTCCTGTTAATCTCAGGCAGGAGGATTTGGAGCTCATAAAATGGTAAAATGGCGCCTGAATATTTCCTCAGCAAACATGTCAGACTATATGATGTGCACCTGTTGTGTTTTCCAGCTGATAGGGTCAGTTACAGCTGATCTGTTACAAAAGAGCCCAAAACCACGTCTGTACTCCACATGGTTCAACAACAGCTCTGGACACGGAGACCAGCTTAGGATCATCTTTTGTCTTTTTCAGTCAGAAAAATGAGTTTTCTGCGTGTTTCAGATGGGTCAGTCCCGCTGGTGGGAGCAGGAGATTCCCATGGAAGGAAACATCCAGAAGGGGGAGCTGTTGACCTACAACCTGACTGAACTCATCAAGCCTGAGTCCTACCTGGTCCGCCTCACCCCCATCACACGCTACGGAGAGGGCGACGCCACCGAGCGCATCATCACGTACAGTGGTATGTCTTCAAAAGTCATGGATGAAGTGTTAGTTCACTCAGTGGGATGATCTCTGACGTCACTTCCACTTTGCTGCTTCTTTGTTTGATTTTATTAAAACCAGAAAGAAACTCATCCGGGTCTCTTCACACTGGTGCTGCAGCTGGAAATACGAGGAGCAGATAATAACACACTGAATACTTTTAATAACATATGAAACACAGAAAACAGTAAATAAAACTGTGTCTCTATTAAAGGCCTGGTTCACTCTGCAGCACCAGTAAATATTTGAGTTTACAGTGTGTGAAGTAATAATTTATACCTGAGCTCATCCAGCAGTGATGAGACTCAGTGTGAACGCCCTGAACATGTTTGTGTGTCTCTTCTGCTTCTCGTTATTTATAACAAACAACTAAAAAATGTGAAAACAAGAGAACAAAAGAAACAAACTGTTGAGCCGTCACACGATCCTGACGGGAATCTAAAGAAAATCACAACTGCAGAGAAAAAAATCCAAACGAGACGAGAACAGAAGTGAAATCAGGATGAAACAGAGAAACAGAGCAGAGGAAACTCACAGCGGGAGGCGACGACACGAGCACAGAAAACACCAACCAGCACCAGAACAAGAACATGAACCCGTCTGCTCTGTGATGTCGGGTTTTGACAGACTGTCAGTGAACGCCTCGCCTTCTGATCGGCGCATTAACTCCCCGCAGCAAACACAGCGAGGGTTCAGACAGGAAGTTGACGCGTCTCATCGGGTGAACGCCTCGGCTCGGGCGCAAACGGGTCACGGCGGGTCACATCAGGACAGATGTTTGTTCTGAGCTGAACTGAAGAAGAACTGGACTTAACATCCTGGAGGATTATTTATACATGCAGAGATTCATCAACGCTGTGAGATTAAAGTTGATGAGCACGTTCATCAAATAGTTTATTCACACCTGCAACAGGAACTTCAGCACGTCCAGAATCACCGCGAGTTCTGAGCAGCTAACAAACATCAAAATGTCAGGAAATAAATCATCATCGTTCTCAGTTCAGAACAAGAGCGCTCAAACGTAATGAAAAGTTAGCTGTGTTCTGAACTGGACTGAACTGACCTGAACTGGACTGAACTGAACTGAACTGAACTGAACTGAACTGGACTGAACTGAACTGAACTGAACTGAACCTGAACTGGACTGGACTGAATTGAACTGAACTGAACTGAACTGAACTGAACTGAACTGGACTGAACTGAACTGAACTGGACTGGACTGAACTGAACCAGACTGGACTGAACTGGACTGAACTGAACCGGACTGAACTGAACCAGACTGGACTAAACTGGACTGGACTGAACTGAACTGAACTGAACTGAAGTGAACTGAACTGAACTTAACTGGACTGAACTGGACTGACCTGAACTGGACTAGACTGGACCATACTGAACTGGACTGGACTGAAGTGGACTGAATGGACTGAACTGAACTGGACTGGACTGGACTGAAGTGGACTGAACTGAACTGGACTAGACTGGACTGGACTGGACTGAACTGGACTGGACTGAAGTGGACTGAATGGACTGAACTGAACTGGACTGGACTGGACTGGACTGAAGTGTACTGAACTGGACTGGACTGAAGTGGACTGAAGTGGACTGGACTGGACTGAACTGGACTGAACTGGACTGAAGTGGACTGAATGGACTGGACTGAAGTGTACTGAACTGGACTGGACTGAACTGAACTGAACTGAAGTGAACTGAACTGAACTTAACTGGACTGAACTGGACTGACCTGAACTGGACTAGACTGGACCATACTGAACTGGACTGGACTGAAGTGGACTGAATGGACTGAACTGAACTGGACTGGACTGGACTGAAGTGGACTGAACTGAACTGGACTAGACTGGACTGGACTGGACTGAACTGGACTGGACTGAAGTGGACTGAATGGACTGAACTGAACTGGACTGGACTGGACTGGACTGAAGTGTACTGAACTGGACTGGACTGAAGTGGACTGAAGTGGACTGGACTGGACTGAACTGGACTGAACTGGACTGAAGTGGACTGAATGGACTGGACTGAAGTGGACTGAACTGAACTGGACTAGACTGAACTGGACTGGACTGAAGTGGACTGAAGTGTACAGAACTGGACTGGACTGGACTGAACTGGACTGGACTGGACTGAAGTGGACTGAACTGAACTGGACTAGACTGAAGTGGACTGAATGGACTGAACTGAACTGGACTGGACTGGACTGGACTGAAGTGTACTGAACTGGACTGGACTGAAGTGGACTGAAGTGGACTGGACTGGACTGAACTGGACTGAACTGGACTGAAGTGTACTGAACTGGACTGGACTGAAGTGTACTGAACTGGACTGGACTGGACTGAACTGGACTGGACTGGACTGAAGTGGACTGAATGGACTGGACTGAAGTGTACTGAACTGGACTGGACTGGACTGAACTGGACTGGACTGGACTGGACTCGCTGCATGGATCAGTCTCCAGACACTGAACAGGTTTATAACTGTGGTGTAGTCCAGCTCGTCTGTGTTACATTCTGTAAGAGACGGATGATCCGAGTGAAACGGACCTGCTGGAATAAAACCCACAAAGAGCTCAGAGCCACCGGGTCACGGGGACAGAGGAGACCTCCTCCAAGCAGGCATCCATGTTGTTTCTTCTTCTTCTGCAGGTTGTTCACTCTCTGCTGAACTAGTTGTTCCAGCTTCATTTAATAAAAGGTTCAGATGTGATTTTGGAGCTGTGACAGTCGCAGCAGGTCTCTGACTCTGAACTGAATGTTGCTTGATGAGGTTCAGTTTGGACTCAGCTGATTGGTCGGGACGCTCCAGAACAGAGCAGCTCATCAGAAATGTAAAAGTTCTGATGTTCTCCCACAGCTGTTACTCAGTAATCTAACAGAGTTCTTGTCTTTTGTCCCTTCACAGCTCCTGTCAACCCACATCTCAGTAAGTACCTGTCCACCTGTCCACACTGACACTCTTCACAACACAATCATTTTTTGAATTTAAAAAAAGTAGTAGAGTATGAAGAAGCAGAAAATGGAAATATCAAGTAAAGTAAAAGTACCTGAACATTGTGCAGTACTGGAGTAAATGGATTTATGAGCCGCTGATGCAGTCGACTCCTCTCAGTCTTAAACTTTGTTGTTCAGGTTAAAACAGCAGATTCTCAAAGGAGGTTCTGAATGAAAGAAAGTTACATGAAAAGTGAGACTTTGAAAATATTTAAAGATGTATTCTGTGTGTGTGTGTGTGTGTGTGTGTGTGTGTGTGTGTGTGTGTGTGTGCGTGCGTGCGTGCGTGCGTGTGTGTGTGTGTGTGTGTGTGTGTTCAGGGGAGTTCCAGTGTGGTTTCGAGGACGAGGCGATGTGTTTGTTCTCTCAGGACAAATCAGACGAGTTCGACTGGACGCGTCATAGCGCCGCCACACGAGACACCAAATACACCCCCAACACCGGGCCGAGCTCGGACCACACCGGCTCCAAGCAGGGTACACACACACACACACACACACACACACACACACACACACTCTTTGAATCTTCTTCCTGTTGTATTTCTTCTTCTGTCGTGTCGTCTGATCGTCTGTTCGGTGAGGCTGGTTCAGGAGTTCAGGAGACACTTGGTCGGTTTTGTTTTCGGGGCTTTGACTTTATGAACTCGAGGATCGTTTGATGTTTGACGTGTTCAGACTTTAAAGAAGAAATATAAGAAGAGAAAGAAAAGAAGAAATCAGGTCTTTAAAGTCAGAATACGTCAGTAACAGATGTCCTTCAGCTCCTCTGTTTCCTTTGACATTTAGTTTGTATTTGATCGTATGTGTTTGTGCAGCTGAGGATTTAAACTGACACTAAACGTTACTCATCGAGCCGGACTCGTGACGCGAGGACGGGCGACGCCCACTCCGACCACGACACGAGTCTGAGAACAGAAAGCTGCAGCGAAGCCGCCCGAGGAGTCGAGTCCTCGCTGACTGAATGAGAGCAGAGTGACGGACACACGGCAGAGTTTTGTTCTGCTCTGGATTCAATACTTTGTTTTCTGCTGTGAAGAAGAAACGTGTCTGAACACATGAATCATAAATGAGATGCAGAGAAAACTGATTTTACCGAAACATCCAGTTAGACGTGAACACGACAAACATGAAGATTAACTTAATTAACATGAATTTATTATTAACTAATAAATTAATACAAACATGAATATTTGAAAGTTTAACCAGACGCTGCTTCATTTCATTTACATTAAGCTTCATGTAATAATCAACTCATATTTTTCTTTTATGTACAATATTACATTTTTCGATCTGAACAAAAACACTTTTCTGTTCTTCGACTTTCTGTCACATCACATGATCATCAGCACATTCATGTTGAGCTGTTTAAAACTCCTGATCGATCCGAGCTGATCAGAGTATTGATTTTTAATCTGAGCGTCTTCAGTCGTCTCTGAGCTGATGAGCTGCAGCATTACACGATGCTGTTGGACACGACTCAGGACAGATAAAAACTCCAGCTCCTCATTTTCAGTCCATGTGTTTGTTGACAGTCAGACTTTCTACACTCAGTGGCCACATTAATAGGTACACCTGTAACTGCTGAGCCTGTTTGTTGTTCTACCATCCAGAAACAATTAACTCGATCATAAACTTGAAGGACAAAACTACTCGGCTGAAGGTCAGAGTCATAAAACATGAGCACATGTGACTGAGTAAGGAGCGATTTAAAAACCTGTGCAGGTCTGCAGAGAACTGGACTAAAGTCTACTGACAGAAGAAACTTCAAAATCTGACCCAGAATATTTTTAAATTTCTGGTTGAAGACGAGAGGTGGACGAGCGGCTGGTCGGACACATTTAATGTCAGAGGGAGAAAATCTCTTTCAGTTTAATTACTATTAAAGATTTTACAACAGGAAGTTCTGGTTCTCACATTCTGTCGACGTTAAATGAAGGTCATGTAGCTCGTAACGTTAGCTTGCTAACAGACATTAGCTTACTCAACAACAACTAACAAAGATCAGGGAGAAAAATTTAAACACTTTATTAAAGTGTTTTTCTGCCGTCTGAGAGCTAACGTGACTCTAACTGTGACTAAATGTCGCAGTGGAAATAATTTTATATTTACCTGTTTTATTGTAAAATAAAGTTCAAGCACATAAAGCTTTTAATCAACTTGCTAACAATTAAATAAAATGTTCTAAACACAAAATCAATCAGAAGCATCAGAGAAGCGAGGAGACAGAAAGACACCAGAGGGGAACCTCATCATCTCAAGACTCTCTGCTAAATTGGCACATTTTCCAATGGAGTCTGGCATTTGTCCGTCCCGTACAGACAGAGGGACGTTATCAGGAAACAGCAGCATGTCACAAATACACACTGATGATCAAGTGAGTGTCAGGCTGACTTTCACAGTCTGATTAGAGAGAAGAAACGTCCGACTGAATTATCTTTGTGCTGTCAGCACTGACTCTGGATCTGTTAGTGGGCGTCGTAAGCCGACCTGTCAAACTGTCCAATGTGCCTTTAGTTAGATAAAGATAACTTTAGCATCTGTCCCAGAGCAGAGAAGACTGACAGTTCAGAGTTGAGAGTTTTGTTTGTTAATTTACTTTAAACACGAGCGTCACAGATTTCAGTCTGACAGCTCTGATTGTTTTAAACTGGATGTTAGGTGACAGAAACAAAGAGCAAAGATCTTCTGCAGCCACCATTTTGAAACAGATGATGAGCAGTGATGAAGGAAGAAAAGTGTCGGAGGAAGACGAACAAAGATGGTAATTTAATGAGATTCAAGGCAGTTCAGATCCAGAAAAAGACATGAAGTCCTGTCAGATCTGCAGGCTTCTGTTACTAACAATAGACTGTTTGGATGGTGGATAAGTTACTTTACGTCTCAGTATGTAGGTAACGTTCTCAGAGGTCGTCCTCGTTGTTTCCTGCAGACGGGGATGTTGAGATGTGGCGCCCAGCAGCAGACTTCATACCAACAGTTCACATGGGCTGAGTCAGACTTGTGGTGAGTCGGTGTCGCCGGCTGCAGCCACAGACTGAGTCACAACCTGTCAACTGCTGCAGCTCCTCCAGGCAGGAAGAGGCTAAATAATCAAATGTGATTGGCTGTCAACACCTGGCCATCAGACCCCGCCCTGAGGTAGAGAGACAGCCGCTCAGACAGAGAGAGAGAGATTTACAGAAAGTACAAGAGGAATATGAAAGTCCTGAAGAGGACGTACATCTTTAAAACATCACAAATACAAAGGAAACTAAAGTAAAAACCTCCCAGCTGGTTTCCTTCCTGCTGTGAGGAGAACAACAGCTCCTGATATTCAACACAACCACAGGACGAATCTAAGAACACTTCTACAGAAGCCAATTTATTTATGCCGAGAAACCAAACAAAATGGATGTTTGGATGAAATGAGACACAGAATAGAGCCGAAAATCACAGTCAAAATGTGATGACCTCGAATCTGTCATTTTGACTTAGATTGACTGGATGGTTGGTTGGTGGTCAGTTGGTTGGTGGTCAGTTGGTTGGTGGTCAGTTGGTTGGTGGCCAGTTGGTTGGTGGTCAGTTGGTTGGTGGCCAGTTGGTTGGTGGTCAGTTGGTTGGTGGCCAGTTGGTTGGTGGTCAGTTGGTAGTCAGTTAGTTGGTGGTCAGTTGGTTGGTGGTCAGTTAGTTGGTGGTCAGTTGGTTGGTGGTCAGTTAGTTGGTAGTCAGTCAGTTGGTGGTCAGTTAGTTGGTAGTCAGTTGGTTGGCGGTCAGTTGGTTGGTGGTCAGTTGGTTGGTGGTCAGTTAGTCGGTGGTCAGTTAGTCGGTGGTCAGTTGGTTGGTGGTCAGTTGGTAGTCAGTTAGTTGGTGGTCAGTTGGTTGGTGGTCAGTTAGTTGGTGGTCAGTTGGTTGGTGGTCAGTTAGTTGGTAGTCAGTCAGTTGGTGGTCAGTTAGTTGGTAGTCAGTTGGTTGGCGGTCAGTTGGTTGGTGGTCAGTTGGTTGGTGGTCAGTTAGTCGGTGGTCAGTTAGTCGGTGGTCAGTTGGTTGGTGGTCAGTTAGTCGGTGGTCAGTTGGTTGGTGGTCAGTTAGTCGGTGGTCAGTTGGTTGGTGGTCAGTTAGTCGGTGGTCAGTTGGTTGGTGGTCAGTTGTTTGGTGGTCAGTTAGTCGGTGGTCAGTTGTTTGGTGGTCAGTTAGTCGGTGGTCAGTTGGTTGGTGGTCAGTTAGTCGGTGGTCAGTTAGTCGGTGGTCAGTTGGTTGGTGGTCAGTTAGTCGGTGGTCAGTTGATTGGTGGTCAGTTGGTTGGTCGGCTCTTTTTACTTCACACCTGAAGTCTCGTCGCTGCAGAAACATGTAAACACCCGGCACAACAGTCAGTATGGCCTCGGTGGCAATTCCACTTCCAAAGGACCACATTTAGCCATGATGACACACACAGACACACAAACTGAAAACATGGCTGGTATTACTTCATGACTGTGTCAAACTATCCTTCTGTCCTCTCACATCCACATTGAAGTGTGTTAATATACAGTTTATAACCCTGTTTAATCTCTAAACTAAGATTTAAATAACTCCACTTACGTTCAGCTGATGTTTGTTGTCTTCGTTGTTTCCTCCTGGAAATTCATCCTGTTCTTCTTCTTGTGCAGCTCGTTTCACTCTGAAGTAGAATCTCATTAAAGTCAGCCTCGGGGTGTGTGTGTGTGTGTGTGTGTGTGTGTGTGTGTGTGTGTGTGTGTGTGTGTGTGTGTGTGTGTGTTTTCATGTACAATTCAATTTGTGAGGATTGTTTTTGCTCTGAATGAGCCGGAGGAGGATTTGTTTGTTACTCTGAAGGACTGAGAGTTAGTTAGTTTTTACTGTTTCTGCCTCGTGGGCTAATCTGTGCAGGTCAGCAGAGCAAGGCAGCGTTACAGGTTCAGTTCCCTGAACAGCCCAGGAAGACAGTTCAGTGAGGAACATTTCAGCTGAATTGGAGCTCATTACCCGACCAAGAGGTTCTGTTAACACTGATGTTCTCGCAGGTTTCTACATGTACATCGAGACGTCAAGGCCGAGGCTGGACGGAGACAAGGCCCGGCTGCTGTCTCCCACCTTCAACATGAACTCCAAGAGCTCCTCCTCGTCCTCATCCTCCTCCGTCACCAACAACCCCACCTACTGCTTCGCCTTCTACTACCACATGTACGGGAAACACATAGGTAAGACTGCAGCAGGTCTCAGCTGCAGGTGTAATAATGATGATACTGAATGTCTGAGCTGCTGCTTTGTGTCTGCAGGAGCTCTGAACGTGTATCTGCGTCAGAAAGGTCCGACGGTGACGGACACCTCGGTCTGGAGTCTGACCGGTAACCAAGGAGACCGCTGGCGACAAGCCAAGGTCAACATCCACCCAACCGCAGCCTTCCAGGTACAGACCACACCCCCAAAACACACCTGCGTCAACACAAAACACACCTGCTGTAACACAAAACACACCTGCTGTAACACAAAGCACACCTGCTTCAACACAAAACACACCTGCTGTAACACAAAGCACACATGCTGTAACACAAAACACACCTGCTTCAACACAAAACGCACCTGCTGTTACACAAAACACACCTGCTGTAACACAAAGCACACCTGCTTCAACACAAAACACACCTGCTGTAACACAAAGCACACATGCTGTAACACAAAACACACCTGCTTCAACACAAAACGCACCTGCTGTTACACAAAACACACCTGCTGTAACACAAAGCACACCTGCTTCAACACAAAACACACCTGCTTTAACACAAAACACACCTGCTGTAACACAAAGCACACATGCTGTAACACAAAACACACCTGCTGTAACACAAAGCACACATGCTGTAACACAAAACACACCTGCTTCAACACAAAACACACCTGCTGTAACACAAAACACACCTGCTGTAACACAAAGCACACCTGCTTCAACACAAAATACACCTGCTGTAACACAAAATACACCTGCTGTAACACAAAACACACCTGCTTTAACACAAAACACACCTGTTTTACACAAAGCACCTGCTGCAACACAACACACACCTGTTTAACACAAAACACACCTGCTTCAACGCAAAACACACCTGCTGTAACACAAAACACACCTGCTGTAACACAAAGCACACCTGCTTCAACACAAAACACACCTGCTTTAACACGAACCACACCTGCTGTAACACAAAGCACACATGCTGTAACACAAAACACACCTGCTGTAACACAAAACACACCTACTGTAACACAAAGCACACCTGCTTCAACACAAAACACACCTGCTTCAACACAAAACACACCTGCTTTAACACAAAATACACCTGTTTAACACAAAGCACCTGCTGCAACACAACACACACCTGCTTAACACAAAACACACCTGCTTCAACACAAAACACACCTGTTTCAACACAAAGCACACCTGCTGTAACACAAAACACACCTGTTTAACACAAAACACAAATGCTTCAACACAAAACACACCTGCTTCAACACAAAACACCTGCTTTAACACAACATACACCTGCTGTAACACAAAGCACACCTGCTGTAACACAAAACACACCTGCTTTAACACAAAACACACCTGTTTAACACAAAGCACCTGCTGCAACACAAAACACACCTGCTTTAACACAACACACACCTGTTTAACACAAAACACATCTGCTTCAACACAAAGCACACCTGCTGTATCACAAAACACACCTGTTTAACACAAAACACACCTGCTGTAACACAAAACACACCTGCTTCAACACAACACACACCTGTTTAACTTAAAACACACCTGCTGTAACACAAAACACACACTCCCCTGGCGTTCTCTCTGCAGATGGTGATGGAGGGAGTCCGAGGCGCTGGTATCGAGGGAGATATCGCCATCGATGATGTCACCATTGAGGAGGGCGAATGTAAAGATCCTCCTCCAAACAGTGAGTCGTCTTCATCAACACGTTTGATTTTAAGAGAAAATATATTGTTTAACTCATCATCACGTCCTCTCTCTCTTGTTTCCAACACAGATCTAAGGTCACTCGCCCCGCCCTCATCGCCACATATATGGCAGCTGTGCGTCACTCTGAGTCTGGCTCTGATTGGCCAGCAGAGGTGACCCCCCCTCCCTACAGGACGCCACGACCTTTGACTCTTTTGACCCCCCACCCCCTTTTCCTCCATCTTATCCATCTCCCCCCGCCCCAACTACCAAAGATACGGTCAGAACTACTTCCTGCCAAGATGGCTGACACAAACAGTCAGAAGACGACACAGAGAGGCGGGAATGAGAGGACAGTGGAGGTTCAGCGTAGCGCTTCCTTCAGGTGGGCGGGGTCTTCTCTGTAGCGTGCGGCGTCACTGGATGCACGTAGAGTTTTGTTGTGGCGTTTGGAAGCAGCTGTTTCTCATCACGTCTCTCCAGTGAAACTTTTTGACCTTTTGTTTTCAGCTCGGCGCCATCAAGCACAAAACGGGCGCCTCAGTGAGAAACGAAAGGAGATAAAAGCGTGAATGTCACCTTCCCTGACCTCCATCACCCGCCATGACCCCTCCCCGCCCCGCCCCCCCACCTCCTCCACAGATCAACAGTACTGTACATCGAGCTGGACGGACAAACGGCAGTCTCTCTGTTTTTGGGGGGAAGGTAACTTTTTACAGCGGGCGGACCGACAGAGTTTTTAAAAAATACTTTTAGATCTTATTTTGACGTCTGTCTGTCTGTCTGTCTGAGGAGAGTTTACCCTCTGCCATGACATCAAGTGCCTTCAGACTCACAGAGGAAGGTCGCCGCGCCGAGGACCGCCGTCGTCACGGAAACAAAACAAAAAGACAACGGGTGTGACATCATCACGGATGAAACAACCAATGAACAGAAACATCTTCTGGTCTGATTATGCAGAGAATCAATTTCTTACAGAGTTCTTCTTTTTTATGATCACAAGAGGATTCTGGGAAAAAGGAAGCCATGTTGGATGGACAGGAAGTAGACTCTGGATATAGACAGGAAGCTCTTTGATTTATTTAACAATTAAAAGAACAACAAGCAATCATAATTCTGAGGACCTGTGAGTGGATATTTCAAAATAAAAGACTTTCTGTTGGACATTTTCAGCCTAAGCCAATGGGATTCGAGCATTTGGTCTCTCAGAACTATTTTAGTATTTCAAAATAAGAGTTTTCAGAAGGACGCAGAGACTTTGACGCTACCTGAGACCATCGGTTACCTTAAACTACAGAAACAGCCAGAGCTTTTGAAAAGGGAGGATAATGTATTATGTAAAATCAAATCTTCTATTGTTCCTATGATATTATAAAGACGGGGTCCTTTTGTTTTATTGTTTTAACAGGGTGGGAATCTTCAGTTCAGCTTTTTATTATTTTGTTTTGTTTTAATCCAAAAAGACGAGAAAATCCTGCGGTCATGTTTTGTTTTTATTGTTCGAGTCGAGAGCAGAAACATTTCTCCTGACAACAAAACTCATTTAAATAAGCACAAAAAGACAAACAGTCAGCCGACACCTGAACACACCTGAACACACCTGAACACACCTGAACACACCTGACCACACCTGAACACACCTGAACAAACCTGACCACACCTGAACACACCTGACCACACCTGAACAAACCTGAACACACCTGAACACACCTGACCACACCTGAACACACCTGACCACACCTGAACAAACCTGAACACACCTGACCACACCTGAACACACCTGAACACACCTGACCACACCTGACCACACCTGAACACACCTGACCACACCTGAACACACCTGACCACACCTGACCACACCTGAACACACCTGACCACACCTGACCACACCTGAACACACCTGAGTCGGGGTCATGTTTCATGTTGAGGCTCATTTCTGCCCAGAAAAGAAGAACATGGGTTTAAAGTTTGGCCGGAAGAATTAAACCTCTTATTATTCTGATTCGTCATTTTTTAACTTCCTCAATTAGTTTTGATTTTTAAAGTCACGATTCTACATCACTAACTCGTAAATTCAGTTTAATATAGAATCTTATAATGTGGCCATGAAAGTCCTCATAATGAACTTCTGTCACATAATTCTGATGTAAAAGATCTCAAAGTTTCATGTTTTCTGTCAGAAATGAGCTCAGAAACATTCTGCTGCAGAAAAACCTCACGACTGCCATTTTGATTCACATGGAATCAAAACATCTGTGACGAAGAAAACAACGACACCATGAAACACAAAGACTGAAACATTCAGAGCGTCCTCAGGTTCTGAGTGTCTGAGTGAAACGTGGATCATTTTCAGGGTTTGATTATTGAATTTAAATGGACCTGAAGGACTGAAGGTCAGATAACACAGCTCTGATCACACGACTGAGGATGTTTCTCTGCACGCCGCTGGTAACCTGATCTCCATCTCAGCCACTGTGATGAGGGTCCATTCCATAAATATCATTTCTGTTAATGTTTCCTTTTCTGCCTCCCTGTGGCGACTCTCGTCTCTCCCTCCCTCTCCTCCCTCCCTCTCCTCTCTCTCTCCCTCCCTCCCTCTCCTCTCTCCCTCTCCTCTCTCCCTCCCTCCCTCCCTCCCTCTCTCTCCCTCCCTCTCCTCTCTCCCTCCCTCTCTCTCCCTCCCTCTCCTCTCTCTCTCCCTCCCTCTCTCTCCCTCCCTCTCCTCTCTCCCTCTCCTCTCTCCCTCCCTCCCTCCCTCCCTCTCTCTCCCTCCCTCTCTCTCTCCCTCTCTCTCTCTCTGAGGGTTTTTCCACTGCAGCTGATGATCAGAGTTTTGCTGCAGCTCTGCTGGGAGTCACGTTAGCTGGTTAGCTGGTTAGCTGGTTAGCTCCAGAGAGGTGAAGAGCGTCTTGCTCATTAACAGCAGCTGTTTGTAGACAAAATCTAACTAATGATAATTTAATCATTCAGTTTCTCATCTTGGTGTAAATGTGCTTCTATAACTTTAGGTCCAAACAAAGATGGCCGTCGATTGGGTCGTTGTCAGAATATCTTTTTACTTTGTTAAAAACACAAAGGTTTTGGTGATTAAAGGAGCATTCTGTAGTTTTATAGTGAGAAGAGAAAGATCGTCATCAAACTAAACAATCAAACTCTTTGTTTTCATGACTGAAGAAACAAACTGACCTTAAAGGAGCTTTACTTGTTTATATGTGGCGGACCCTGCCACCTTTCTATCTTCCATCAGTGTTCTGGACCTTATTTTCCTCTGAGAGCAGCTGGTTTATTCACTGATGGACACAGTTTGTATTATCAGCTCATTAATATTGTAAATATTAAAACCTCTCAGCTGCTGTAACGTCACAGTTAGTTACAGAAGTTACAGAGAATAAACTTCAGGCTGAGAGTCGGACTCATAGAAACATTTTGGAAAGGTGAAGTTTGTCGCAGCACGTCACCGACATCGTTTTAAGTAATGAAACAACTTTTCAGCCTCAGACGACTTTATGAATCCCACCAGAGCTCAGTGACACAAAGACGGATGAGTTATGAATAAATAAGATCTCATATCATCGGTAATAAAAAGAAGAGGAAGAAAAGATTCTAGCAGCAGTTGGTTTTATAACGAAGATGAACGGTGTTTCTGGAGGATTAGTGTTTTCCTCAGCGTCCGTCTCACCCGAGTCAAACTTTAGCGTCTGTTGTCAGATCTGCAGTGGAAGAACTCGTCCCTGTCGTCTCCGGCGCTGCAGCTCTGTGTTGTTTATATCTGGATTTTTTGGGGGCGGGGCAATAAAATACGTTTTAAAGAAGCCACCAACAGACGGTGTGGACGAGGAAGACAGATATTTTTATAACTGTGATTATTCTCTGCAATACATTCTCAGATCAGTTGGACTGACTGAAGGTTACACTGCATTATTATTATTATTATTATTATTATTATTATAAATGAATAAATACACTCCAAAGTAACAGTGAATGGTTTTGTCTTCTTTATGTGTGAATGTTTGTATCATCAGAGCTGAAACATGAAACCTTCAGACAAACGATGGTTTTTTATTGTGAGGAAACAAAAAGTGATGAACTGATATTTGTGTGAAGACTCGTCTTCAGTCAGAAGCAGCAGGATGTGATTCTTCTTCTAACGAGACAAACTTTCACCATCTGGATGGAAACTCCAGATGATTTAGAGCCGAGTGGAGAACTGTTCAGTGTGACGTGTCGGTTGGACACTTTGTGATCGTTGTAAAATAAAGATGGAGGCAGAGGAACAGAGAACAGCCACAGAGACGAGTCGTGAACGTCTTCCAGCCGCCGTCAGTCAGTTCAGGCTTTAATCTCTGTGACTCTGTGACTGTGTCTGTGACGTTAGCAGCCGGCAGCAGCAGCTCACTTCAGCCTCAGTTCAGGCTCAGTTCAGCCTCAGTTCAGACTAAGTTCATCATCCATCAACCATCAACCATCATCCATCAACCATCATCCATCAACCATCAACCATCATCCATCAACCATCAACCATCAACCATCATCCATCAACCATCAACCATCAACCATCATCCATCATCCATCAACCATCAACCATCATCCATCATCCATCAACCATCAACCATCATCCATCAACCATCAACCATCATCCATCAACCATCAACCATCAACCATCAACCATCATCCATCAACCATCAACCATCAACCATCATCCATCAACCATCAACCATCAACCATCATCCATCAACCATCATCCATCAACCATCATCCATCAACCATCAACCATCATCCATCAACCATCAACCATCAACCATCATCCATCATCCATCATCCATCAACCATCATCCATCAACCATCATCCATCATCCATCAACCATCAACCATCAACCATCATCCATCAACCATCATCCATCATCCATCATCCATCAACCATCATCCATCAACCATCATCCATCAACCATCAACCATCATCCATCAACCATCATCCATCAACCATCATCCATCAACCATCATCCATCAACCATCATCCATCAACCATCAACCATCATCCATCAACCATCAACCATCAACCATCATCCATCATCCATCATCCATCAACCATCATCCATCAACCATCATCCATCATCCATCAACCATCAACCATCAACCATCATCCATCAACCATCATCCATCAACCATCATCCATCAACCATCAACCATCATCCATCAACCATCATCCATCATCCATCAACCATCATCCATCAACCATCAACCATCATCCATCAACCATCATCCATCAACCATCATCCATCAACCATCAACCATCATCTGGTTCAGAACAGCCCGGCACAGTGATGGTTGTCACATGTTCTCCATCTGAAGAAATCGACGTGTCAGAAGATGAGCAGGTCCTCTTTCTGACAGAACACAGAAAATACAGAATATAGATGCTAGCCTGTTAGCAGTTAGCTCGCTAGCTAACTTACAGAAGTAAATGTATTAGTCCTGCAACAGAAGTCAGGACGTCTCTGGTGCTGATCCACTTCACACTGCAGACTGCTGTTTGTGTTCTGAGCCTGAACGCCTGAAAACTAACGAGACGTTCAGAGGACGTGAAGAGTTCTGCTGAGAGGAACAACCAGCGTGAACTTCTTCATCATTCTTACCTTCATAGTTAAACCATTAAAAACTTGGCTGATAAAGGTTGATGACTGAAATCTACACTGGAGTCCAGTAAAGTTCTAAAAGTTCGGGTTAAAACCGGTTTTAATGCAGTTTTCCACATTTAAAGACATTTAAAGTGGATGAACAGAGTCTGATGCAGTGCAGCAGCGCCCTCTGCCGGCGCGGCGGTGAATCACACCATGGCTCACTTGTTGCAGACGGAAAGAGACGAGGGTCAAGGCAGGGGGGGCAGGAAGGAAGGACAGAAGGAAGGAAGGACAGAAGGAAGGAAGGATGGAAGGACAGAAGGAAGGAAGGAAGGAAGGATGGAAGGACAGAAGGAAGGAAGGATGGAAGGACAGAAGGAAGGAAGGAAGGACAGAAGGAAGGAAGGAAGGAAGGACAGAAGGAAGGAAGGAAGGAAGGATGGAAGGACAGAAGGAAGGAAGGAAGGAAGGACGGAAGGAAGGAAGGAAGGAAGGATGGAAGGACAGAAGGACAGAAGGAAGGAAGGAAGGATGGAAGGAAGGAAGGAAGGAAGGAAGGATGGAAGGAAGGAAGGACAGAAGGAAGGAAGGAAGGAAGGATGGAAGGAAGGATGGAAGGAAGGAAGGAAGGAAGGATGGAAGGAAGGAAGGACAGAAGGAAGGAAGGAAGGAAGGAAGGACAGAAGGAAGGAAGGAAGGAAGGAAGGACAGAAGGAAGGAAGGAAGAATTTGAACTGAATCCTGAAAACAAGAAAATCATTCAACTGAACAACGACGTGTTTTTAAGTTTCTGAAGGTTCCCCCCTCCATGGACCTCACAGTGGTTTGGTCCACTGCCAATCAACCTGAAGCTCACACACCTGTCCTGTGTGTGGAGACTCTCAGGGAGGTGCTGGAGGTGCTGGAGGTGCTGGAGGTCCAGAGTAAGTAGATATTCTGTTAAAGGGAACTTTTACTATTTTTAGCAGCTATTTTTGTCTTGTCACAAAGTTTTGGGTTCGAACACAGACTCACCTGTTTGGGCCGAGAACACGCTCAGAACACAGTCAGAACACAGTCAGAACACAGAACACAGTCAGAACACAGAACACAGTCAGAACACAGTCAGAACACGCTCAGAACACAGTCAGAACACAGAACACAGTCAGAACACAGTCAGAACACGCTCCTCTCTCAGACAGTCTGGACTTATTTAACACCCTGATATGATTCTTCAGACTGAAGTTAAAGACAAAATACTGATGAAACCTTGATAAATGAAATAAATCTATATTTTCTCATGCAGAGACGTAACTGTGAGATAAAAAGTCATAATTCTGATTTTTAATCTCATGACTATAATTTGGACCTTTGATCTCATGATGATGACTTTAACCCAAACTTCTGACTTCCATCTCATCATTTACATTTTTATCTCATCGTTATTTATAATTCAGACATTTTATTTCATATTTCTGGACTTTTTATTTCATCATTTTGAATTTCTTTATAAATTTGACCTTCATTATTAAAAAATAAAGACGTTGATAGAAGTCATTGTAACAGTCAGTAACAATATTTCACGTTTCAAATGGACAAATTGAGCAGTCTGCTCTCCAACAGCAGACAGATCATAAATCCACTCTGGAGTCCAGTGAAGTTGTAAAAGTTCTGATTAAAACCGGTTTTATGACGGTTTTCCACACATGAAGACGTTTAAAGTGGATGAACAGAGCGTGACGCGGTGCAGCAGCGCCCTCTGCCGGCGCGGCGGTGAATCACACCAGATGACCCGTGTCTCAGTCGTCTCGGACAAAATGAGGAACGCTTCACGAATTTGCGTGTCATCCTTGCGCAGGGGCCATGCTAATCTTCTCTGTATCGTTCCAATTTTAGTATATGTGCAACCGGAGTTACACGACAGAACAGAGGGGACAGTCCGGTTTATATACGGGTCTGGACCCGGGCCCCTCCGAGTCATGGTGCGCCCTCTGACAGTCCTTTAACACGTGGCCCCTCCTCCTACAGGGGGTGGGGACAGGTAAAGGTACAACATTTTCAAACTTAAACTTTGTCAAATGGTTCCGACTCACTTCATGAAAGAAGACAACATTTTATTGTAAATATGTCAAATTTGACAAAAACAATAAACAGTAAGCAACAGGCTGCTTCTAGGAGAAAGTCACCAGTCTCCATTAGAAAAATCAGCAATTTAGTGAGTTGTTGGGGGGCTCGACTTCCTGGTTTGAGATTTCTCAGATCTTCTGTGTTTTTGGGCCGCAGTGCATCACGTGATGATGTCATCACAGTTTGAGCCTGGAGCTTCATGACAAACTAAAATCTCCTCCAGCTCCTTTTTTAAACATCCAGCCGTGTCAAGTTGTAAATTAATACAACAAAAACAAATGACGACAACACAAACATGAAACAATCCTTTAAAGGGACGCTGCGTGGTTTTAAAGAAGAAATTCAAACTCAGAATTTTAATATTTACAATATTAATGAGGTAATAATACAAAATCATGTGATTTATAGTCTGACAGACAACACACGAGACAGGAAGTCACAAAATGTTTTCAAAATTTGATTTTATTACAAAAACACAATTTAATATTTGACATGATAATAATAATAATAATAACAATATTTATAATAATAATAATAATGTCGATCCAGCAGGTCGAAGGTCATCAGGCAGACCTGTCACTCAACATGCTGCTGCTGCGGACGTCCTTCCACCGGAGAACCTGATTGGACAATCCCTCCACGTCCGCTACATGGGACAGTAACTGGGCGAGAGAGGTGTTCTGATACAGAGAGAGAGAGTGGGGTTAAAATTCAATCCAAAGCTTTATTGACATGAAAAACAACAATGGGTCTGATTTCTCTACAAGTGAGAGTCACTCATATGAAGAGTACTCGAGTAAAAGTCTTAAGTATCTGACTCACTTGTTCAGACTTCACCCCGCATATGTCGCGGTTTCTTTCTTGTGACAAATGTACTTATTGTAAGTCGCTTTGGACAAAAGCTTCTGCTAAATGCTCTGAATGTAGATGTAGATGTAAATCTGATGTTAAATGCAGTTAAGTATCAAAGTATCAGTAAAGTAACTGATCATATATTAACATGTATAAACTGTGAGTCAGCTGATTATCAGTCACTGTTGTTATCTGACTGATGAGAAAATCAATCAATTAAAAAATGTAATCTGTAAAGTAACTAGTAACTAAAGTAATCAGATAAATGTAGTGGAGTTGAAGTATAAAGTAGCAGAAAATGGAATTACTAAAGTAAAGTTAACATTCAGATTTTTCTGTTTGTTTCCGGAGTAACGAGCCTCCGTACGGTCATTAGTCATGTGACTCACCAGCTGAGTCAGCTGGTCTCTGGCGGTGTCGCTGCAGCGGACCGACGTCATGTTCTCCTCCAGAGTCTCTATAAAGTCCAGCAGCATCTTCACCACGTCCACCACGAACCTGAACCAGCAAACAGCACAGGATCCATCAGTCAGTTTCAACCAAACTCCACTCAAAAAAAACCTCTTTTAGTCCCCGAAGAACACAGTTCTGTTCAAACCTGTGATGTCATCAGTTTAACACAGGTCACAGGTCAGCAGAGCAGAGTTTTTACTGACAGGAAGTCTGTCTCACAGGTGTTACCTGTGCAGGTGAGCCTGAACAGGCAGGTTGGTTCGGCCCAGAGGTTTCATCAGCCTCTGCCTCAGACTGTTCTGATCCTTCAGGAGATCCTGCAGGTGATCACAGAACATCTGCAACATCTGGAACCTCCGAGCTGCAGGACAGGAAGTGACGTCACTGAATAGAAGAAATCCAGAATATTTTAGTTTATTGATCTATTAAAACACTCACTGAGGTAGAAGGTGTGTGTGACGTCAGCGCTCTCCTTCTCGATCTTCAGCAGCTCCATCTGAAGCTGCAGCTGCAACAAACACAATATATATTTTAATCTGAATCCAGAATGTGTTAATTATTTCATTATTCAATTTCCAGGCTCTCAGATAAACAGGAAGTGACATCACAACAGAGCGTACCTTGTCCAGCTGTCTCTGTGTTTTGATTTGCTGTTCAGCCTTGTGCAGGTGCGAGGAGAAGGCGGGGCTCAGTCTGGAGGAGGCGGAGTCTATGTCCTCCTGAGGACAGGTAAAGGTAAAACATTTTGAAACATAAACTTTGTGAAATGGTTCCGACTCAGTTAATGAAAGAAGACAACATTTTATTTCAGACATGTCAAATTTTACAAATAAAATAAACAGTAACCAACAGGCTGCTTCTAGGAGAAAGTCACCAGACTCCATTAGAAAAATCAGCAATTTAGTGAGTTGTTGAGTTGGAGACACTTAATAAACTGTGTGAAACTCTGTCTCTGACTAATTCTTCATTATTTGTTCCTTCTTGTAAATTCAGCAAATGTTCTACATGAACTTCTGTCTGTCTTTGTGTTAAAAACATCTGTTTATGTTGAACATGACTGATGTGTAGTCACTTTACTGGTGAGCTGGTGGATCTGTACTGTATGTTGGAGCAGAAGTTTCTGATGAGTGAAGGAATAAATGAAGGAATATTCACAAAATCATGAGTTGGTGTGAAGTGAACCTGTCTTATTAAACGTGTCTAACATGTCCACAGATCAGCTTCAGTCAGCCTGTAGACGACCTCTGACCTGAGACAAAGCTCCTCTGGAGACACATCTGGACAACAGGCTGGCAGCTGGAGTCACGGTGAACGGAGACAGATCCCACTGATGCATCTGAAACACGGACACAAAACTGCAACTCAACTCTGAGATGATTGGATTTCAGGGATTTCTTTCCTGTAAACATTGTCTGGTAAGGAGACATTATACTACCTGTAATATTTCAATACATTTTCCTGATTTAACTTTTGACTTTACTTGAACATTTTAAATGCAGGACTTTCACTGGTAACAGAGTCCTCTAACAGTGTAGTATAAGTACCTTTACCTGAGTAGATGATCTGAACCACTAACAGGAGAACATGTGTATAAATCTGATCTTTATCTAAACCATTCATCTGTGTTCTGCTGTATAAATGCCGAACTGACTGGTCGATCCTAAAGACTCGAGATCTACGTGTACTTCCCTCTGACAGCTCCGTACGTTCAAACAGAGAACAACCAAACTTTAAATACGCAGATTTGTAAGGGAGGTTTTGCGGAAACGGCGCGGATAACGATAAAAAAACATCCAAAAGGTTTTTACGGTAGCACTGACTCTGCTGGCTCGCATGAGGCTGAAGACAGAAGCAGAGTTAAGTCACAGTTGTTTGTTTCTTCTCACCGTTTATTCACCACAAACTCCTGTCGTCACAACAACAATGGCTGCCTGCGACCCGCCAACGGTTTGTCTTCTTCTTCTACCGCAGCAGCTGACGTCATCAGTGTTGCATTACCGCCCCCTGCTGGAGACTCCACGTCACTTCCTGCACATTCTGGTGCCAGACCATGTTGAAAATAAGGTTTAATGTAACTAATTACATTTACTCAAGTACTGTATTTAAGTACAGTATTGAGGGACTTCCTATCCGTTCATATTACAGGGAAAACATATTTTTAATGATTTAATTTGACTTTCTTTGCAGTTTCAGATTAATTATATTAAATAAAACCAACAAATAAATTATGACATATGACTATATGTTTATTTCTGGTACTTAACTATATTTTGATGCTAATACTTTGTTTGCAGATCTGGCTTGAGAATTTGTCGGTGGGTTTTACCCGAACCTGTAATAATATGACCATTAAAGCAAAGATATGGTGTTAAAATGTTACTTTGGTAAAAGTGAAAGTCACACATACAAATAGTACTTGTATAAGAGTCTTAAGTATCTGATATTAAATGTACTTAAGAATCAAAAGTGCAAGTAAAGCATTTCATACATTTACATGTAAGTATGTTGGGTCAACTAATTATGAGAATCACTGTTTTTTGTCTGATTGATGATAAAATTAATTAATTTAAAAAGATGCAGCATGTAATGTAAAGTAATCAGTAACTATAGTTATCAGATAAATGCAGTGGAGTAAAAAATACATTACTTGTCTCACAAATGTTGTGGAGTAGAAGTATCTGAGTAACAAGCCTCCGTACAGTTGTAGTAGAAGAAGCAGAAAAATGAAATACTCACATACAGTATTTGAGTAAATTACTGTCTCTCCATCCCATAACCTCAGACTGACACAACCGTACTTGATTTGTTCTGGTGATAATCCACTCTGCACGAGCTGAGTCTCATAAACACTGAAATAAATCAATCTTGGTCTTTTTCTAACTTTTCTCAGCTGATTTCAATGTTTTCTGTCTCATTTCTTGTTTTGTGTGTTGACAAAAACAGACAGGGGATCAAAAGTGCGCATGCTCAAGAGAGATGACGTCATCCATATCCACTGTTCCCATTGGCTGGCTCACCTTGGGTCCCACAGCCGTTCAGTCCTCAGTGAACAGGGTCCACACGTTGATCCGGTTCGTCCCACGGACCTGTAACTATCATCTGCACTCTCTGACTTTGATTCACTCACTTTATTAAATAGTATCTTTGAACGAAAGTCGCCATTTTGATGTTCGCTCTGCTGTAAGTAAACCCGCCACACTTCCGGTGTCCTGTGTGAGCTGTGTGTGTGTCCGGCTAGCATGCTAACGTCACTGTGCTAACGCTGTGGACTCCCATGAACATGGTGCAGCGCAGGTGTGTACTGACGCGCTGCTTATTAACCAATTAATCAACACAACGGTGATTCAGAGGTTTCAGACTTCAGTCCGACATGACAGCTAACAACGAGCTAATGCTAACGAAGCTAGCTCCTCCAGCAGCCTGTTGCTTGTAGCTGATGACTCTGCTCTCCTCTGCAGGGATTTCACCGGCTCATCTCATTAACACAGCCCGCAGAAGAAGAAGAGGAGACCCGCTAAAGCTGCCGGCTCATCCCGGGACTGAGACCCACAACATCCTGTCTGGATTAGAGCTGTTGTTAGCGGCACTTAAAGTCCAGTTTCACCGCTGCAGGCCGGGAGAGGAGGCCAGCTAGGTGGAGTCACCCAGAGAGACAGACAGGTAGACGGACAGAGGCGCTCCTGTCTCCGGGTCCAGATGGGGAACAGTGCTCTGAAGTCTCACCTGGAGACCTCCCAGAAGACTGGGGTGTTCCAGCTGACAGCGAAGGGGCTCCAGGAGGTGAGAGACACACCTGTACATCCTGCCATGACGTCACTCCGATAACTAATTCTACAAAACAACCAAGAAGTTTATAATATTCATGAGATCCAACAGACACAGAAACGATACGACTACTAAACCAAACGTGGTGGAGTTTTAAAGTCTTGCAGGATTTATCGGTTCTGACAGAAGAAGACTGGATCCTGTCAGAATTAAAACCTCCTCATAGAGAAATCCCAGAGGATTTTACTGGAACCAGTAGATTAAAAACAGATTTCTAGTTGGATTTAGGAAATCCTAAAAGAACCGAACATTTTTGATTCCTAAAGGATTTTTTTAAATTTAAGGGAATCCTGAACAGTAACTATTCGCAGAGGACCTTTAGTTTCACAGATGTGAGCTGATGACGCTGATCCACTCAGACACAATCTGCTGTTTTTACCAAAAATATGTAGAGACCAAAGTCACGACACATGAAGACACACTGACACGAACCTCTGATCAGAGTCTCCAGTCTGTCACATTTTCAGTTTTCCTGTCATGAACAGAATCTTTTGGGTTTTGGTCAAACAACAAAACATTTGAAAACTTCGACTTGGACTCTGAAACTGAAGCAGACATTTATTTGTGTTGAAAATAAACAGATTAATCTAATTAGTAGCTGTATGTGTTCAGTACCCTGCAGGTCCGGTTGTTGTGTCGTGAGCTCAGCTGCAGTTTAAAGTCAAACAGAGAGAAACATGTTCTGACATGTAGTCGACTCAGACGTGTTCTAGACAGAAACCTGCAGCTGGACTCGATCCATCAGAGCATTTCCTCCTCATTGTTTCTCAGGATTGATCACCTGTCAACACTTGTCAGACATCAGACGCTGAGACTTCCTGTTTGTGTTTCAGTTTCCAGAGGAGCTGCAGCGACTCACCAGTAACCTGCGGACCGTGGATCTGTCGGGGAACAAGATCGAGGTTCTTCCTGCCTCAATCGGAAACTTCCTGCAGCTCAAGAGTCTGACGCTCAACTCCAACAAACTCAGTGAGTGTTTGATGTCGGCGCTCTGCAGCCGATTCTCTTTGGGTTTTGTCTTTCAGAGGAAACAGAGACAGAGGAGTGATGGACACAGACCAGGAGCTCCACGAGGCTGCTGGTCTGTGTTGGTGTCTCTGTCCCGTCAGAACCAGCACAGATCATCCAGTAACCAGCTGTTTGTTGTCTTTCTGTCCTCAGCTTGCATCCCCAGTGAGATCTCCAAGCTGAAGAAACTGGAGACTCTGAGTCTGAATGGGAACCGGATCCAGCAGCTGGCCCCCACTCTGGGCCAGCTCAAAGCTCTGCGGACCCTCAGCCTGTCCGGGAACCAGTTCTCAGAGTTCCCCTCCGGACTGGGAAGCCTGAGGCATCTGGACCTGCTGGACCTGTCTCGCAACCAGATCCGGAACGTCCCCCCAGAGGTGTCAGAGCTGCAGGCCATCGAGATCAACCTCAACCAGAACCAGGTACCTCCGGTCTCACAGTCCCTATCAGAACACTGTGAGACACCAGATCACCAAACAGTGTGTATGAGGCTCCTCCACACTCCCCAACGCTCACTGTCCTCCTCTTCCTGCAGATCTCCGTCCTGTCAGCGGAGGTGGCCATGTGTCCCCGTCTGAAGGTCCTCCGTCTGGAGGAGAACTGTCTGGAGCTGTCCTCCATCCCTCTGTCCATCCTGAGGGACTCCCAGGTGTCTCTGTTCTCTGTGGAGGGAAACCTGTTTGAGGTGAAGAGTCTCCGAGACCTGCAGGGATACGACAAGGTCAGACCTGCTTCCCTTCTGCTTTTGTAACGTTCTCTGTTGGTCTCTGTTGGTCTCTGATGGTCTCTGATGGTCTCTAATGGTCTCTGTTGTCTCCTCCTCAGTACATGGAGCGCTTCACAGCCACCAAGAAGAAGTTTGCCTGAAGACGCTCGATGACGAGACTGAACCTTAGAGCGCTGGGGTCAAAAGAGACTCCACCCACCACCGCTGCTTCTTCTTCTGCTGCTAAAATACAGACCCTACACAGTTGGGACAGTCCTCCTCACATGGCCACCCCACCGGACCGGACACAGAGACAAAGAGGATGTCTGTCCAACACGAGACCTGCTGCTTCAGTCTAAATCATTTAACCTGCAGACAGACGGACGGACGGACACAGAGGACATGAAGAACCAGGATTAACATGAGAGAAGAAGAAAGTGTCTCCAGCAGAGACTCAGGAACAGAAACATTAACAGATTAATTCACTTCGTTTGTCTCTTTAAATTATTATTTAATTTAACAGTTGAACTCATCAAACGTCTCAGAGACCAAACTGACCTCTGACGTTTGGAGGAACAGAACGATGAAGATGATGAACGTGTCTCCTCTTCAGTCACTACAACGTCTTCTCAAACTGAACCGTTCATCAAAATGGAAATTATTGTTAGACAGAAATTATAATAATTAAAATTCAACCTTGTAGTAATAAAGTGGTTTAACAGGATAAATCAGTGAATATGAAGATCTGTGATGATGAAGACAGGAATGTTTTTGCTCAGTGTGACATCAGTGAGAGAAGTTTATCAGTAAGTTCTGGTCATTCAAACTAACTCATTCAATTTAAATTCATGCTTTCTCCGACTGAAGAAGAGCAGATGTGATGAATGAAGGACGAGTTCTCAGAGCTTTTTTACATTTTCTGTGTTTTTATCAGAAATCATAAATGTGTCTGATGATGTGACGCAGGTGAACTGAGAGAACGACTCGTTTTCTTCTTCTTTGATTCTTTTAAGATCTAAATCTTGTGGAAATTCATCTGAAATATTAATTCTTCTAATTTAAACATCAGAACAAAGTGCTGACTCAGCTCCACCTGCTGCTGAAGAAGAGTTATGGTTCTGACTTTATTTTGAAGGCTAACGAGAGTCCAGTTGTTTCATGTGAAGACGAGTTTGTCACTAAGTCAGAACCGTTCAGTCAGGAGGAGACGAGGAGACGATCCTGAAGACTTTGTCTTTGTTTCACATGAACGTGTGAACGTCTGATTGGTCGTGTCTGAACACTAAACTCCTCCACTTCCTGTCTGCTGCATGTTTAAAGGACACTTCCACGTAACTTTGGAGTTTGTTTTGTGTGAAGTCGTTTCTGAATCCGTTTTATTAACACGTGTTCATTTTCACTTCCTGCTGCAGAAATCTGAGGTTTCTGGTTCCAAACCCGCTCGGTGCTCTGGTCCATTATTCTTTACTATTTTGTCCTTTTAAACAAATTTTACAGGAGAAACTTTGATGGATTCAGTCCAGTACTCTGATCATATACTTGAGTAAAAGTACTTCCACAGTGTGTAGAAATACTTTGTTACAAGTAAAAGTCCTCCTCTCAAAGGTTAGTAAAAGTACAGAAGTATTTGCATTAAAACATACTTAAATATTAAAAGTACTCATTATGCAAAATGGCTCGATTCACGTTCTTTGATCGCATACTTATTATCAGTGGTGAAAAGTAACTAAGTACATTTACTCAAGCTCTGTACTTAATTTTAATTTAAGGTACTTTGAGGGTTTCATTTCATCAACTTTATACTTCTGCTCCATCACATCTCAGAGAAAAAGTTGTACTTTCTACTCCACTACATTTATTTGATTACTTTAGTTACTAGTTACTTTACAGATTACATTTTTAAATTGATTGATCTTCTCATCAATCAGATAAAAACTGATTGTGACGATCAGCTGACTCAGTTTATACATGTAAATATATGATCAGTTACTTTACTGATACTTTGATACTCGAGTACATTTAACATCAGATACTTTCAGACTTTTACTTGAGTACAACTGTTGGGTACTTTTTACAACACTGTCAGTTTATCAACACATCTGGAGATACGTGGTTTTCACTGGACAGGAAGGTAATCTGAAGAGTAACTAGTAACTAAAGCTGTCAGACAAATGTAGTGGAGTAAAAAGTACAATACTTCCCTCTGAGTTGTAGTGGAGTAGAAGTGTAAAGTTACATAAAATGGAAATACTCAAATAAAGCAGCTTGATTTTGTACTGAAGTACTCGAGTAAATGTACTTAGTTACTTTCCAGGTTACAAACACTGATAAATGATGATAAAATAATTTGTAATCATCTCAGTTACACAAACAACTTGTTTGTTGAGTTTTCTGTTTCCACTGATGGAATGTAACTAAGTACATTTACTCAGGTACTTGTACTTTACTTTCCATTACTTTTCCATTTCCTGCTACTTAATACTTCCACTACACCACATTTTGGAGGCAAATATAGTACTTTCTACTCCATTACATTTATCAGATAACTTCAGTTACCAGTTACTTTTCAGATTACAGTGTTTCCTCCCCTTCCCGTCCAGAAGAAAAAGAAAAGATCTGAAAAGTCAAAATGTACAAAAGTAGAAACTACAAATGTAGTGGAGTAGAAGAAATACTCAAGTACAAGTCCCTCGAAGTTGTACTCAGGTGCAGTACTTTATTAATGAGCTTAGTTACTTTCCACCCTGGGCTTAGCAGAAGACTTCATTACAGCACCTGAGCTCTGATGTCACACCACCAGGTGGCGGTCACGCGCAGTGAGTCTTGTCGTTCACACACACGCACGCACACACACACACACACCTCCCCTCCACATTCCTCAGGGAGTGAGACCAACTAGTGTGAAGCTAGACGGAATGTAAACTGAACTTCCGGTTACGCGTTTTTATTGAATTCCTAAAAATGTTAACTAATTAATTTTACTACTTTATTTATTATAGTTATAGTAGTATAGTGTAGTATAGTGTAGTATAGTTATACCCTAAGTTTATTAGTAATTACCAACGGAGATGGCTGACAGAATAAAAGCATAACGTGTATGAAATCAACGTTTAAAACTACCTGTGCCTGCGGCAGCATTTATGAGCCTCCAGTTAGAAAATAAATTAAATAATACATGTTAATACTTTCATACGTGTGAATGAAAGAAATTGTCGGAAATGGAATTATTCAATTACAAATCAAATATAAACTGACCTGACCTGAAAATCTGTTTTTTAAAATACGGTCGTCTTTTATTTCTGAAGGCAGTTGATTTCCGGTGTCGTCGTGCTGTAATGTCTGTACCTTGACGCCATTTTGTGCCTCAGAGACGAGCCGCGCCGGGCTGAGAGGTTCTGCTCGTCAGACTCACACCAGCTCCGTGTCTTCTCTCCGGGACGGAACACAACGCGAACTTTCGTCTGTAATCGGCTTCAATCCGCAGTTTGTTTCTCAGCGACATGAATCCGACTTTATGAGTTTGACGTGTTCTCCTCCGGACCGCCGGACCCAGTCTTTCCTCCGGTGGACATCCTGTTCGTCCGGCTGGAAATGAGGCTTCAGTGAGGGAGTGAGACCCAGCCGAGCCGAACTGACCCGGTTCATGTGGATGACGGTTTCACATCCACAGAACGAGAAGATGAAGCTGTTCCTGTGGATTCTTGTGTTTTTCTCCCGGACTCGTGCGGGGCGCTGCGGACACGGTGAGTTCATGGACCCGTGAAGTTAAATCAGCGTCTTGTTGTTCGGAGTTTGGTTCATTCATCAAAGTCCAGAATGTGCTGGAATGCGGCTTCTTTTCAAGGCCGAACTCCATCTGAAATATGTTGAATTTAAAGTTGAGCAAGTTTCCATCATTGGACTCTGATGACGTCCCCTGGACACTTTAATACGTCAGCGAGCAGCTGATGTCAAACTTGTTTTCTCACGTTGCCTTCGCCTCTGAGCTGAACTCAGACGCCTGTTTGTGAGCAGCTGAATCATTAAAAACCTAAAAATGTCGTCAGAACAAGTCGCTGTGAGTTGGTTGTATTCATGCCGGATCAAGCAGGAGACAAGTGTGAACTTAAAGAAGTCCAACATGTGTCTGTTCTGTACAGAAACGAGCTAAAAAGCAAAGGATCTGTTTTCTGCAGTTTGGCAGGTGAAGTCTCGCCGCAGAGTTGAGCTGCGTTCACGGGCCAAAGTGCAGGTCTGAGTTTCTGAGGGAATGTGAGCCCACAGAGGCTTTAACATCCAGCAGCTCTGCACACACACAGGTCATTATGCGCTGGGCCTGTAACATGAGAACAAGCTTATTAATGTAATTGTTAGGAAACTGCGTCACGTGTTTGCAGCACAAATACAAGAATTCATCAAGAAAACAAAGAAATAAACCAAACAACACAAAACATCTTTCACTCTTTAATCTGTGAATTTAAACTTCACAGTTTGAAAGTTTCATCATTAATGTGGCTGATTTAAACCACCTGTAGTGAGGAGGTCAGAGGTCACAGGTCACATGATGGTGACCTCACTGATTTGCAGAAACAGTAAAAATGAGGAAAAGACAAAAACTGTGTGTGTGTGTGTGTGTGTGTGTGTGTGTGTGGAGTCAGACCGACGGATGCTGCCTTCCCATAATGCACTGCGCAGAGGAAGCTTCAACATAGTAAAATAAGTGGTGGATGGAGGCGTACGATGACATCACCACCCCCACTGGCTCAGTGTTGGATGCTTTGTGATGTCATCAGTGGAGGGAAATGACACCCAGTGATGTCATGAGTGGAGGGATGTGATGTGTGTCGGATCTGTGTCGCGGGCGGCAGCTGACGGTTGATGATGTCATTGAGTCTGACTTCTTGTTTTTTCCCAGCATGCCTCTGCTGACTGATGGTTGAGGAGGATCGGTTGATGTTAACGCCTTGTTTAGGTTAAGAAGTCAGATATTTGTTGGTTTCAGCTTCGTCTGATAATAAACTGAATATTTTGTTGTTTTGGACCAAAACCGAGACATTAGCAGGAGACGTCACTCTGACTGTGACAGTGTGACGTTCATGTTTGTTGAGTCAGTGACGGTCACGGTCGTTAGTGGCAGCCTCTCACAGGAGGACGGACTCTCACGTTATGGTAAAAATAAAAGTCCTGTTGTGATTATTTTGACAGTTATTACAGTCAGATGATCGTTTCTGCATCATAATTGTGATGTTGACTGAAGAAACGATTAAAGTCCTGATGATGTGACATTTATTGGTGGTTTCTTCCATCTGGAGCAGAACGTCTGCAGGACGTGGTTCTGATGAACACTTCATTAAAACGCTGTCACCTGGATCTCACTCTCGGCCGTATTGTGATTACGGCTCTACAGTGTGACGCGTCCCTGTTCTCCAGCATGTCACACCTGACTGGAGAC